>NC_135181.1:31098562-31423562 GCF_041146795.1 Maylandia zebra | reverse complement strand
GAATTTTCTGAAGAATCATACAATGTATTTTGAAGTTGGTCAACTATCAGCCTTTTCTTGTCATCTAGTCGTGGGTTGGAAAATAATTCCAAAATGGAAGTTATGCCAACATCAAGATACGACTTTGACTCACTGTCAGCATGAGTAGCCTGGACTTTTTTGTTAAACTGTCTAGCAAGAAATAAAAGGGCACACCACAAGGGTGACTTAGGCTACGTTCACACTGCAGGCGAAAGCGCATCAAATCTGACTTTTTTGACCCTATGCGACCCATATCCGATCACGGTTTGACAGTGTGAACAGCACAAATCCGATATTTTCAAATCCAACCTGGGCCACTTTCGTATGTGGTACTGAATTCGATACATATCTGATGTTTTAGAAAGAGCCTGCAGTTTGAACGGTCATGTCGCATTAAATCCGTCTTTTACGTCACTGACACAAGACAGACGCCAATTATCAGCGCTGGAGAAGCACCCGAGAAGACATCGGGAACGCTTCCTGGCCATCAAGCGTAGATGTTAGTGAAACTGTTGGGAAGACAACGTTGGAGAAACGTGAACATTTTATTTGTACTGTATAATCTGCAGATTCTAACAGGCTAGTGCTAATGCTAGCTAAATGTGAATAGGATTTGCAGCCTATATTTCACTTTTCCCCTATCAAGCGGGCCACCTGTGCTGTTGACTTTGGCTGTGAATCAGAGACCAGTGCTACTGAACACCAGATTATGTTATCCTCAGGATAAAACTAAGACCTTTTTATGCTTTCCACTCGTAGTCTGCAATTTTGGTGATCAACGTCAGAACCTTTGGATTGAACGCAAGGTGTTTCTTAGACGTGTTCCGCTCCACTTTGGATCCCTTGTCGGGGTTTATCTGAACGAGGCATCTGTCAATGAAAAACAAAAACTTAATTAAGAAACTGAGGACTGGACTGTATGCGTTTTTTACGTTTGCAATTAATCTAACAGTGTAGATTGAGCTTGCTTTTGAGTGCGTGTTTGGACATACAGGTCATTGTGGAACAGAGAGGTGATGCAAAGATGTTTGGTGAACCTGCGAGTCTCTATTGCAAATACTATTTCAGGGCAGTGAAACAGCCGTGAACATCTACTACTCAAAGGTCTCTTTCTATAACTTGACATGAGCATGAATCATATTTCAGAGACAGCCATCTGAAACTCAAATATTAATTATTTGTTGATTTATCAATCTACAAATCATCTCAACACTCAAGCATTGCTCAGTCTTATGTGTTCTAGATGCAAATGAAAGGAGATGTTTCAATATATAAAATTGACTGGTGCTGCCTTAAATTTATAAGAATTCCAAGGTTGATGCTTGGCCTACTGGATAAGAAATGTTCATGCAGTAGTAAGAGTCAAACATCAGGATAAGTGCCTCGCTGAAGATAGTGATACGTCCATTCACAATGGTCTGGTCCACAGATAACATGCAATGCTCGGTTGCCAAAGTAGAGTTTCCTGTTATGTACATGAACAAGAGACAATGGGACAAAAAGTCAAAAAACAAATCCACACATGACTCAAACAACTGCTATGTTACAATTGATGTATATCAATTATATATACTGGCACGCAGTTTGGGCCCCTCAGTAAACTGCAAGGTGCCCAAATGCTTTAGCCAATCAGACAGAATTTAGCAGTATAATAATCACATCAAATATCAATGGTCTTATTATACCATACTATTATTATGAAATTGAGAAAAGCCACAACAACCAATCAGACCACAATCCAACTCAGAAGTGTAAACTCAAAGTTTTAACTGACCATAATATAAAGAGGTATCATGCACAAAAAGTTTAAATAGATAAAGATAAATATTCATACCACAAAGAACAATGCATGGTGCACTTGGTGTAGCTACAGTCCACTTCAGAGGGTAGGGTTGTTTTAATTCACTTTGAAGAACATCTGTTCTTCCTCTTCATTGAAGTACTTGAGAAGTAGTGGAAGAAACCCTGCAACATTGACGTCTGCAACATTCTTGCTAGATGTTTCCATTTCTCTGAAGATGGCCGCCTTTCTCTTGGTCTTGTCATTGCTTTTAAGGAATGAAACAACTCTGGCACATTTATTTGCTGTGTTTTTCTCATCCATGTCCATGGATGAGAAAAACACAGCTCTTCAAAATGAATCTTGATGCCAGTTATCTCAAACAGATATGGCCATTCCTTCGTCAAGTCAGAAGTCTCAGTTCCACGAATAATGTCTTTTCTCTGAGTGAAGAAGGTGACCCTCATCATATTCTCAATAGCTTTGGTGTCACAGTATTTTTCTCTGTACTTTTTTTAAACTCTTCTTTTTCACGCTTTTGGAATTCAGGCTGAAGCCGTGTTGGTTGCCAGTTTATGCAAACTGTCTAGCCTTCTCTTTTGAGTGGGGCTACCCTCTTCTTCACTGCTACTAATGAGCTTTCTCTTAAAGGAAAGTGAAATCATTCCTCTATTAAGGTTATCCACTCTGCTGACCATCTGTTTGGTGACAGTGTCATACCCACTGCCTACAACTTCCCCTTCAATTACATCAGTAAATTTATTTGCTGTGTTTTGCTGTGTTCTAGCTCAGCAAGTACAATCTTACTGCAGTCAAGTAGTTCCATGGATATGGATTTCAGACCTCGTTGACTGCCTGACAACAGTTGGCATTTTAAATTTCAAATTCCTTGGCAGAAAATTCCATCTGATGGAAACAGGAAAATGGCCAACAAAAAGTGAGAGGCTACCCTGTGGCATTACAGGGTAGGTCATTGTCATCTTTCTTGCTATCTCACTGAGGTGTTTCTTCCCAGGTGTTGAGCATATGGTTAAAATTTCACTGACAATGACAACAACAACAACAATCTTTATTTATAGAGCACATTTAAAAGCCTTGGGCATACCAAAGTGCTTTACATAAAACAATAAAAAATAAAACAGTTCACACATTAACATCAAATACATAAAAGTAACGGATTATGTTCACAGATAAAAGCCACCAATAAGAGTAAACTGCAGCACATAGGTTATAGCAAGGTAAGACTGTACCACCATGATAAAAGACACCAATAATGGAAAGATAGCAGAGAATTTAATACAATACAATACAATACAATAGGTCAATAGGTCACTGCAAGTAAGCCAGCATTTAACTGGTAGAAAAGGCAAGTTTAAAAAGATATGTTTTTAGCCGTGATTTAAAAGAATGAATAGAATCAGACGCCCGGATGCCAATCGGGAGATTGTTCCACAGCTCCGGTGCAACTAGAGCAAACGATCGATCACCTCTAGATTTCAGTCGAGATCTGGGCTGAACCAACAGTAACTGTGAGGATGACCTTAAAGCCCTAGCAGGAGCATATGGGTTTAAAAGTTCCTTAAGATAGCTTGGTGCAGTGTTATTGGTAATTTTAAAAGTAAACAACAAAATTTTAAATTGAATACGATATTTGACAGGCAACCAGTGCAGATCAGCAATGAGAGAGATGATTTCAAGTCTCTCACTTTTTGTTGGCCATTTTCCTGTTTCCATCAGATGGAATTTTCTGCCAAGGAATTTGAAATTTAAAATGCCAACTGTTGTCAGGCAGTCAACGAGGTCTGAAATCCATATCCATGGAACTACTTGACTGCAGTAAGATTGTACTTGCTGAGCTAGAACCACCTGAAGAGTTGCAACATAGAAGATAAGCTGTTTTGACATAATGATACAGCACTTTAAAGCCATCAATTCATATAATATAACCTCCATTATTTTTTTCTTAAATTTTTTTTTTTTGCCTGCCTGTCCTCTTTGGTTCTTTTGTCATCAGAATTACTGTCTAAAGGCCAAGAAAGATGCCTTGCCGTATTGGTCCATTTGATTGACCTTTGTTTTTATTGTTTATTTTATTTTATTTTATTTTCAGTTGTTACATATGGGACAGACATGACTGGGCGAAGGAAAGGGAGAAAGAAAGAGAGAGAAGGAAAAAACAGCGGGAAGAGGAACGGTGATAAGGGCACAAAACAAGGTGGGGGACAAAAAAATACATATATACAGTGGGGCAAAAAAGTATTTAGTCAGCCACCGATTGTGCAAGTTCCCCCACTTAAAATGATGACAGAGGTCAGTAATTTGCACCAGAGGTACACTTCAACTGTGAGAGACAGAATGTGAAAAAAAAATCCATGAATCCACATGGTAGGATTTGTAAAGAATTTATTCGTAAATCAGGGTGGAAAATAAGTATTTGGTCAATAACAAAAATACAACTCAATACTTTGTAACATAACCTTTGTTGGCAATAACAGAGGTCAAACATTTACTATAGGTCTTTACCAGGTTTGCACACACAGTAGCTGGTATTTTGGCCCATTCCTCCATGCAGATCTTCTCGAGAGCAGTGATGTTTTGGGGCTGTCGCTGAGCAACACGGACTTTCAACTCCCGCCACAGATTTTCTATGGGGTTGAGGTCTGGAGACTGGCTAGGCCACTCCAGGACTTTCAAATGCTTCTGACGGAGCCACTCCTTTGTTGCCCGGGCGGTGTGTTTTGGATCATTGTCATGTTGGAAGACCCAGCCTCGTTTCATCTTCAAAGTTCTCACTGATGGAAGGAGGTTTTGGCTCAAAATCTCACGATACATGGCCCCATTCATTCTGTCCTTAACACAGATCAGTCCTCCTGTCCCCTTGGCAGAAAAACAGCCCCATAGCATGATGTTTCCACCCCCATGCTTCACAGTAGGTATGGTGTTCTTGGGATGCAACTCAGTATTCTTCTTCCTCCAAACACGACGTTACAGGTCTGTGAGAGCCAGAGATTTTCCTTGTTCGAGGTGACCAAATACTTATTTTCCACCCTAATTTATGAATAAATTCTTTATAAATCCTACCATGTGAATTCATGGATTTTTTTTTCACATTCTGTCTCTCACAGTTGAAGTGTACCTCTGGTGCAAATTACTGACCTCTGTCATCATTTTAAGTGGGGGAACTTGCACAATCGGTGGCTGACTAAATACTTTTTTGCCCCACTGTATATATATATATCAATGACCTGGATCACCTGTTGAGAGAGAAAAAAAGAAGAGAAAACAAGCAAAAAAGAGAGCGATATAATATACAAGATCATCGCGATAATCTATGTGTATATAACAGTAAATACTAAATACTGAATATTATTGTGCAGCATGTAAGATCAACAGCGCACAGTGTGCTTTGAGGTAGCAGCCAAAATGGGTGTAGTTTGTATCTGTGAGCACCCATGTGTACACCTGTGAGCATCAGCGTGCTTGTATTCAAAAGGTTCCTTTGTGCAACGATCTGCTAGAGGGTGTGGGGAGCCACAGCCCTGTCCTCCAGGGCATGAAGCAGGTATGGAGGAGATCCAGGCTCCAGACATCCAGAGATCCTCAGAGAACAAGAGACCAAGGAAGACCAATGGAGGGGCAACCGTGCCACTCTCCCAGAAAGAGCTGAGGAGAGCCCGATATGAGGGGTCACCTAGCAGCCGTGGAGCAGAACCCAGAGGGGGTTGCAATGACGTGCCCATGAGCTCCGCCAGCAGCCAGCTGTGGCAGAGTGGACCAAGCCCCAGGCCCAGAGGCCGATGGCACCCCACCCCCCGAAGGGGCCCGACCGAGCCACAGGCGCCAGGCCCTGACAAGCAGCCACCGGGAGTGAGCCGGTGCATAACTGAGCGCGCAGCCCCGGACACCAAGAATCACCAATGTACCGATGCCTCACCTGCACCCTGGTGACACACCTGCACCCCAAGGCCCTGAATGTGTGGGTGATTGTGGTGGAGCGGGAAGAGGGAGGCAGCTGGAGATGGGGAGGGAAGGAAGGGAGGGGCAAGAGGCCCCTCACTGGGGCCAGCTCCCCCACTGACCCCAATAGGCACCCCCACACTCTGGAACCCACCAGGGCAAGGGGGCCCAGGCCCATCCGGACCAGGGCCCACAGCAGCAGCACCGCCCGGCCCCAGAGATTCCGGGGCAGCCCACCCGACCCCACCACAGAGAAAACTGCACTCACCCCGACATTCACTCATCTCCCAGACTACACAAGACAATAGACACCCAGGTTGAGTTCTTCCTTCCCTCTCTATAATCTCACCCCCATCTGCAGAGCGAACTCCTTGAGACCAGAGAACTTCTGCAATGATGAAGAGCCCCCAGTTGGCTCGATGCACCAGAGTCCCCCTGCGACAGGGCTGAGCCCCCATGCGCCCACCCACCCGCCCACAACCTCAGCGACACACCAACCAGGCCCCAAGCCCCCAAGGCCCAGCCAGGGCCCCAGCCCAGAGACGGAGCACCCCCAGAACCCCATGCCCGCCTCAAACCCACCCAGGGGCAACCAGGCTTCCAGGTCAGTAACCCACGTCCGTCAGCACAGATCCTACCCCAGCCCCACTGCACGCAGCCACAAGGAAACCATCATCTAAGAGCTATCTGTAACAGGTCGTGACCACAATCCCGGGTTGAGTCCTCCAAGGAAGACACTCCTAGGTAATCCCCCGACACCCCAAGCCTGTCCCTACCCCCACACCAATCACAACAGCGAAGGTGGGACCAAACTACGACACCCACCGCTAGGTGATGGAGCTGATCAAAGGAGCCCAGAGGGATTGATCTGATGTGGTGGCAGAATCTGTATCAAGACTAATATAATCTATTAGATAATTTCTATATTGGTTAGAGTTATGATTATTTTTATTTTTCCAGTTCATGAGGACTGTTTTCTTGGCAACCATATGGGCTTTATTCTTTTCTGTAGTGACATTATCTAAGTTGCCCAACAAGCACACTAAAGGGGAAGTTGGAATGTTACAACCTCCATTATTTTGACTGTCAAAGTTCATTCTTATCAACAGAGTTAGTCCTGATACTGACTGCAACAAAAGAAAAAGAAAACTAGTAACACTTCTGTGGAAGGATAAAATAAGTGGTCAGATCAATGAGGTTTGTTATTAGCATTGGGCTAAAAACATTCATGAGTGATTTTACAATCTATATAACCTATCTATGCTAACACTTTAAGAGAGTCCTTCTGTGAAACAGAGGCATGTACTCACCAGAAATGAGCATCTTGTCAGATCGTGTTACTGGACTTGTACTTGTACTCAGTTCAGCAGTTGCTTGGAGGACTGTCAAACACATCTTGATGGCCTAATAAAGGACACAGTGTCATGGTTCGGGTGAGTATGGGGTTTTTCCACTCCGCTGGGCTCCACCTTCAGGCAGAGACTCCAATCAGCTTCCACACCTGGTTCCAATCAAGTCACCAGCATATAAGACCAGCATTCACAACAGACCTCTGCCAGATCTTCTGCTAACTCATGTTAGTGCTAGGCCGCCAAGCCCTTGTGAGAACCCTTAACTACTGCTTTTCTCCTCACCGTGTTTTCTTTGTCATAGGACCCACCTGGCCGTCGTGATTCCCAACCCAGACTACTCACATCTCCGCCTGGACGCTGGTTCCATCATCTGGTTGCTCCCTTTCCATCGTCGGACTACACCTGCCTGCCTCTCTGCCAAGCCCCTCACTCCAAGCATATTCTGGATCCTCTCTGGACACTCCTCACCCGGAACCCCCTGGACACCCCCTCCTCGCATGACACTTTAAACCTGCAACGCGTAAGCCCTAACCACCATAGTCTAATCCTCCAGCTGTGATTCACTAAGACTACCACTGACTACTTTTCTCCTCTCATCATAGTGACTGCACACCTCCATCCAAGCCGCTGCCCCCTTTTTCCATTCCCCGGATCCATCCGTGAAATCTAGCACTCAGAGTTTCATGTTCACAGTTTTGCCTCACAGTTCTCAGGTCATAGCTTCCACAGTTCATAGCTTCCACAGTTCATAGCTTCCACAGTTCATAGCTTCCACAGTTCATAGCATTCATAGTTTTCTGCTCTGTAACTTCACTAGGCTCTGTAAATAAAGCACTGTGTTCACGCCCGTTTTGCCTCCCTCTGTGTCTGCATTTGAGTCCACACCCACAGCCTGGCCCTCTCGGCCGTAACACACAGGACAGGAATTACATCTTATATTTGTACACAGACATCACAAAGCTCAATTTGTGATTATCAATAGTTAACATAATTATACACTCAGCTCAATTGATACACTTTGAAGTGTTCCTCTCTTGCTATAATGCCACGCAGTACAACACAACTACCATCCACTATTAACTGTGTCAACAAGTGTGCCCAGTAAATTTATTTGACTATGCATATTTTTCTGACATGAAAGTTTTGTTACATACAGAATTGAAATACATACTTGTCTTTTTAAGCTGTGAGAGAAGTTTTCTAACTTCAACTGGCCGCAGGACAGGAAGGAGGTCACTTTCCTGCAGATAGCTCAGGTCCTCCAGTCCCTCAACTCTCAAATCTTGTAAAAGCTCGAGCAAAGGCTCAGGGTCTTTCAGTTTAGGTAGACTTGACTTGATGAAGGACAGAAGCGGACTTTATGTATCCATGACTAGGAGGACTAGAAGGGATGAGAGACTGGTTTTTGATGCATGAGTGTAAAATGTTGTCCCACACAGCTTGTACACAGGTGAAGGATAATAATCTAACCTCAGCCCAGGTTTACAATAACTCTGCTAGCCAGCAAGATAGCGGCTGGTCTAGCTGTATACTAACTGCAACTTATACTGACAGACAACGTGCTTTACCTTTATAGCTAGGGATTCCATGCCTTTTACCATCTCAGTAAACCACAAGCCATAGTGGTCAAGCAATACCAAGTTAATTCTACTAAGCTGAGTTTGATATACTTGCCTTGCAGCACTGGGTGGATGATCTTTCACCAACCTCTCTCTTCCACCGGGCTTTCCACAGCCATACCCGTGACCTTGTGGTTGTTAGTTCAAATTTATTGGGCGATGTTTATCGTCATGTTTTTTATTCCTATTGATTATATTTTCACCTCTGAATTATTGAAACAGACCTAGATGGCATAATATTTTCAGCAAAATTATAATTTAAATACTCCTTTAATTATTAATTGTTCTCATTAATTTAGATCATTTTATATATTTTTCCATAGTATTACATTTGAATTTAACAGTTCAATCTCTCAAATAACAGAAAAATATTTGTGAAATTATGATACATTTGTGATTAATGCATATGTACAAAAAATATATTTAAAAAACAAGAAAATTAGGTTTTATTACATTTACAGCGATCTTATGTTATTTTACATTTGACGTGTAAAATTACAGTCTATTTATGTAAATTTAATGATGTTCTAGAAAAACAGTAAAAAACCCCTCTGAAATACACAGTAAAATACTTTTATATTACAATTTTTTTTACAGTGTAGTTTTAAAGTTAAGCCTGACTTTCTTTGTGTTGTTTTAGTCTGGAGCTTTGGACTATGATCTGTTGATCGCACAGTGAGTTAAACTGGATTCACGCATCCTCACATCCTGTTTTAAATTCTTCCTGAAAAATGACAAAAAATGACAACACCTCTTCAGTTCATCATTAAGTCCATTACATAATTTCACTCCCAAAACTGACACACATCTATACTTAACATTGGTTCTCACTTTAGGTATTTCAGACTTATAAGACCCCCTCAAATCATATTTTCCATCTCTTAGTTGAAACATACTTAAAATACAAATTGAAAGATTCTTTTTCATCACTCGATATATCATTTCTAAAGTTTTAGAATATATAATGTCCATGAATTTTAACATAGATGATCCTACAAAAAACTGGTTGGTGGACTCCCTATATCCAACTTTATTTATTATTCTAATAGCTCTTTTTTGCAATTTAAATATTGAATCCAAATATGTTTTGTATGTGTTCCCCCAAATTTCGCAAAATAGGTCATATAAGGCAAACAAAGGGAAGTATACAATAAATAAAGGCAGTTCTTATTCAAAGAATCTCTTGTATTATAAAGAATAGAAATAGACTTGGATAATTTCGGTTTCACATGTTCTATGTGGGGCTTCCAACAAAGTTTATCATCAATAATTACTCCTAAAAATGTTGTCTGATATACTCTTTCAATTTCAACATTATTTAAATTCAATTTTACTTTAATATTACATTTACTACCTCCAAATAACATAAATTGTTTTTTACTTTCATTCAATGATAGTTTATTAAATACAAACCATCTATTTAACTTCATGAGTTCTGTTTCCCCTGTTTATCTATGTCCTTTCCAGAGCAAAATAAGTTTGTATCATCAGCAAATATCACATATTTTAAAGTATCACTGGCTGTACAAATATCATTTATATAAAGTAAAAATAATTTAGGTCCCAAAACAGATCCTTGCGGAACTCCACAAGTTACTTTTCTAAGTTTAGATTTCATGTTATTAATACTCACATATTGGAACCTATTATCAGAGGTGTGGACTCGAGTCACATGACTTGGACTCGAGTCAGACTCGAGTCATTAATTTTATGACTTTAGACTTGACTTGAAAAAATGTTCTAAGACTTGTGACTTGACTTGGACTTTTACACCAATGACTTGGGACTTGAATTGGACTTGAACCGGTTTACTTGAAAAGACTTGATATTTTACCCCAAATATAAAATTTAACATGCATATTATATAGAGATTGAAAATATGAGGTCATTCACGGGTAGAACCGCAAAGGATTCTGGGAACTCGTGGCAAGCGGTACTAGCGCACGCAGGCTTTCAATTAAAATCAGTTATACAGCGATAAAAAGAAACACAAAAATGTCAAGAAGCCGTTGTATTATTAACTGCAATAGCCGGTCGCATGACAGCCACGGGAAGCCGACGGGTAAAGAGATCGGTTGTTATCGGATTACGTCGTTGAAGAGAAATTGTTCTAGCCATGTTTCCGAAGTAACAAAGACGGCCTGGATTGCAGCCATTCAAAGATCAAATATAACGTCCCAGAACCCTCCAGCTCACAGGTTAGTCTGCTCCAAGCATTTACACGAAGGTCAGTGTTTTTTAGTAGTTAATACGTCATTTTCATAACATAATTAGTGATATAGGTTACAAGCAAGTCTGGCGCTGAACAGAAATTGTCGCGCTATGCTCCTTTATTTATTGTGCATAAATAGTGAATTGTCCTGACACAATATTGCGTTTCGCTTCTGTTATTATGGTACATTGACAAAAACATATACTTTTATTCACAGGATAAAACAGGGTTTTTGTATCACTAATTGCCCAGTACGATTACAGCATACAATATTGTTGTCACTGCTACATTTCTGTGATGGGTACCAGAAATTATTTCCACTACTAATTAATTACCCTTGAGCTCAAAGGTCCTATTAATAAACGGTTAAGGAATGTGTATTTATGACGACAATTTGTGAGACTGGTAAACTTATGATACGTACGATGGTCTTTCGTTCTACACGGTGCATTTCAAGGTCCTGCACCCATCCGTCGGTAAACTGTACCTGGGCTTGTTGCAGTGACCTGAAGTTACTAAACTTCATGAGTGTATGCACTAACTCCAAGAACCGTATGATTATAAATATGCATATAAATATGCTACAATGAGATAGCTGACTTCATCTAACTAGCAAATGTTGTCCAGGCTACGTTGGTGATACAGTTTTTTTTAATGTGTATGATATTTTTGTCATGCGATTTTAAAGCCAGTCCTACAACCGCATCCAAGAATAACATGCAGCTTATCTCAGAACTGTCGGTGAAAATTATTCTTGGAGCTAGGTTTAATTGAGCTGCATTTTAAAGAGGTGCAATTTCACAATTTGTGTATATTTTCTAAGTTCACTATTTTGTCATGTGTTGAGAAAAACACAGATTTTAAAATTACATGGTCTAATATTTACATTTAGCATATAACTGCAACATTATTTTTTCGTTTTTTTTTTTTAAAGACTCGAAAGGACTTGAAATTCAAAGTTTCAGACTTGTGACTTGACTCGGACTTTTACACCAGTGACTTGAGACTCGACTCTGACTTGCCTGACATTACTTGAGACTTGACTTGAGACTTGAGGATAAAGACTTGAGACTTACTTGAGACTTGCAAAACAATGACTTGGTCCCACCTCTGCCTATTATTCAAGTAACTATTTAACCAAAATTGTACAACACCTCTTAAACCATACCTTTCACACTTCCGTAAAAGTAAAGAATGATCTATCGTATCAAAGGCTTTACGTAAATCAATGAACACACCTATTCCAAACTGTTTTTCATCCACAGCCGTTGCAATGTTTTCAATAAATTCCATCACAGCTAAAGATGTTGAACGATTTCTTCTGAAGCCATACTGATGATCATTCAATAAATCATATTGATCAATAAAGGAATCTAGTTAGTTGCAAATAGTTTTTCAAGAATCTTCGAAAACTGAGGCAGTAAAGATACCGGTCTATAGTTTGACACAATCTGTTTATCACCAGTTTTATATAATGGGATCACTTTGGCAATTTTCATTTTATCTGGATATATTCCAGTTTGAAATGATTTGTTACAAATATATGTTAATGGCGGAAGGACACTATGAAGAACTTCTTTAATTAGTGACATGTCAAGGTCGTCACAATCCATGGATTTTTTACTCTTGAATTTACTCACCACTTCCACAATGTCACTCTCACAGACTCCACCAAGAAACATTGAGTTACATTTACAAGAAGTAGAATCTACTTTATCATCATTTCCTCCTGGTACAGAAATCTCTTTTGTCAAGTTGGGACCTACATTAACAAAGTAATCATTAAATTCATTAACTATGTTCTCAATTTTCTCAATCACTACATTACCTCTTTTTACAATACGTGTTGGAGAACATATACTATTTAGATTTTTTATTATCCTATTTAATATACTCCAGGTAGCCTTAATATTATTTTTATGTTTTTGAAGCAGCTGCTCATAATATCTTTTCTTTTCATATCGCATAATAGATGTTTCAGTTTCAGTTTTCAGTTTTCAGTTTTATTTGTCATATGCAAGTTAGCACAGGGTCAACATTGCAATGAAATGTGTTTGACGAACAGCAGTCACTCAGCAGCATGATACAGTATTTTTTTCATATTTTCTCCTATAGGAGAAAATAAAATAAAATAAAATAAAATAATAAAGAAAATAGAAAAATAGTAAGGAGCAAAATATTAGAGAGACATGGTAAAAGAGAAAAGATGACTAAATATATATGTATCTATAAATATAAATATATGTACACTAGTGATTAAATAAGAAAATCTTGAAAAGAAATATGACGGGAGGGCAGATGGGATATTGCACAGGAGTGAGCAGCAGAAAATTACAGTATTGCACTTTTAAATATAAATATCAATGACAATAAAGTGGAGTGACCAGTGCAGATTAAATAGAGTACTTGTGAAGCTGCAGGGTAGCTTCTGAGTGCTGTGTTGTGTGTGTTTAAGTGTTGTGGTTGAGGTGTCGTATGGCTTGGTGGTAAAAACTGTTTTTGAGTCTTGTAGTCCGAGCAGACAGGCTCCTGTAACGTCTGCCAGATGGTAACAAGGAGAACAGCTGATGTGCTGGGTGGTCCTTGATGATGCTGTGTGCTTTACGGAGGCATCGCTGGAGATAAATGTCCTGAATGGCAGGAAGCCTCGTGCCAGTGATGTGCTCTGCTGCCTTCACCACCCTCTGTAGTGATTTATGGCTGCTGGCAGAGCAGCTTCCGTACCAAACTGTGATGCAGCTCGTCAGCAAGCTCTCAATTGCACACCTGTAAAAATTTGAGGTGATGTTGGCATTCATGCTAAACTTCCTCAGCCTCCTCAGGAAGTAAAGCCGCTGGCGAGCTTTCCTGATAGCAGTGTCTGTGTGAAGGGTCCAGGAGAAGTCCTCAGTGATGTTGACTCCAAGGAACTTGAAGCTGCTGACCCTTTCGACCTTGACACTGTTGATGTGGATGGGCTGGCGTTCTCTGACTGGTCATTTCCGGTAGTCCACTATCATCTCTCTAGTTTTGCTGATGTTGAGAGTCAGGTTATTTTCCAGGCACCACTCGTACAGCGCCATCACCTCCTCTCTATGGGCAGGGATAGCTCAGTAGGTAGAGTGGTGGCCCCATGATCGGAAGGTCGGGGGTTCGATTCCCCTGAACAGCTACCCTGAGGTACCCCTGAGCAAGGTACCGTCCCTACACACTGCTCCCCGGGCGCCCAGTGGCTGCCCACTGCTTCACTGAGTGAATGGGTTAAATGCAGAGAGGGATTTTCCCCAAGGGGACCAATAAATTATACTTTCTTCTTCTTCTATAGGCCATCTCATTGTTGTCTGTGATGAGGCCTATGATGGTTGTGTCATCCGCAAACTTGATGATGATGTTGGACTCTTGTTTAGCAACACAGTCGTGTGTGAACAGGGAATATAGGAGGGGGCTAAGCACACCACCCTGTGGCGTCCCTGTGTTTAGGATGAGTGATGAGAAGGTGTGCTTACCAACTCTCACCACCTGGGGCCTGTTTGTGAGGAAGTTTAGAATCCATCTGCAGATCGGTGTTCCCAGCCCAAGGTTGTCGAGCTTCATGGCAAGTTTTGAGGGGATGATCGTGTTAAATGCCGAGCTGTAGTCGATGAAGAGCATCCTTGCATATGTATTCCCTTTCTCCAGGTGAGTGAGGGTGGTGTGCGTTGCCAGGGCGATGGCATCCTCTGTGGCTCTGTTTGTCCGATAGGCAAACTGAAGAGGGTCCAGTGTGTCAGGGAGGGAGGAGCAGATATGACCTTTGACCAGCCGCTCCAGGCACTTCTTGATGACGGATGTCAGTGCAACAGGACGGTAGTCATTCAGACAGGAGACCACTGATTTTTTGGGAACGGGAATGATGGTGGATGCTTTGAGGGGCGACTGACTGCCTCAGGGAGAGATTGAAGATGTTGGTGAACACCTCTGCCAGCTTGTCTGCACACACTCTGAGTAGCCGGCCTGGGATGCCATCTGGTCCTGGAGCTTTGTGAGGATTTACCTTTTTAAAGGTCCATCTCACAGCTTCTGATTTCAGAGTTAGAGTTGCAGCTAGAGCAGGGCGATATGGCCAAAAATATTTATCACGATATATATTTGAAAATTTGCGATAACGATATAACTGACGATATAATTGATGCGAGACAAAATACAACTCCACAACATTACTAGCGCAAAAAGACAACCTTCCATTTATTTTCACTTAAACAAGAAGCTGGTTTTTATGTACATTAAAGCTTTATAAAAATGTAACAGTGCAAATGCAAATTCCTTGCTGAAAGTTTAACCAAAAGGCATTTCCAGTAGAAATGGGCTGACATATACTGAGCATAACCATGTATAATATCCACTGAAGTTAAAAAGAGGTGCTTTGCAACATTAAACTGCCGTGTGCAGTACGTATTTTTCGGACCATAAGGTGCACGGGATTATAAGGCACATTAAGCGAAACAAAGCAGTCAGATAAATCAAACTTTATTCAACTCATTCTTGCTTCCTCCACTTCTGTACCATTGATTCATTAATGTTGAATTCTCTGGCAGCTGCTCTATTCCCATGTTGTTGCAGTATATTAATGACTAACCTCGTATTGTGGATGGATTATCTCAGTTGTTGGTCCATTCACAGCATCCTGCCATGCGATTGCATTTGTCTCCAACTATCAGGAACTTTAACGTTAACTTTTATAAGTGGAAAAGTGTTAGTGTTCGTCCTCCAGCTTCACTGTTTATGTTATGCTAACATAGCTGTGTGGCTAGCGATCACGTAGCACATCATTATATACCAGCTAGCCCAACTTGAGTAACCCTACAAACGTCACTGCTGTTTAGTTTCCTGTCTTCATTTATGTTGGAAGTGATAGCAGAGCTGTACGTTTGATTTTTTTTCAGAAATCTCTCAGTCAGAACTTGCTATCATGCTTAGGTAACTAGCGAAACTAGCGAGCTAACTTCCGCTAGCTTTCTGCTAACTTCTAACTCCGTTAAATGTAATAAATTTTGTTTTCATGGATGCCTGGAAGTTAAACTTCATAGTTACACCTGGTAAAGCAGCAATGCTGATCGTTTTATTAAAGATTAAAGAATTTAGACAGTTTTTAACTCTCAGTGATGCTGCAGTGTTTGTTTGACCTGAAGTATACGGAGTTTAGGACCCAGATTACTCCCAGATTTAAGAGCATCTTAGTCCGACAAATACGACACTAACGATGGCCGCTTGTATGTTCTTCAAAAAAATGTGCTTTGTCGTGTATCTGACGGACAAACACCAAACCAGTTCCACATCATTGAAGTTGCACCATTTTTACAAACCAATTCTGGTTCATCTGTTTCACTCAACAATCGGCCATGTGCGTATGAAAACAAAGGCACTGCGCATGCGCGTTTTACTCATATTCTATCGCGGTATTTCATTTTCCTATCGTTGCCTAACATTATACCGGTATTACCGTGAACGGTATAATATGGCCCAGCCCTAGTTGCAGCCTCACTGTCCTCCTGAGGGTAGAGGATCTGCTCTCTGTTGTCTGCGTCAAAACGAGCATAGAAGTTGTTAAGCTCGTCTGCACGAGATGCAGTGGGCTGAACACTGACTGTGTTGACCTTCTTGTAGTCAGTGATGCAGCGCAGTCCATTCCACAGTCGCCTGGTGTCAAAGCTGTGGTAGCTGGACTCCATTTTGTCCCTGTAGTCCTTTCTGGCCTTTCTTATGGACTTTCGGAGGTCGTACCTGGCTGCTTTATATGCATCAGCATCCCCGGAGTTAAAGGCAGAGGTCTGCAGTTTTAGCTTGGCGCGAACGTCTTTATTTACCCAGGGTTTCTGATTTGGATATATGCGGACAGTGGTTTTTGTGATGGTATCATCCATGCACTTTCCAATATATCCAATGACAGAGTCTGTGAGTTCATTGATGTTGCCATCAGCTGCATCCACAAATATCTGCCAGTCAGTTGTGTCAAAGCAGTCCTGCAGGACCTCCTCATCCTCACTGTCCCATTTGTAAATAACCCTGGAAGCTGGTTTTTCCTGTTTCAGTCTTTGTCTGTATGCAGGCAGCAGCAGTATGGAACAATGGTCTGCCTTACCAAAAGCTGGGTGGGGGAGGGGTTTGTAGCACTCTTTGAATGGAGTGTAACAGTGGTCCAATGTTTGATCACCTCTTGTGGGGAAGGAGATGTGCTGATAGTATTTGGGGAGAACCTTCTTCATGTTGGCTCTGTTGAAGTCTCCCAGCACAATAAAGACAGCTTCTGGATTTTTGTTCTCAAGTCCAGTAATGATGTCATACAGTTCGTCCATAGCAGTAGCTTTATCAGCATGTGGGGGAATGTAAACAGCTGAGAGGAGAACTAAGCTGAACTCCCTCGGGAGGTAAAAAGGCCTGACTTTAATGGTCAACAGCTCGAGACTCTGAGAGCAGTAAGTTTTTAAGATACGCACATCTCTAGCCCACAAGGAGTTAACCATAAAGCACACCCCTCCTCCCCTTTTCTTGCCTGAGTCCTTCGTTCGGTCTCCCCGGTAAACAGTGAATCCATCCGGCGTGATGGCGCAGTCGGGGACGCTGGGCTCCAGCCATGTCTCTGTGAAGGCCAGAACGCAGCAGTTCCTGATGTCTTGTTAATTTATTTTGATATTTCTTATATCTGTCTTCATTTTGCTTTGTTCTATGTGTCAAAAAAAAATCTTGTATAACCTATTTTTCCTTTGACAGGCTCTTTCCAGACCTTGTGTAAACCATGTTTTTTTCTTTTTATAATTTTCAGAAAACTTTTTAATTGGACAATGATTGTCATAAATTGACAAAAATATATCTAAAAATGCATTATATGCATCATTAGTGTCTTCCACATAAACTTTTTGCCAGTCATAATTTTCTAAGTCTGTTTTAAAAGCCGCAATTTGTTCTGGTGTTTTTATTCTACCACTGTAATCCATTTGCTTTTCCTCCTGAAAATGAAGTTGATTGTTCATTTCAAGCACTGAAAAGACAGGCAAGTGATCACTTACATCTGTGACTAACAGTCCACTGTGTATCTTGCCATCTATCTTATTGACAAAAATATTGTCGATCAAAGTGGCACTATCCATCATTATTCTGCTTGGCTTTAGAATCAATGGATGGAACCCAAAACTAAACATTGTATCAATAAAGTCTGAAGTCTTATTATGGTTGTTTGCCTTCAATAGATCAATGTTAAAATCACCACAAAAAAGTCACCTTCTCTTTGTGTTTTTCTAATATTACAGAAATTTCTTTGGTAAACTGATCTATACAGGATGCAGGTGTACGATAAATGCAGCTAACTAATATATTTTTAGATCTTTCAACCTGAATTTCAATGGTTAAACATTCCATCAAGTTATCAATCACAGCAGTCATATTGTTAACAACTGTACATTTAAGATACAAAATAAACGTGGCAACACCTCCTCCTCTTCCATTCTTCCTATTTTGTCAAAACATTTCATAGTCCTCTAGTCCATCCTGCAGTTCTATGTCGTCATTCAACCATGTTTCTGAAATTGCTACCACTGCAAACGTATTTTGGAATCGATCAAGATACGCTTTGATTTTAGAAGAATTTCTCTAAAGACTCCGACTGTTAAAGTGGATTAATGAAAAACCTTTTTATCTTGGGATCCAACTCTTCCCCATTATAATATTCACATGTCATATCAACATTCTGATAGAGGTGGATATCTGGATCAATACTATTGTCCAACTCAAAAAACAAAATTTATAATCATGAGATCCAAAATATTCAGTTTTTTGACTTTTTTTTGTTCACACATTCACATGCATAGTTATTTTTCTCACACTTATCAGATATTGTTCATATCACAGTCAGCAACACAATTCTTTTCTACACTGAACTCTATTTCTTTTGTTTAAATCTCTCAAGATCTACAATGTCTCTGACAACAATTACTTTAGCTTGTTCTGGTGTCCCATTAAGTCTTATGAATACCTTACAGTTCCTGGTCCAGGTATCTTGGATGTGCCTTTCCTTCTTCAATAGTCTTGCCTGTCGTGCAATTTCAGCATTTCTCTTGGTGAGATGCTCATTCCCTTTAACTTCTTTCCCATCTTTAACAGTTCAACTTTATATTTCCTGTTCACAAATCGTAGTATGATAGTTGGCATCTTGGTATGTTTTTGTGGAATAGTATGAAATGCAGCTATGTTTTTGCTATCCAAAAGAATGTCTTTGTCTTTGAAAAACTGAATAACTTGCTGCTCAAGCAAATCCTTTTCAGCTCTTGGTGCATCTTCCCCCTCCTTGTTACCTGCTGTACTCCTTGCATAGGTGTAGTGATTTGTCTTCAGTCCAGAAGGCCTCTAATTTTCTGCTTCTAAATTTAAATAAAACTAAAAGTTATTGTACTTGGCCCTGAAAACCTTAGAAATATGGTATCTAACCAGAATCTTTGAATGGCATTATCTTGGAGGAGTTTTTTAAAAGTCCCTTGATGTTAGCCTTTAGAGGTGAGATCTTCAGAGAACAGTGTTCTGCATCGGTGGCCTCTGCTTTCTTTCACTAAGCAACCAAGACAAGAGCACAAACAGCATTATGTTTTCCACAGAACCAACAGTCTCATTGGTTGACATATGTGATGATCTAGTTTGTGATTGATAAGCTCAAAGATGCTAAATACTTTGGTAAAGCTACACTGAATTGTATCCTCATCTGTCCTCTTGAGACACTCTGAAAAGGTCGCAAGGAGACAAGTCCTCTGCCCCAGGTATATTGCTTTTATGTAGTTGACTTATATCTCATCAGACTTTTTATCATTTAATCCATCTATTTGACCTTTGGCAGAGTCTCTAAAACTATTTCTTTTTACAGATTTTGCATCGAGCCCCGTCAAATCCCTGAGCGTGAGCCATTTCTGAATGATTAATGCCCTGCTTTGTTCTGCTTGAAAAAGCTTTTCTTACAAGCTCTATTCAGCTGGAGATCAGTGGAGGGGGGAGACATAGACAGTAGTATAGGAATAAATAACATTGTCACACCCCAAAGTCATATCTCGCTGGCTGCTGACAATAAAAAAAGAGAATCTTTCAGGGTATGATTCATTACTTGAATGGAATACAGATTGCCTGAGAGGTATTTACTTCAGTACAGTCAATTGTAAAGAAAGTACCGGCAAGCTGGAATCTTTCCACATTTGTCTTTCTTCAGACATCAGTAAAACTAATGATCATACAGTCTTCACAGAACTCAGAACAGAAAAATCACGCACATGTAAATAAAAGCAAAACAGGATATAGGCACAATATGAATACCACTATAGTGTGACAATGACTTTTTTTATTCCACAGAATGTATCCAATCTGTGTTGAAGGAAAAGAGCGGGAACTCAGGTCCATCTGGTCAAGTGTTGATTGTGTAAGGAATGAGATTGTCAATGCGGAAGCAGACCCTTCTAGCACAGGGGAGGAGGAAGAGAAAAACACGAACACCTTGGCTTGTCCAAATGTGAAGATTTCAATTTTTTGTAAGTGCTGGTGCAGTGTTTATGCCAAGACCGCACTTTAACTGAGAGAGAGAGGGAGATATAATGAAGTGCAATATATTTACACAGATAAGCAAGAGGTCAGAGCATAACCTGCCTTTCCTTTTGTATACATGTCTAACTTCAGGATTACAATAGCATGATGCTGGGGCCTTGCCCAAGAACATTTTTGAATCATCAAGACATCAGTATTTTTCAAATGAGGTACTTATTGGCTTATCAAACACTATCAGAAATCTCTTCCACTTTGCATGTACCTGCCATCCGATTCTCAGTGTGTGCTTCAAATTCCACTATGCCCATTTTCTCATCCTTTAGACAAATTCATAAAGGTGAGAAAGGGAAATGTACAGATAACTGCAACAACATTATTACCTTTAAAGTGAAGTCCCTTTAATGGGAGGCAAAATGTGTGCTTGTCCTGCTAGACCTCAGTGCAGCGTTCAATACTGTTCACCATAATATTCTATTAGAGCGATTAGAGCATGCTGTAGGTATTACAGTTATTGGGCAGCTGTGGTTTGTATCATATCTATCTGATAGACTCCAATTTATTCATGTAAATGGAGAGTCTTTTCCTTTTTGACTGGTTAACGCTGTGAGGTTCCAGCTGCGACAGGATGAGTCGGAGGGTACACCCTGGACAAATTTCACCTGTCCATCACAAAGCCAACAATAGAGCTATGTGGTAAAGTGGAGTAGTGGAGAGCCTCCATGCACATGTGTTATTTGACTTCCTACGAAGTCTACTATCATCTCCACTTCCAAAATGTTGATTCTATTCATCTGGACGTAACGTTTCGTCCCTCATCCAAGTGACTGCTTCAGTCTCAGCTGACTGCAGGTTTCCCCAACCATATAAACAGTACATTTGCACCATAACTGAAACCAGCCCACTGAATGAACAATGGGCTGTGAGTTAGTATGCTATCTTCCTTTTAAAATGAAAATAAAATGAAAATATTTAAGATAAAGTGAGTTTTTATGCAAGATCCTACACTTTCATTAATAGAAAGATATCAATATTAACCCAGGGCAAAGATCTTCCCTTTTTTCCCTACCACCAGATATTTCTTTGTATATTTCTAGAATATATTTATGAAACTCGGTGAAAATATTACAATATTCATTTAAGTCACTTGCTTGAACAATTAAAATGCAATATAATTTTATTTAATTGAAAATGTCTTTTAAAAAAAAGATGATAGAATATAGCTCATAAAAAGCAAGATGTAAAAAATATCTGAAATTAAGTGGCTGGCCAATCAAGACCTACCAAGTCACTTGATAGTTTCCAGTAGTAATTTCGGCACTGCAGGTTGCTGCTACGAAAGGAAATCAACATTTTCATGAAGGTTGCAAGAAGATAGAAACTTCAATTGCTCTAAATATCTGGTAGACATTTCCAGAGTGACTTCTGCATTGTGGAGGAGTTGGGACCTCTCTAGTGGCTCGGCTAGAAGAAAGAGAGACGGCAAAAGAGATGACAGGATTCCTCAGGAGCACTACATGGGTACTTTTGATAATGCAGCTTTTTCTATGCATTTGGAACTTTTGTACACACGTAAATGGCGTCTTGAATCACCAAAAACTGAGATTTTTAAAACTCCTGTCAGGTTGGACATTTTGCGAAAACTCAGTTTTTGCGTTTTCATGTGGACGAGGAATACGTTCGTATGTGCCTTTTTGCACTGCACGCTGTGCGCCATGTTATTGTTTACATGAGATAAATTTCTACAAATGCAGATTAAATACTGTTAATCTTACTATCTGCAGTTTTTACACACTTACATATACACACACAGTTACTGTCCCTCCGTTTAGAAAGGCAGAGGCGTCATGGTGTAATTATTTTACGTGTAGTTGTTTTCTTCCTGTGTAATACTATTCAACATTTCTATCAATACATTTTTCAAAAAATGCCTCTCTGTGCAAAATGGGTTCAAAAACATAACAACTGTGGGATACTGTTTGTCCAGCCCAGCGCGTGCTTCCGACGCAGGGGAAACTAATTCTGTCGAGGATACCTACCTTGGCATTTGTGCAGGTGAAGCCAAAGGCAAGATGTGCTTCATCATATTTTCTAGTATTTGGCTTTGAAGGAAGTTGGTTTGGAAACATATCTGGTGATGCTTCATCTCCTGCTTTGCATTTGTGTGGGAGTCCCGTCAAAAACCTGTCCATTATGCTAGCAGTGTCCAAGCGTTCTTTTTTTAATGGCTCTGTGCCCCCCACTTTGGGAACCTCTGAGCTAAGGGAACAGCTGGATGTAACTGAGAAAATGAGGCAAAGGAAGTAAAACAGAACATGTGCCACAAGGAAAAACCATTACAATCTAAACCAGCAAGTAACTAACAATTACAGAGTTATACAAACATGTACACACCGTAACTTTATAGTTTGATGTTGTTTTTAATTTTTAATTTTGTATTTTTAAGTCTTGTAAACATTTGTCTCTTGTGGCTGTTGCTTTGTTATTTTGTGTTAAATATAGAAATCTAAATTTTGTAGGAATTGCCAGTATTTTTACGTTTGTCATGTCCATAGCTCTTTGGAGTCACCTAATCCTTTGTTTTTTTATTTGATTTTTAATTATGTGGTTGCTTCAAGTCTCTGCAGTAGTTTTGTGTCTCTTTGTGGGTTGTTTTGGATATTTTTGCAGAGATTGAGAATGACCATGACTCATTTAATGTTTTTTCTCTAGTTCTGCATTGTAGATGCATACTGAAGACATCAAATATATGAAGAAGCAAGATATATGGAATTTTGTAGCAAAGAAAAAAATGATGAATAACTCCAAACATATCTTATACTTCAGATTCCACAAAGTAGCCACCCTTTGCTTTGTTGACAACGCTTCAAACCCTTGGCCTTCTCTCAATGAGCTTCATGATGTTGTCATCTGAAATGGTTTTCACTTCACAGTTGTAGAATCTCTTGCCTTGTTAATGGAGTTGGGGTCATCAATGATGTTGTGCAGAAGTCAGGATGGTACACAGCTGACAGCCCTATTTGACAACTGAATTCATATTATGGCAAGAACCAATCAGCTAAGTAAAGAGAAACAACACTTAATCATTACTTTAAGAACTAAAGGTTAGTCAGTCTGGAAAATTGCTAAAACTTTGGATGCGTTCCCAAGTGAAGTTGCAAAAGCCATCAACTGGTATAACAAAACTGGCTCAAATGAGTCACCTCTGCTGCTGAGGATAAAATATTCTGAGTCACCAGCCTCAGAAATTGCAAGTTAACAGCACCTCAGATTAGAGCTCAGATAAATGCCACACAGAGTTCCAGTAGCAGATGCATCTCTACATCAACTGTTCAGAGGAGACTGCACAAATTGGGACTTTATGAACAAACAGCTGCTAAGAAACCACTACTAAGGAAAAGCAGAAGAGATTTGTTTGGGCCACGGAATGCGCACAAGGAATGAACATTAGACCAGTGGAAATCTGTGCTTTGGTCTGATGAGTCCAAATTTGAGATCTTTGGGCCACCCGCCATGTCTTTGTGCGATACAGAAAAGGTAAATGGATGGTCTCTACATGCATGGTTCCCACCATGACGCATGGGGATTTATTGAAAACTGAAGGCACAAATGCAATCCCATCCTGTTTGCTTTTAGTTGATTAGTTGTGTTGAGTATTTTGCAACAGGACAATGAGCCCAAACACACCTCCAGGCTGTGTAAGGGCTATTTGAACAAAAAGGAGAGTGATTGAGTGCTGCGCCAGATGGCCTGGCCTCCACAGTCACCTGACCTAAACACAATCTAGATGGTGTGGGATGAGATGGACCGCAGAGTGAAGGCAACAGGACCAACAAGTGCTCAGCATCTCTGGGAACTCCTTCAAGACTGTTGGAAAAACATTTCCGGTGACGACCTCATGAAGCTCATGGACAGAATGCCAAGAGTGTGCAAAGCAGTAATCAAAACAAAACAAAGAATCTAAAATATAAAACATGTTTTGAGTTATTTGACACTTTTCTGTCTACTACATTATCCAATATGTGTTCATTCATAGTTTTGATGTCTTCAGTGAGAATTTACAATGAGAAGATGGGTCCAAACCTTGGACTGGCAGTGTTTGTCATGAGGGAACATAAAAACTGCAAGCCCACTCACACATTACCACACTTTTTGATTCATGTTGAATGAATGCTTTTCAGTAACCTTGGCACCCACTTCAGACTAAAATCTTTTTTTGAAGGATTGCATTCAGTCTGTGTGGTCTGTGATTTTGCAAATAAGACTGAAGAATGAAGTATGAATGAGTAGCCACCAGAGCCACCTTTACAACTGCCCTTTTGTAATACTTGCCAAAACACTGATATTCCCTACACAGTGTTTTCTGCTTTATTTCATGAGTACTCAATGCTCACACTCAGTAGTAGTTATAGTTTCCATTACTTCTTCATATCTCAGGTCCAGTCTTTGCGTCTTAAAGAAAATTGGACTTAAAAACCAGGTCTTAAAGAAAGTGTTTTTCAATGAAAATATTAATGAATCTAGAATCATGCAAAAAATGGTGTTGGTTCCTTAGCTGGTCAAAAGGTAAAATTTGTGCTAATCATTTACAAAATACTGCACGCTTTTCAGTCTTTTGCATTTTCTTTGATGTTGATTGCAATGTGTTAAATAAATGTGATCTTTTGTAACTCAAGGCTGTAAAAGAAAGCTTCTCTTTGGGACATGTTCTGGTTGTGAATGGGCAGCAATGGTTTGCATTGCAGTAGATACATCTGGATTTGTTCATAATGAATTGTTTTTTATGTCTTTCCCTTTGTTGTGATTATGTTTGTTATGTTGACATTCAGTCTCTCTCTCTCTCTCTCTCTCTCTCTCTCTCTTTTTTTTTTTTAGCAAGGATGGGAACAGAGAGTATCTTTTTTGATCTGTATTTTTTCTTTTGGAAGAGAGTCATACTGTGATTTAATCTTGCATTCAAATCTATTTATTTATTGAGTATTTAATAAAGGAACTCTGACTTGATTACCTGATACTGCCTGGTAGTACAGTCCACCACCTCACTGAGACTTTATCTAATGTTTATTTTTTTGTGATATAAAGGACCACATCTCTTTGTCTTGTCAGTAGTTATTTCTCGTTGCAGCCATGTTTATCCTTTATAGTAATTATGTGTCTCTTTCAGAGTAACGAGTAAAGTAAGGGATTACTATTGCAAAAAAGGTAATTAGATTACCGTTACTTTCCCGTAAGCACGCTGCGTTACTGCGTTACTAAAACCGTGATTTTTTTTGTGAGTGTCTCATGACAATGACATAAGCGAATGCCACGTTCGTGGCAACAGCTGTGTGCAGATCAACAATGGATAATATATCGAGTGCGGGAGAGAGTATGAGCATGCAGCGTTTAAAGCGTGGAAGTACTGACCTTATTTTGAGTTTGATTCCATAAAAAGTGACAAAAACATTAGTGTCCGCTGTTCACTGCGTGGGAAGAAAACTTCTTTTTGCAGCAAAAAAACCCCTAAACTTCCGAGCAAGCACCGAGTGCGCTACCACGGAATAGGAAATTCACAGACAAACTCACGGATTCCTCCAATGACTGCTGTGGCACGCCTGCACCAGGGCAAACCTCCGCCTACCCCACTCCTGCTATACAGGTGAAAATAGAGCAACAGGACCGCTGAGTCTTTGATTTTATTTATTTTCTGCTGTGTTTCACTTGCATCTACAGGGAGTGCAGAATTATTAGGCAAATGAGTATTTTCTCCACATCATCCTCTTCATGCATGTTGTCCTACTCCAAGCTGTATAGGCTCCAAAGCCTACTACCAATTAAGCATATTAGGTGATGTGCAACTCTGTAATGAGAAGGGGTGTGGTCTAATGACATCAACACCCTATATCAGGTGTGCATAATTATTAGGCAACGTCCTTTCCTTTGGCAAAATGGGTCAAAAGAAGGACTTGACAGGCTCAGAAAAGTCAAAAATAGTGAGATATCTTGCAGAGGGATGCAGCAGTCTCAAAATTGCAAAGCTTCTGAAGTGTGATCATCGAACAATCAAGCGTTTCATTCAAAATAGTCAACAGGGTCGCAAGAAGCGTGTGGAAAAACCAAGGCGCAAAATAACTGCCCATGAACTGAGAAAAGTCAAGCGTGCAGCTGCCAAGATGCCACTTGCCACCAGTTTGGCCATATTTCAGAGCTGCAACATCACTGGAGTGCCCAAAAGCACAAGGTGTGCAATACTCAGAGACATGGCCAAGGTAAGAAAGGCTGAAAGACGACCACCACTGAACAAGACACACAAGCTGAAACGTCAAGACTGGGCCAAGAAATATCTCAAGACTGGTTTTTCTAAGGTTTTATGGACTGATGAAATGAGAGTGAGTCTTGATGGGCCAGATGGATGGGCCCGTGGCTGGATTGGTAAAGGGCAGAGAGCTCCAGTCCGACTCAGACGCCAGCAAGGTGGAGGTGGAGTACTGGTTTGGGCTGGTATCATCAAAGATGAGCTTGTGGGGCCTTTTCGGGTTGAGGATGGAGTCAAGCTCAACTCCCAGTCCTACTGCCAGTTTCTGGAAGACACCTTCTTCAAGCAGTGGTACAGGAAGAAGTCTGCATCCTTCAAGAAAAACATGATTTTCATGCAGGACAATGCTCCATCACACGTGTCCAAGTACTCCACAGCGTGGCTGGCAAGAAAGGGTATAAAAGAAGAAAAACTAATGACATGGCCTCCTTGTTCACCTGATCTGAACCCCATTGAGAACCTGTGGTCCATCATCAAATGTGAGATTTACAAGGAGGGAAAACAGTACACCTCTCTGAACAGTGTCTGGGAGGCTGTGGTTGCTGCTGCACGCAATGTTGATGGTGAACAGATCAAAACACTGACAGAATCCATGGATGGCAGGCTTTTGAGTGTCCTTGCAAAGAAAGGTGGCTATATTGGTCGCTGATTTGTTTTTGTTTTGTTTTTGAATGTCAGAAATGTATATTTGTGAATGTGGACATGTTATATTGGTTTCACTGGTGAAAATAAATAATTGAAATGGGTATATATTTGGTTTTGTTAAGTTGCCTAATAATTATGCACAGTAATAGTCACCTGCACACACAGATATCCCCTTAAAATAGCTAAAACTAAAAACAAACTACAAACTACTTCCAAAAACATTCAGCTTTGATATTAATTAGTTTTTTGGGTTCATTGAGAACATGGTTGTTGTTCAATAATAAAATTATTCCTCAAAAATACAACTTGCCTAATAATTCTGCACTCCCTGTATTTGAAAGACTGAGTGTAAACACAAAAACCTATTTTATTTTATGTGCAGGAATGTGCAGAAAATAGGTTTAAATGTTAAACAAATTTCTTCCAGTCAGTGAATGTTGCATATAATTTAATAAGAGACTTTTTTAAAAGGAGACTTTTTCCATTTGATTACATTTTATATGATGGATTAGGCAGGAAGTAGAACTGGGCTGAAAGATCGATCGCTTTATCACCTATTCAGGTTTTAAATCATGTTTTTAAAAAGTAGCTAAGTAACTAAGTAATTAATTACTTTTGAAAATAAGTAATCAGTAAAGTAACGGGATTACTTTTGGAAGTAATCAGTAATTAGTTACTGATTACTTTTTTCAAGTAACTTGACCAAAACTGGTCTCTTTGTGATCAGAGACTCTGCTTTTAACTGAGCTCAACCTCAAGTCCAAGTTAGAGTGCTGTATGAGCCTGTGGGCTGCTTAGTCTGTATCTTGTAATGCATGTTAGGAATGAATCTATTCTGTACTAACACTAAACAGACCCTTATTCATCTTTCACTTGCTCATGTGAGGGTCATTGAGCTCACCATTCAACAAGGGCATTCCAGCTATTCCAGACATATTAAATATATTGAAAAAATGACGTGCTTGAATGCTTCCAAAGAAGATGGAGGAGAGTATTTGACCTTGACAGTGCTCTCACTCCCCTTCGGTGACATTGCACTCATTACTCTGAGGAGAGTTTATGCATGGTGTGACTTGCCTGTCCATCTTTGAAATGACACATAAGTCAGGCTTGAAAAAATTTACATTCAGGTCATTTACACAGAAAGGCCGAGGTGAGTTCCACGCTTAGTCACACCAGCCAGCAGAATCATAGATCTCTGCAACATTTTAGAATAAACAACAACAATCTCTCCTCTGCGCAGAGAGGTCATGTCTGTCAACTCAGTCTTCTCGTGTCCAACCTTGAGGGAGGCCTTGACCTACTGTCCCGGTGGGCGGCTGGAGATTGACAGAGGCAGAGGAGACAGACATGGAGGCACATCCAAAGAGGAACCTGTCACTAGGCTAATGCAGCAGCAGCTATCAGGCGCCACATTGACACTACCCTCCCACCCAGCTCAGCACTCAGGGGACAGCCAGCGGATTTTTCTCACTTCCACTGCCAGCCTTCATTTTCCACACTACTGGAAACTGGACACTGTCATCTGTTATTGAGTTTCTGGGCTGCAGAGCCTATCTCTGTATGGGAAATTGAATGCAGCACTTTCTGTTATGAGCGGGATTACAGTGCTCTGTGATGGACCACTGAGTCACACCTGAAGTCAGTGTATTGCTTGCATGCCAAGCCCCTTTAAGTGTTGACGTTTTCATGTTTTATGGTCTTACGGCATTAAATCAACACTGATCACCAAAAATGAGGTGCTTGAATATAAAACTGACAAGTTTTACAAAGTGGTTACAATCATTTTAAGTGTGTGATGTAAAATTTATGTTTGTACAAGGCTGTTTATGCTCTCTGAATCAGAGAGAGGTTTTGGTGCTATATAAAACATGAAACCTTTTTATGCACATTTGCTGTTAAAATATGAACAGCATTCGAGAACTTCTCAGAAACTGTCATCTCCTTAGGGCGTCAATTAAAAACGATTGCTTCAGCTCATCCCAATTGTGATGAAGTATTACAAAAAAGGTACCACGACAGTTAGTTCTTTGACAATTTGAGATCCAGTGGGTGAAGCAACATATTAAAAGAGCAAGACATCAATCATCTGTCCAATTACCTTTCAGGCCAAATTAGAGTCTGTCAACAAAAAGGTCAAGGTTGCTTTAGTGCCAACGTTAATCCTCGCCAAATGGAGCGAGACCTGATTTCCATGCTTTTAATTCCTTGTGTTTTTTCTTTAGTGCTGACAGTGGCAAGAAACCTGCAATGCTTTCATATCATAACCCAAATAACCCTACCTGTGACAGCTGTCACAACCTGGAAAGGACTTAATCTGCCACACTACCCAGGGCCAATTTAATAATACTCATGAGACAGCCTCTTTGCATGCAATGATTATGTTCTGCAAAATTAGTAAATGTCACACAAATGTGCACGTGTGGTAACTCAATAGTAAACGCTCTCTGGCCAGGAATAATTCACACCTACCCTTCAAGAGCCTAAAAGATTTTTGCCATGATTACTGTTACCTCTGTATCGTCACATTAGTGTGTGCGATATATAATTCTTGACTTTGAAACATCATTATGTAGCACTGCTGAAATTGCAGCATTCTTTGCACTTATGAGACTGATAGGTGTTGTGAAGTACATATCTAGTAATGTAATATGAACTTATAATACTTGGAAGTTTCCCATCTGGCTCCTTTTCTTTGTAACTTGCAAACAAACAAAAAAAAATCTGACACATAACACAACTCTGTTTTTGTAGAGGAACAAACAAATTCAGTTGTTTTAAATTAATGATACATTTACTGCAGCTCAAATAGAAGAACACAATACAGAATAAGTCATGTTGAAAAAATGGAGTCATATCACAAATGGCACAAATCTCCATATGTAAACTGTAGTAGTCTGCAATTAAGAGTACCTGGCTGATTGACATTTAAAGCAATGCAAAAGATTAAACAACTATGGTAAATGGCCTGCATTTGTGTAGCGCTTTTACTCAGTCCCTAAGGACCCCAAAGAACTTTACACTACATTCAGTCATTCACCCAATCACACACACACACAGGCAATGGCAAGCTACATTGTAGCCACAGCCACCCTGGGGCGCACTGACAGAGGCGAGGCTGCCGGACACTGGCGCCACCGGGCCCTCTGACCACCACCAGTAGGCAAACATGGGGTTAGTATCTTGCCCAAGGATACTTGGCATGCAGCCAGGAGGCAGCCTGGGATCAAACCACCGACCTTCTGATTAGTGGCTGACCTGCTCTGCCACCTGAGCTACAGCCACCCCTACTTTAAAAGGACAGTTAAATAATACTGTCCCATTCAGCTGGGAACAACCAGCAGCAAGTATAAATAAAATAAGGGGGTATAAAAGGAAAATTTAAGGGTAGACTTCAGAAAAGAAAAGTTAAAGATATATGCTTTGAAATTTGCCTTGTAGATAATTGAATGGAGTGATATTGATTAAAAACTCATGAATCCTCGTGACTCATCAATGAACGTTGTCCAAGGAGATAATGATGAGACTTTGGTTCAATGAAACATATAAAGATGATTTCTTGAAAGAAGGAAATACCTTATCTATTTATTTATTTATGTCAAGTAAAGGAGAGGTCATTTACCTTAACGGTAAAACACAGGTTTATGTTTAGATATTTTTCCTATCACTAGAAAGCGGGTTTGGTAATGATAAAGCATATTTCATAAGGATAATGCATCTTACCACAGAGTCACGAGGTTTAGAAAACTAGTTAAAGTACTAGAGGACCACAGTAGCAGCTCAGAGTGGGAGGCATCAGTTGTGACAAAAATGGCATGGGAGGGAATATGAGGAGGGACACACTACTGAACTAGTTCTGAGAATAAAAAAGATTTATTAAAGTGGTAGTAAACACTGACTGACTTTGGATGAAACCAATGATTTAAATTCTGACACATTAGCTTTGTATTAAGACTCTGCTGAAATCAGACTCAGACAACCTAAAGATCCCTGCTTGAAACACCACAGAATCAACAAAGGTTGAAATGCCTGTAGAGCCATACATGAGTCGCAAACCATGGTTGCGAGATATATGAAGCTGTGCTGCAGTGATAATGGAGTAGCTTTATTCAAGTCAAGCAAAACTTATTTCTGCAACTACAGGTGTACATTGCAAGTTTGAGCTAAACACCTTGCTGCAGATATTCATGCTTTGCATTCTGGGATGTGACATGTAAAGGTAATGAAAATCAATTCTCCATGTTCTCAAATAGTCCAAAAAACAGGACCTTGTTTCTGTATTTACGTTTATGCTCCCGCCTCAGACATATCTGGATAATAGGAAGACAATAAGATGCATATTGGTTAACTAAAAAAACATGGGTAAAAAGCCACAAGCTTACAACCTCATCAACTTATTTGGATGTGAGTAAATCAAATATAGATGTGAAAGTGCCCTAATGTTTCCTTTACAAAGAAAATGCACAGGAAATTTCTACAGACTTTTCATATGTACTGCGCTCACATTTGGCTCGTGATACTTCAAATTTCAATTGCACTCTAAACTCTAACTTGTATTTTGTATTTGAGAAATACATTTAGAAATATTGCTGGATAAAAAAAACTGTGCACCAGTCAGAAAAAGTCAATCTGAACAAAGAAATGCTGAAGCAGATGAACAAGAACTACATACAAGTTAATTGATAAAAATTTTAACTAATTCCTGAATCCTCTTTATTTACGCCATTGTGAAGATAAAACTATTTAGTTCAAAGATTTTCAACATCATGTTTGTCAGAGGAGACTTAACTTTTGAAACAAAGGATAATCCACAGAGGGCAATTACAGAAAAATGATGTTGCCTCCTCACGGGGGATTGCAGTTTTTCCATAGTTTTCCCCTTGCAAAAATGATTAGAGTAATAATTTAAGCTGAGGTTGGTGTGCCTGTATGGTTGTTGAATATTCTTGTACAGCTAGTTTGACACATGAATACTAAAGAGCTGGAAGTTGCTGCCTCACAAAAACAAAATGTGCAGAATCACACATCCTAGTAAAAGATGAATTGCAACAACATTCTTTTTTACATACAATCGAGATGTTTTTACTGTTCAACTGGGCTGCTAACATCACGTTTTCCAGCGGATAGAAAGAAAGATATTCCTGCTAAAGGGAGTTGGAAAGGGAAAAAGTGACTATGGCATTCATTGACACTTCATACCTAATACAAAAATATCCCCCTTTGTTGTTGTCTATTGTGCCATGAGTCAGATAAAGAACAAGTTTTGGAAAATAACCAAAGAGCTCTGCCTCTTAAAATGTGATTATTTAAACTATAGATGCAGGCAGACTGACAGATTCTGCATAATTCAGCTCATACGTTCACACACATCTTGAGCTTCCTGCTCTTTGCTTGTCTTGTGCATCACTCAGTGGCTGGAAGATCAGAGGGCTGATAACCAAGTAGAGTCAAGTGTGCAGGGATGGCCAGGAGCAAAACAGACAGATGGCAAAAAAGTCATCCGAGGATAACATGTGAGAAGAAAAAAGGGATGTCAGTAAGGTGGCAGGCTTTCTTTTCCTGAACATCTTTTCTTGTTCTCTGAGGTTAAAGGATGGCTTCGCAGTGTGGTTTTAACAAAAGCTTTTGTGAAGTAGAACTCTATTCAACCACAGTGGAATTAAAGACTAGAAGCTGTTTCATGTTTTTTGTGAAGTTGGCAAAAGATAAAAGATACTTTAATTAGTCATAAAACAATTTAAATAAGATACTCAACAAAAGAAATTTGATCCAATGATAGAGAAATTGCCTTATGGCCAATTTAATAAAAGTACAAATTCAGTCTCATACTGTTGGAGGAATTTATGTTGCACAAGCTCATGAATGATGAAAATGAACATTTCTGAGTTGTGCCCGGAAAGCCAGCTGTCATCAATAGTGCTGACTGTCCAGTGAAAATGTCATGTTTATGAACACTGATGGCCACTCTCGGTGCGGTCTGTGGTGACAGGTGCAAGCATGGGATTTTCATACAGTTATCTAAAGTAGCAGCTGTGGTGAAATCTGTCTTCACACACCTGACAAGATTTTCTTAAACAAACTGGTTAAGTCAGGAAGTAAGTTCATTAGTGCCGTTCACAATAATAGTTACCTCAAGGCACATTATATTGTAAGCGAAAGACCTAAACTATTACACTTGGTAATACATGCTTTTTATTGATTTGTTAGTTATATTACTTGCACAGTAGTCAGGTGTAGGGCTCACTATTGCTGTAGTATATGTACATTGAAAATAAAGGGCTACTCTATTCTATTCAATTGGTGACAGTGGGAAAGAAAAATATACTTCTAAAGGAAGAAACCTCTGAAAGAACCAGGCTTTTGTCACAACTGATTGAGATTAAGGGGAAAGAGAAGGAAGCAGATAGAGACAGTAGCCAGAGTTTATTCAGAGTTTAATTAGCAGAGTTTAAATGCTAATGATTAAATACAGTAGTGCTGTATAAACACAGAGACACTGAACAGTGTCTATTTCCTGAATCCAAATTTGGAGCTGTTTCCACAGTAGAGTGACCTGATGGTTGAAGGCTCTGCTTTCTATTCTACCTTTGAAATTTTTAGAAACAAGTAAGTATGCAGTCTGAGAGCGAAATGCTCTGTTAGGATAATAAAACACTAGGAGAAGGCTTTTAAATTCAATTCTAAATTTAACAGGGAGCCAATAAAGACAAGCTAATAAGGGAGAAATATACTCTCTCTCTCTTTTTGCTGGATCATTCTGGACCATCTTTAGGCTTTTTGAGCAACTTGATAATATTGAATTACATGAACTAGCTTTTCAGCATCACTCTGGGACCGGATGTTTCCAATTTTAGTGATATCGTGCAAATGAATGAAAGCAGTCCTACGTATTTGTTTAATGTGTAAGCTGAAGGACATACTCTGATTGGGAATAATCAGAGTTTTTTCTTTGATGGATGTGTCGCCAAGTGGGGAAAAGTAATTGTAAACATGAATGAGTTTGTAGCGAGGATACAGAGATCCTGTTTCAGACTCCTCTGGAGGACCTGCTGGGGACAGCTAAATGGGGTTAAGCTACTTTGGCCTGCACCGACTACTGGGATCTGACTTGTTGTACTGCGCAGAGCCGGAATTTCAATTTACTGAACCTGTACTTGAAAGGTGCAAAGGCCAAGGAATATCTAAATATCTGACAAACTGAGAAGGAAGATCCTGGTGAGTTAGATGGGGAACTGCAGGTCGTACTGCTAGTAACACAATAAACAAATACTAAGAGTCATTTTCCTGGAGAAAGTGTGTTCTGATAAAACATGTCCACATTCAGGTATAGTAGCTGCTGTAGCTTTTTCTTTGCGTCTTTCTTTTTTCACACAGCTGCAGATGGAGGGAACACCATGGTTGTACATGACTGTGGATCACCCTCTGGAGTGAATATATACTAACCAATGTCAAAATGTTTGTATTTATGTACCATGTAGCTTTGATGCTACAGTGTAGCTTTGTTGCTATTTATGAATTACAGCTGACACATCTTAAATCATCAACAGACCATTTGTAAGTTAAATGAAAAAAACACAGGGTGGGATCTCCGATATCCAAGACTTACAAAAATATTAAAAATGTATAGGCCTGTGTATTGCAACATTAGTTGATCCCTTATGCCACCACCAGTTGAGAGCCAATGTTGCCATTTTTGGAGACAAAGGTGGGATGTTTTGTCAGTGCCTCTAAGCATTTATTTATGCGTTTGATTTGACACAAATAGCAGGACTATCTAACTACTGTAGCTCCTGAAAAGAAGCCAACACCGCTGCATCCGGTTAGTGGCTCAGAATGAGGGCTGTAAAGGACTAAATGAAATGAGAAAAAAGATTTTACTGCCGTGGACAAACAGTTGCTATGACTAAATGACACACACTGATCACTTCTTTTCTGTAGGCTTTTGGAATTTTAGTCTCTTGCTATTTCTCTTTCTTCATTTCTCACTTTTTCAAGTGTTTTTCATTGTTTAGACTGATGTTCCTGACTTGTCAGTTACTAGTTTCTCTTTCACATTTTGCCATGTCTTTTTTCTTGTTTTTGTCATATTTGTGATTTGAGAGTTGCTGATCATAGTTTCCTGATTATGGTCCTGCCATGTCTGACCACAAGGTTGCACGGCCATCTTGGGTGATTGAATCAGCCTTGGCAAATCTAATTCTCTTTTGAAGGACTGAATCAATAATACCACCAGGATTAACTGACCCTTGGACTTTTGTTTTTGAGAAGTACAAGAACAAACTTTAGCTGCACTAGGTGCAGCTATATGCACAAGTCCAGAATTAAGTTCTGCTTTGACTTTCTTGCTCTTACAAAAGTTCCAAGCCAATAAAACTGGGCGGATGTTCTCACATGGTTTGCTTGGATTTTTCTTTGTATAAAAATAAACTGAACAAAAGTATCCAAGTTTACAAACTCCTCAGTACATTTGGAGTCCCAGATTGCCTACCCCTGTGTCAAAGTTACTTTGGAGAGCAGGGAAATGTCACCTTTTTATCCAGTCTTGTGCAGAGAATCAGACTATTTTAGACTATTTATTCAGACTATTTATTCAGTGCAGTAAGTGTCAGGCCATGCAGTAAAGGAGAAGCAGAAATAGCATGTCTCCTATCGAGCTGGGGATTAATGGCAGTTTAAAATGATCCTGAAAAATGTCAGTGGAGTGTGAGGAGAGGACATCTGGACAATGATTTGATCAACGCACAGCGAGTGCGTTTCCATGTCTAACACCTTGGATTACAGCCCTCAGGGTCATTAGCAGGGCTACTGCAAGAGTATTTGAGTTGGAAATCTATTCATCTGCTTTTCTCATATTGATTTGTGGTGGCTGCTGCCCTGCCCCCCCTTGTACTACCCCCCTGGTCACCCTCCACTCTTCTTCTTTTTCAGCAGCAAAATACAGGAAACAAAATAGCAGTTCTCACAGGCACTCTATAAGCCCCCTTAGCTACCCAAAATGATCTCTTCTCTCCACTTGTGTGGCAACCAAACTTCACACACAGAGAGAAGAAAGGCATCATCATTCGTCTGCTTCGACACATCACTAACAGTCGGCTGCTGCGACGTGCTTCAGTGCACAGTTAGTGTAGAGAGGCTGGGAGCCATTTCCAGCCATCTCTGAGAGCATAACACAGACTCACTCCAAGTAATGAGACTGTAAATGGAGCTGCCTGGCTTCTCTTCCCATTGAACTCACCTCCTCGTAATACAGTTCTTCTCTAATACTTCAGAATGATGATAGTAGCACCTTCTGTCTTTTGTTGGCCCTACAGTACAAATGCTTTATCAATATGTTGCAGTAAATACACAAATACTGTTTAACCTGCTGGTACATGAGGTGAAATCATATTGTGTGCTCCTTCACTTCAAATACTTGTGTTGTACCTTAACATTGTAAACTCACTGGAAATTATATGCTGGAAAATGGTTAAGGAGGAGACCAAGATATGATAAAAGAAGTGAAGTTTACTATTCAAGGCCCTGAAAGGTCAAACAGACAACTTAAGAAGGCAGGTAATAGAGAAATGCTGCAAAAGACAGTTCACTGGAACTCAGCAAAAGCAGAACAAAACACAATAGAAGTGTTTTTGGGGAGACATTACTGTGACAGACCAGCTACAGAAGTTAAATAAATTGAAAATAGACAAAGGATTGCACTGAGACACACCAGGATTTATCTGTGTGGTTAGGGAGAAAATGAGGTATTAGGTTTTAATCGTATGATCCTACTACATAAACATGTTTACTATTAGCTTTTCCCTTCTGCAGCTGTTCTGTCGCATTATTGTCTCCCCCCCCCCCCCCCCCCCCACACACACACACTTATTTTGTCTTTACTGAGCCTTTGCAGCACCATTTCCATTCCCATTGTGTTTTACTTAATTTTTAATGTTTTGTGTGCTTTGGTAGCGTTTTGGTATTTGCTGGTGATTACTTAAGCTATAATACGTTTTGACCTCTCAGGGCCACCATATAGTGGTGCAGATAATCACTCATAATGTCTTAATATTATTTATTCAGGTCCAAAAATGGAGCTATATATATTTTTACATTTTTAAGTGTACTTTATATGAGCCAATAGCTTTGAAAGCCTCTCTTGCTCTGCCCTTTATTTTCAAACTGCTTCATAAATTGTAGGGAATCACTGTAGCAGGGAGAACTTATTTTCTGCTGCTGTATTTTGTTGTTAATTGCTGCTCTCTACTCCTGATTTTCTGTGAGAAATTATCATATGATAATGCTCATATCATATTTATTAGCACTGTGAAAGGAGGTTTGGAGAGAATCAGTAGGTGAAATGAGCTGCGGGGCTGTTTCCCTGCTGGTTAGGGCAGATGAGAGTCAGCTGCAGTGTGATTCTGTGCAGACGTCCCAGCATGACACATCCTCCTGCTGCTCATGATAATGGGACACACGGCCCTTATTGGCCTGTCGGCTGTTACAGATGTGCTTGCTCCCTCCTGTAGGTCACCCCCAGGCAGCGGCAGCTGCCTCATCTGCTCCTCTCCCACCTTACCCCTGCAAGAATGACGCTGAACACCAGCCAAGCAAGCCCAGGCCTCCTGGTCAGACGCTCCCACATCTGCCTGTTGCCTCGGGCAGGGTACTTCTTTACAACTGTCACGCATCACAAGAGAGTATTGGAGCCACAAAGCTATTGCTAATCAGAATTCCATTACTGAATTTTTAGCCTTTGATTTCCCCAAAGTCTCTCTGAGACTTTTCAGCAAGAGTGATAGGGTGTGGCAGGAAGCCACTGGCAGCAGGTGATGAATCAATGGGATATACGAGCCAGTTTGAGCAGTAATTTTATTAATTGCAGCTCATGAAGGATCATCCACCTTTCATTCTACCACCAAAATAAATGTCTGCTGCATAAAGAAATCTCAAAAACCATAGAAGCAAGGTGATGGGGTTGTTAGCATTGTGCTCAATTCCCCTCAGTTTAATGAGCAAAAAAAGAAGTGATGTGATTTATTTTCATGAGCCTTGGCCTCAATTTTCAGATAAATTATGGGTCTTGGTGAAACTTTAGGGAGGCGTCTGAACTGATACTCTGTATTCCTCTCTCCTTTGCTGTGTCTCTTCATACATTCAACCTGTCAGCACATTCAGACCTCTCCATTTCTCTCTCCCTTCAAAAATATAATGCATTATTCCATCATCTTACTGTTCCTCATGGATCGGCAGCGAGATTACAACTATAAGTATTCTTCCGAAGCACGGGGCTCATACATCCACTGCAGGGAGCTTTCAGCTGCCGTTTTCCCATTTATTTTACAGAGGTAACTTCTTTTTCATGCATTTAAATGTCTGTATACTTTGTTCTACCACGAACTCAAATCTGTCTTCTTGACAGGTGCAAATGTCATAAAACACAAATATCTGGGACTGCTGCTAGAAAGCACAGCTATCAGTAGATTGCCCCGAGTTGTTTTGTTGTTGTTTTTGCTGGATTCACATTGGCCACCATAGTAATTCACAGAAGAATAAGCATGTTTGTTACAGTGAACATGATTGACCAGTCAGCTCTTAGCAGATATGAAGGCAAAAAAAAGAAAGAAGGAACAACAAAGACATTATTTTCAGTGGAAAATAACAGAGAGCTGATGGAAGAATCACATGCCTTGATCAGTTTTTTCTCTAAGCCGAATAACTGGCCGGGGCTTGGAGGAAGTAAGCTTGCAGTTGCAGAAGTCTTTATAATCATCTCACTTGAAACAAAACTCAACTATATTGAGTTATTTCTGCCTTCTGTGACTTGGTTCCACTACAAACAAACACCATAGCTATGACAAGCTTCTTTATATCCCAGTTTGTTACCTGATATTTGCGTTTTGCTTTATATCAAAACAGTTCCACCAAAAACTCATATAAAAAATCAATAAATTGGTGCATAACATTTCACAAGAATTCAAGAAATTAGGAACCTGACACCAAGAATTTCCCATCAGAGCAACTCTGTCTGTGCGTTGATATGCATTATTGAACATGGTCCCAGTGATAATTGTAGCCCATGTCTTGTTGCTACAATTTACACATCACATCAAAAATATCAATAGATAACTGTTTTTAAAAGGGAATCACAGTTGTGCCTTTGATGTGTTTTCTCACTGTTTGAATGGCAACAACTGAGCAGTTCATGCAAAACTTCTAATAAAAGTTTGTTTAACTTGGCTCTGTGTGCTACTAAGTGATAATCCAAGTCATTTACATGGCTCAACATTATTGGACAAGAACAACAAGAAAGACATTTGAGGCATAACATGAAGCAAATTCATCACAGCTAGCTTAACATATCCTCAAACCCTAGTTGGAGAAAATGGGTTTCATGAACGAGTATCAAAGTAAGACTCTTTTAACAAAAGGAAACCTTCAACAATATCAGCAATGTCTGTCTCATGTTCATGAGTTAATAAAAAGGGATATAAAAAAATAACCAGTAACTTGTGGCACATGTGAAATGTCATGTAATGTAATGTATGTATGTAATGAAATGTAATGTTGATGCTTCTGGAACATTCAAACAATATAAACCTCTAAATACTTGCTTACATAAGTAATTTTAGGTTTCTATGTTTCTGAGTTTTCTTTGCTGCATCTTCAGTGTCTACCATTTTATTTTATTGTATTACATTTAAAAAAAAAATACTATTGCGTCCTGCACAACTTCTTTTTTATTGCATTGGAATGTGGTGCAAAGACTGCAGCAAGGTTGTTAAAAGACTTCACCAGAGGTGGGAAAATTACTGCTGCAGCCAAGGGCTTGGCAGAATGGAAGAAGGAGAGCCGTCAGTGTATCTCTCCTGGGCCTGGGTCATGGGGCTATCGTGCATGTCAGAAGCTCTGGTCTTTAATCACAGAAGAGATGCTCTCCTACTTTTTCTTCAGTCACCTCATCACTTACCTTCAGATCATCCAACCAATCTGCTAGCTTCCTGTCCAACTGGCTGCTGAGTCAGCTAACAAATGGGTGTCTGAAGATTTGCCCGCTGGACCCTCTGTGATTACACAAGTGTCACTGCCAGATCTGCAGCACAAATTTACAATTCAGGTGGTTGAAAAGAGCTGTGTGTGGGAACCATGTGCTAAATTAAAATGTTTATTCTCTCATTTGTAAAGATGTGGTTTATGGGGGATACATTAAGAAATGAATTTCAAAAAGCATGAAATCGATTCAGTTTGACAGAACAATCTCAGGCTAGATTTATCCTGCACTTTTCTTAGTTTTTCTTATGAGAAAGTTCTAAGTTCACAGTAATTAGAATTTGCATTTAATGATTGGCCGCATGTAAAAGATGGATGTAGCCATCTTTTACATGTATCCATTTAGTGAGGTTTCATCTTGAAGCTTCCATCAGAGTGTTTTGATCGTGGCCGTCTTAGCGTTTTTAAACTGAATGTGATAAGGAAAGAACAAAGCAGAGGACCCAGCACACTCATACAGTAGGGAATTGTTAGATGCTAGGCTTCCCTTATATTACACCTACTTTACCCTAATTTTTGACAGTAATGGGATCAAATAAACATCATTTTGTATTCAATAAGAATTTAAATTTGCAACTGAGACTTACACTCATTAGAAAATTGTTTATTACAAATCAATGACCTAAGGGCCATTTTTCCATAAACCTCACTATAGCCAGACTTTCTGCAACCACCAGAGTGAGCTCATTATATTACAAAGAACGCCAGCTTAAAGCCCTTCCACATAGGATTATTCAGACCTGAATGCATCAACCTTAAAGTAGACTAGAAGCAATATCAATTCCTAATTTTTTATTGATTCATTCGAAAAAGTTTCGGCAATGCTAGAGCATAGTGCAAGCTATGATGCTATGACGAGGCATTGAAATCCAGCTCATGAAATCTGCTCAGCACAGCTTTTTGTCAATGTTCATTTACCTGTGGATCTTGATTCTAATTATGTGTACAGATACCCTTCATTTACAGACATTCATTTGAATATTCCATATTATAGTCCAATATGGAAGAATGATAAATAGACCTGTATAGACCCTGTGCACGAGAAAATGCTAACTTCCTGGTTTGAGACCAGATGTAGGGTTGTACATTTCCAGTAGCTTTACTTTGCGGTCAATCGCTAAATGGACTTGTTCTTATATAGCGCTTTTCTGCTCTGCCTGAGCACTCGAAGCGCTTAGTACAACTAATTCATTCACCCAATCACACCAGCACTTTTTTTCGACCTAAGTGCTAAGTAGTCTACCATTCATACACATTCACACTCCGATGCCCTAGGACCTGCTCTGCCACCTGAGCTACAGCCACCCTGTTGTGTCATAAAAAATCTAATGATCAATTTTGACGTTTAAAGAGTTTAGATCGATCAGTTGTTTACATCACTCAACACAAGCAGAACTGCATTACTGCAGCAGAAGACACATCGTCCACATTCAGAAGCACATCTCTGTATAGTGACTGGTCTTATGATTTAAACAGGCAAATGTTCAGCATTCAAACTACAGGTGAAGAATAGTCAAACCAGATGTTTCACCCGTCATGTCAGCTAGTCAAGTACACACCTACAAACCGTGAAAAAAAGCCACACAAAAAATGAATGATTGCTGGTAAGGGTTTCTATACATTAGTATTTACGAAGGGTATGTTGTGACTTACCTTCAAAATTACAGTGGTCCCTCGCTATAACGCGGTTCACCTTTCACCTCGCTGTTTCGCGGATGTTTTAGTGCAAGTTTGCACTTTTTTTTACGTCACATTGTGTCCTGCGTCCTGATTGCTGCAGACGATCTCCTCCGTGACGTCTCTCCTGTACAGTACAGAATCGCTGCATCGATCGCTAGCAGTGTGACTCTGAAGTGCAGTACTGTATGTCGACGCAACGTTTTTGCACCGTCAAAAAATAAAATTGGCTACTTGATTTCACCTATCGCTGGTTGTTTTTAGAACATAACACCCACGATAAACGAGGGACCGCTGTTTACAGATACTGAGAAATATAACATTTGAATCCCTTTTCTCTTTTGCTCTGAGGTGCGGGGGGAAATCGACAAGTCGATGAACATCATTTACAGATATATTGGGTAAATGCCCAAGACATCTATAGAAATGTAAATCGCCGCCTGATTCATTAATTTGCTTAACTTGTTTTGGACCGTAAACAAGGCGTGAATAGGACACCGGAAACAAAGCTCCCCACAGGAGTTTCCGCACCGGAAGTAGCATATGCTAACGTGCACATAGTCTATTGATAGCTGTTCATTCATAGAATGATGTTCCTGTTTATCCATTTACCTGTCATGAACACAATGAGATATAAAGATAAATCCAACTCTCCCTTTTTTTCAATCATGATTAGATGACAGATGGACAGATGGATATCCATCCAATAATTAATTTACAACTAAATCCCCTGTCTGTTTCAGATATTCTGACATGAACTACACTGTTTCATATTCAACACTTTTGCTATAGTTGGACAAAAAGTGCTGGACACCAGAGATGGGCAGTAATACATAATCAGATTTACTTTTTTCAAGTAATAAGTAGGGGATTACTATTGCAAAAAAGTAATTAGATTACTGCTACTTTCCCTTAAGCATGCTGCGTTACTGCATTACTAAACTACTACCACTGATTTTGTTTGTGAGAGTGTCTCACGACAATGACGTACGAGCATACGACGTCCGTGGCAGCAACAGACGTGTGTAGATCAATAATGGATAATATGGAGTGCGGGAGAGAGCACGACCATGTAGTGTTTAAAGCTTGGAAGTACTGACATCACTGGCCAGATGTGTGACAAAAACATTGGCGTCCACTGTATGCTTTATGTGGGAAGAAAAGTTCTTTCCTCAGCAAAAATTTTAATTTCAACTCTGAGCAAACACCTAGTACGCCGCCACGGGAATGTGAAACCTCCGCATCCCCCCACTGACATGACCACTGCAGCAGCGATAGGACAGACTAAAGAGGGGCAGGAATTACTGCCACTGAATCTTTGATTTTATTAATTTTTTGCTGTTCTTTCCTTGCATCTATTTGAAAGAATGAGTGTAAACACAAAACATTATTTTATTTCATATGCTGGAATATGCAGACGGTGCTAACACGTTAACAAGCTAACCATGCTAGCGCGTTGATGCCGTGCAGCCACACGCACGGGTTGATCCACGCAAATTTGCCGCGTTAATGCAGTTATGGCGTTAACGTCATTTTGACGAGATTAACGCTGACAACACTATAAACAATTTCTTCAATAGACTGTTGCATATAATTTAATCTTTGCTTGATGAATAAAGATAAAAGATTAAAACTAATAAAACAATTTTTAGAGACTTTTTCATTTGATTAAATTTTATATGATGGATTATGCAGAAAAAATGGCTGAAAGGTCTATTGCTTTATTACGTATTCAGGTTGTGTATTATGTTTTTAAAAAGTAACTAAGTAATAGGTAAGTAATTACTTTTGAAAATAAGTAATCAGTAATGTAATGGGATTACTTTTTTGGAGAAGTAATCAGTAATAAGTAACTAATTATTTTTGTCAAATAACTTGAACAACACTGCTGGACACACAGTAAGCAACTTCTTCATTCTTATTTATATTTATTTATACCCAAGGTTAAAAGAAAAGCAGGTTTTGCCTTTTTCTAGAAACAATATAAGTGACTCAAATGCACTGCGTAGTCACTAAGACTAGAAAAACACGAATGGCAGTTCATTTCCAGCTGGATTTTGATGCATGTCAGTAAGGATCTTTCTTTTGTTTCTTCATTGGCAACATTTCAGAGAACAATTTTAAAATAGAAAAAAAATCACTTAGCATAGGGTTACAGTTATGGTAAGGGTTACCGAGGCTACGAGAGTTAGATGATTTAAATCAAAGGTGGACTGATGTCTGCTATTTGTTAATTATCTTTCTGTTCATATCTATTGTCTCATTTAAACATATAAGACAAATACAGCACTGTGGCTTCCTTCCCATTCTCAGCCTCCTGTGGTATATTAATCATGTTTCATAAACCCCAAAAGTGGCAAACCAAAAGAGAAAATTAATAAAAGAAAAAGTGCTCCAGGGGGACTTGCAGAGCTCCACTTCACCACTGCACTGATATCACTTTCACTATGCTCAGAGTCTTGGCTGTAATTGTTTTCAGGTGTTTCTCGGCATGGCTCATTTATTTCCTGTATAAATCACCTACAAAGTCTTGAAATATTTTAATTGTATACCGCAGCCTGGGGGAAACAGATTTGATGGATTTCTCTAATGGCAGGGAATGAGAACAATGAGACAGCAGTGCCTCTGAGGGAGTAGATAACGTCCTCTCCCTCTTTAAATGTACAATGCAGGACATTTCAAAAAACCGAGGTGCCATTTAACGTTGAGCTTCTCCTTGACCAGGCATGATCTGACCAGGGGAGCCTGCTGTTACCACTAATCTCTATCATCATCCCTGTCAAAGCCATCACACCTCTGGCTTTCATGCATCACCGAAATGACAATTTACACATTAGATAAAGAGGATCATTAGAGTTAAAGGTGTTTAATTTGGAGTATTGCATGAATTGTGTAAAACTTGTTCCTGCACATCAGCAACAGGAGCAAGGGATGAATATAGTATATATCGCAGGATAGCATTTGTGCTCACTTGTTTAACATGATTATGAGTCACTGTCCTGATGACTCGACCACTATTTCACTTACTTTCAGTCATCTTTCTCTTTTGTCTAGTCTGCAGTCTGTTGGGTACTGCAGGCTGTATAAAATCAACCACAAGGCCAAACAGAAAATGCAGCGACATGGAAAGAGGAAAACCTTTCACTGCTGGCAAAGAAGCCTCTGTTAACTCATATTGCTGGGAAATAATCAGCACACAGTGTAGAATGCAACTGGGTATCTGGTCTGACCTATTATAAGACTATATGTTTGCAGCTGTGTGAAAATTATCTTCCTAAGTACACAGTCTATCAAGTAAATATGTGACACCATTTGTCTATGCTCATTTAAACTTTGAGCTGTACGTAAAACTCTTTTCTTCTGGATGTGTTGTTAAGGTTATTACTAAATCAAAGGAATTTAAATTTATATGTAGAAGAATAAAGAAGAGCATACCATGCAAGTGACAAGCATAACAACATAGTCAAGCAACGCATGAAGACAAGATGTCATGTGATGTGTGGATTGTCTGTTTCTTTATTTAGATCAAGGTGGTGAGTACTAATGTTATTTTACCAGGCCATAAAGTCAAAAACCCATGAGGCAGGTATCCACAGATCAGGAAAGACTAAAAATTGAAAAGAACCGCAAACATGGGGGAACTCGGAGAAAAGGTGACACTAAATTCAAGACGTTATAAGGGAAGAGGAAATTGGTGGAACGCAGCTGAAACTAATCACAAGAGAGTAACCTGAATAAGAAGCATAAGAGAAAAAAGTCTTTTAAAATAAAAGAGGAAGTAACTACAAATAGATATTATTATTCATATTATGTCATATGATACCACTGCAACCATTAAGTGATAACACGTTATCATGACTATAGTCAATCAATGCAAATTGACAGACAAATGTTAGCAAAACAGTTATTTTTACTATTAATAAACATTTAATCCATATTTAATGTGTAATAAGCATTGCTGCTGGTATGGTTGAATAGATTTTGTTACATAAAATAATTACATCATAAATTATAAATCGGATATGTACTCTGTCATAGTTAATAAGACACAATAATTATTCTGATGATAAGGCACTGTGGTGGTTAGCACTGTTACTGTCATGATTATGAGTGCTGGACTCAAATGAACAAGTCACTCTCAATGAATGAAAGTATCACCAGGTGAGTGATGTATGTATATATATATATATATATATATATATATATATATATATATATATATATATATATATATATATATATCATGAATGCTGAGCGCACGGAAAAAAATATTGAGCGCACAGAAAAACATTTCGCAGGTGCAAGTGTTGCATTTTGAGGAGAAATTTATTTTGAGCGAAGAAAAGCTAAATTTGAGTGAACAAAATTCATTGCTGCGTGCAAAAAATGTATTTTAGTGTTTGCTATTATCCATACACGCACACAATAGCAGCCCCTCTCGCTCAGTTTTTGCATTTGCGCTTGCTCGCAATGTGTTGCTTGAGCTCTCAACATTTCTGCCCGTGCGCGTTCAACTCCTTCTGTGCACCGTTATATTTGTGCCACAAAACCAGCCAATCACAGACTTGGATGCAAAAAAATCTGATTGGCTGTTCATTTCGTCCAAAACACAAACGAGGCAGTGGCAGAGGAACACAGAGTGGCGGAGTTTGAAATATTACTCTTTCTGGGTCACAAAATAAACCTTTAAGATATTTTCATGCGAGAATGGTGCTGTGTAAACTTCAAATATCTGCTCACTTTATCAAGACATCACATATTTGCATAAGTGCTCTAATGTTTTCGGAGATGCCTGTTACCCACCAGCTGACCGCATAGCTGGACTGGCCCCCTGGGCATTTTTTATGTTTGTTTGTTTTTGTAATGGTATAACAATGAAAGGTGGTGGATTAGCCAATTGGCCATGATCAACTCTGGGCTGGACCAATTACAATACATCCGTATTGAGGGGGAAAAGAACGCAATTCGTCCCGTACTTCAGCTAGAATGAAAAAAAGACACAAAGCTGAAGTTATTCTGTGTTTTTGCTGCACAGCTGTTTCTTCTTGTCTCATTCTCTCCCTCTCTCTCCTGTTGCTATTTCAATCATGAAACTGATCAATGATCAGCTGATCATCTCTCTTCTTTGTTTATCGCTCACTTTGCGCCAGAAAGAGGAAACCAGCGGATGCTGCACTAAACAACAGCAGCACTTCAAGCTTGATAAGCTGTTGTTAGAATTTATTTAATATTACTTTCTAGTATCAGCTGATGTTTGCTGGAGCCACAGCTGTAAAAGCTGCTGCTCATGATACCAGTTTGGATATGTGGTGAGAGGGAAACATGAAGGTGATACAAAGCATACATATATACCAACAAGACAGTGTACATCACTGTCACAACAGCATTTGTTTTAGTTCAAAGGCTTTATGGTTTTTCCTATAATACCTGGTGGTGTAGTTGGTGATTTTTTGTCAGTTCAGCCTTATATATTATGTTTAACCCGAGTGACCACCCGGTCAGCTAGTGGGTAACAGGCATCTCCGAAAACATTAGAGCATTTATGCAAATGTGTGATGTCTTGATAAATCAAGCAGATATGAAAAGTTTACACAGCACCATTCTCGCATGAAAATATCTTAAAAGTTTATTTTGTGACCCAGACAGAGTAATATTTCAAACTCCGCCACTCTGTGTTCCTCTGCCACTGCCTCGTTTGAGTTTTGGACGAAATGAATTCTGGGATATTGCATTTCGTCATTTCGAGCTGATTGGAGACTAAAACAGCCAATCAGATTTTTTTGCATCCAAGTCTGAGATTGGGTGGTTTTGTGGCACAAATATAACGGTGTACAGAAAGAGTTGAACGCGCACGGGCAGAAATGTTGAGAGTGCATGCACCCCATTGCGAGCAAGCGCAAATGCAAAAACTGAGTGAGAGGGGCTGCTATTGTGTGTGTGTGTATGTGGATAATAGCAAACACTGAAATACATTTTTTGCATGGAGCAATGAATTTTGTTCACTCAAATTCTTTTTTTCGCTCAAAATAAATTTCTCCTCAAAATGCAACACTTGCACCTGCAAATTTTTTTTACGTGCGCTCAGAATAGTGGCACAAAAAAAAAGCCATACAGGCCATAGTGTTTGTCAGGCAGTGTCATTAAAAATGCTCCAAAAAGGTATTATCAATACAAACATGGTTGGTTGGTCCAGCAAACAGCTGCAATTTTAAATTATGAAGGTGGATTTTTATTTTTTTTTGCTTTGGTTTAAGTTTTTAAACATGCTACCAATGCTATAAGCATGCTTTTTTGTTGGTATGTTGCTGGAGATATTAACATGAGACATCATTAACATGCTTTATGTGGCTGCCCTTAAATGATTTTGGCACTTCTACACTGGCTTAATTTTTCAGCCTTGGAGGTTGCATGCATCTGTCAAGTGTAATATTTTGCATTAAGTAAGAATTATACATAACAGCCTACTGCTATTATTGTCATATATTTGTTATAGCCTATGTCTATGCCAGGGTTGGACAACTGTGTTTTCCAAGGGGCCTCATGAAAAACTGGGACTGCTGTGAAGGGTCACACCAGTAAGTTGAGAACAATTCAACTCGGTATTCAATACAAAATATTAATTTTATATTTGTAAAACAGCAAACTTTGGTTTATTTGAAGAGTTTCACTGAAGTTTCCGAGGCCATCACTGAAACAGCTTTAGCGAAGGTTACAAATGATCTTCTTATGGGCTCTGACGGTGGACTCATCTCTGCTTGTCCTGCTAGATCTTAGTTTTGCATCGGATTAAGTGACCATAAATGTTACTACAGTGATTAGCGCATACTGTAGGTATGTAAGCCAAAGTTCTGTAAATTAATCTTATTTTACTCACATTTCATAGGAGGTTTACTTGGTAATAGTTTTTATTTGAATTATTACGGACACAGATAAGTAAAAGGTAATGGGGAATTTCATGTTTTATGTTTTAGTGTAATATTTATTGCTAGTGTGGAGCAGGGAAATTATTTTACTGCTATTGTTAAATAATTAGCAACAGTACCATTGCATTAAGAATGAGACTTTCGGTGTATTGAGGAGGTGAAATTATGTGGTGGCAAAACTTTTGTGTGTTTAAGGTTGTTGAGGTTGTTGTGGTGATGGGTTGATTCTGTCAGTTAGGTTTGGGTTGTTGTTTTTGTTTTTAATAGAGGGAGTTTTAGGAAACATGGACATGTCTGAGAGGGGCCCATTATTTTGTAACAGTGCACTTAAAGAAAACCTGTCAGGTGATTTTGTTTTGTTTTTATGAGCTAACAATCAGCTCTATTTTTTCCATTTCTGTTTTAAGCAGGCCTGCAACAGTGAATAACGGCGCTGAAAATTCTCGGGAAGAGCAAATATAAGGGGGCTTTCCAGATTACAATTGGCTGAGGAAAAAGCTACCTGGGGACTATTCAGGTCGTAAGTCCCTGTAAAAAGGATTTTATGCGAGTCAATCCAGTCCAAAAGCATAAAGAAATATTTTCCTATGGAAAATAAAAAATGACTGAGCTCATTTTGCTGAGGGTGGAGAATCTGACGCGGGAAGCTCCACTATTAGCAAAAACATGGAGTGAATGTGTGAGTGAATGTGAGGATGAATAAATGTGGACAAACAATTTGCTTTTACCAGAGAAAATTTCTGTTTTGTTTTGTTGACTGGGGTTGGATTATGGGATTATAGTATATTGTTGGGAGAATGCCAAATGTTAAAGGGGAAACATTTTGATGTAACTCAGTTACCATTAATTGTAGAAACACATGACTGATAATTGTTCTGTTTTAAGTTTATGTTTATGATATAGATTGGAACATGAGTGGGGAAAACTGAGCATTTTTAAGTTTTGTATAGTATCTTGACACATGAAATGTATCAAGATAAAGGGGGGTTTAGGGTTTATTAATTTAATTGTTTAATAATTTAGGATCATTTTAGGACTTTTGGGGTTTTTGATCATTTGGATATGGTAAAACTGAAACTGTTATTTTTATGTTAAGGTTAAAGGATTAAAGAACTGAATCCTGTTTAGAAGATACAATACCAGGGTTCAAAGCCGTGAATAAATCTTAGAGGGAAAATTAGTGAGGGTTGAAGGAGGAGAACAGGTTTGATTTCTTTTGATTTCTAGAAGTAGTGGTTATAATGTAGGCGTACACATACAGATATTACATAGGTTTATCTTTAGGATAAAGGAGGAGCTTATACGGAGAAATGATTTTTATACATATTGCATTTTGTGCTTTTAAAGGAGTTGTGGCTCAAATTTGTCTCTGGAGGGTCACGAGCCTTTGGCTAGCGCTATGATTAGCCAATCTACTGTGAGGATAATATGAGTTCATGAAGGATTGCACACGCTTACAGACACAGAGTCCAGAAACACACATGACAGTATTGATTCCAGGCAAAAGGCCTCAAATTCATTTAGCTTTTTGACTGAACTTAAAGAAGGACCAAAGAGGAAGGAAAGCATATGTTTTGGTTAAGTCTGATAAATTAGAATTAGAAGGTATTGTTAAATTAAAAGGAGCAAATGAAATAAAAAGGCTATACCAAAAACAGGTGATAACATAGGAAATGTGAGGTTTTAAAATGAAGTTAGTGTTAACATACAGGAGTTGTTTCAAGGCAGCATTTAGCTATGATGAAATGTATACAGGAGTAATTGCTTATATGCTTAAACTTAATTGATTAAAGTGGTTGTTTTTTTTGGATCTTTTAGAGTAGAGGAACTTGCAGCAGCGACAATTTGTGCACAGGATGTTGATGATCAGATAAGGGAAAAATAGAGCGAGCAACCGGACGTGAAAGCAGGGCTTAAAGAGTTTTAAAGTGATGAGGAACGTTGAAGAATATATATAAATACAAGTCAATAAGTTAAGAACATAATTAGGATCAGGCTTTTGATTACAGAGTCCCAAAAAGGATAAGTTAGGTAGGTGCAGGAAAAGGTGTTTTGTTTCCTTTGCAGAAGATCGATCTCGGCGACCACAGGAGGGGCGAGGATCCTGGAGATCTCGAGGCCTGCTGAACCACCAGAGAGGGACCGAGAAAACCTTAGCTTACACATGGAGTGTTCTCGAATGGGAGCTGGTTGAGCCAGAGGACGGCTAGAGAGGGTCTGAGCGAGGACACAATGTATTGCGACCTCTGGTGTTCCAGAGGTCGAGAGAGGGAATGTGGAGCAGGGAAATTATTTTACTGCTATTGTTAAATAATTATCAACAGTACCATTGCATTAAGAATATAATCTGCAGCATGGATATTGCATTCAGAGGTTTAAACAGTGTCTCTTTCAGAAAGACTGAGTTGCAGGCTGACAGGAAGTTGTATGCAGAAGTGAAAGCAGATAGTTATTTTGAGGAGCAGGCCAGACGAGGCCATTTGAATTACTAGGTTATTCAAAATGATCATTGCTGTAACAGAGTAACAGATAGCTTTAAGAAGGCCTTAAGATGCTTATGCACACAGTTATTATGTTTAGTAGAGGTTCTTGGTTAAAACATTTATTTAGTAGAAGACATACACATAGTCTCAGTGAGCCTCTGGTCTGGTAAAAGGTCAGAAGTGCAACAGGTGAATTGAGAAAGAGCATGTGAGGTCAACACACACACACATGAGTTAGATTTATTTAGAGGAGAGATTAGTCATGTCTCGGCAAGAAAGAGGAACAATTCACTTTAAGACAAGAACGGAAAGTACCAGCCATGAAAATAGAAGATGATCTTCTGGGTTAAAAGTCATTGTGGTGTTGATCTGATCTATGTATAAAATGTATCTGTGACGCATGAAGGGGCGTCAGTAAATCAAACCCTGATGCTATAAAATATCTGTTTATGCTTTGATTAAGTCGGAGATCACTTGCTGTCGGCGTACAGAGTGTTCTTCCCACACGTGTGTTCATTAAAATCATTGTTTGACCAAGACCTTCTGGACCATGGGTGGTTTGTACTCTCCTTCCTCAATTTTGAACCTTAACACTAGGTAGTATTTTTCCACTTATTTAATTTCTGCATACTCTTTCTTTAATACACAGAAATCATGCATGCGGTGAGCAGTCAGACTTCTGTACTGTGGAGCAGTAAAGGTTTTAACTAGCTGTGGAGTCGAACATTTTTCATACAGTGTGTTCAAGACTGTGGAAATAAATGTTGGTGTGTTTGTTTTCAACTACAAGTGTGGATTACTTTAACTGCACAAGGACACATACACGGCCTGACTGCTAGCTAGTTTTTTCTGTCACATGCTAAGCCTTCTTTTTTGACCAATAATTGCCCAAAAGGCACAGTGATGAAAATGCTGTGTCCAGATGAACATAATTAACTTTCTGGAACACTAAAAGATTGAATCGAAATATGCTCAATATTGCTTTTTTTAAAAAAGGAAAAAAGAAAAGAAAAGAAAAGATGGGTTATTTCCTCCTGCCAAGGTCACAACCCTCTGCTTCAAGCTTATAAAGAACAAACACTGGCATTTTAGCTATTTATCATGACAGGTTCCATTTTAAGGTTAAGTGTTGGATTCTAGCTGATGTAAAAGAAAAGTATGTTAGCATCAGCTTTTCAAATGGCCTTCATTGCTTTCTTTTCACAATGACTGAAAGCAAAACCTACACAGTATGAAATGATATACAGGCACAGTATCAGTTATGAAAATAAAAGTGTTGTTCAATGACAACTCTTATTAGAGTACATGTGGTCTTTTGTGTAAGCATGGGAGTTTTCAGTTTTCACTTTATTTTGTCTGGTTGTACTGGCTATAAAATATGACTGTCTTCATGCTTTGCCTGCACTGAACGGCTGGTAAGGGTCAGCTGCTTGTTGTGTAATTGTAGACTTTGTAGTCACATTATATTATAGTACAGCATTCTCATACAAATAGGGTGAATATATTTGTAAGTGTTGAGTCATTATTATATATAATATATTGTGAAAAGCATTCTCTCATCTACCTTCACATGCATGTGAACTTAAGTGACATCCCAGTCTTAATGCATTAGGATTAATAGGATGTTGGCCCACCTTTTGCAGCTACAACAGCTTCAACTCTTCTGGGAAGTCTTTCGACAAAGTTTAGGAGTGTATTTATGGGATTTTTCTTTAACCATTCTTCTAGATGTACAATTCTGAGGCCAGAGCTAGATGAGAAGTCTCTGCTCTAATTCATCCTAAAGATGTTATGTCGGATTGAGGTCAGGACTCTGTGCAGGTAGGTCAGGTTCTTCAGGACAAACTTGTTAATGTCCACGTCTTCATGGACCTTTATGCATTGGTGCACATTCATGTTGGAACAGGAAGGGGCCATCCCCAAACGGTTCCCAAGATTTTTACAACAAGATTTGTGTTCTTTTACAATAACATTTTCTCTTTATGTTTCCATAATGACCATTTCTTAATGGTCTGTGGAAGAAGGATACACCACATCCACCATTAGCTTTAAATTTAATTGTGGTGTAAACAAACCTAAATACTTTTATTTATTTGCTTGCATCTTATTTTGGCACTTGCCATGGAGGTCCATATGAAATTAGCAGCTTTGCACATCTGGAAAGACCCTATCAAAGCTGAAAGGTATATGCAAGGTTTAGAGCAACATATGCTCCCATCCAAACAATGCCCTTTTGGATATTTTAGCAAGAAAAACTAATTTTACACTAATACTTACACTGTGGGGATATTTTTCAGGAGTTGGGCTGTGCCCTTTAGTTCCAGTGAAAGGAGCTCTTTATGGTTCTGCATTACAATTCAGAGGAAAAACTGTTGATTTACCCAGTTGATGATATAGTCTGATATGGATGAGAACTTATCCATACTATAAGATTTTAAGAGACATTATTGTATCAAGGCACAGCGTTAAACATCCCAATGAACACAGTGGCTTCCATCATACATAAGTGTAACAAGGGTACCTGGAAGTCCTGGTACCAATGGTGGTGGTAGACAAGCAGAAGAAGATGGCTGTGGTGATAAATGTAGATACTGAATGACAGCAACAGGAAGAAGGAACACGAGACACTGGAGAAGTACCAAGGGCTCAGAGAAGAACTCGAGAAGATGTGGAGGGTGAAGGTAACAGTGCTCCCAGGTGTAATTGGAGGACTAGGTGAGCGGCTCCAGCAGATCCCAAGAACAACATTGGAGATCTCTGTCCAGAAGAGCGCAGATTTCATTTTTGCAGATTCATCAAAGTTAATTGCCGTATTATCGCCAATAGATGGCATGCAATTGCAAGCTTGAGGCCATTCAATCGCAGACTGATAGCAGACTCACTCCATGGGTTTATGTGACAATGTTGGTATGCTTGACAATCTCATTTTGCAGCAAAAATTTTAAAAATAACTGAAGTAAGGTATCTTTATCTTATTGGATTAAAAAAAGACACTGATAAACACCTCAGAGGACATAATTTTCAGATAAATAAAGGTGATTAATAGATAATTTATTTATCATATTGCAATATTATTAAAAATCACTATAATATATTGCGAGTGAGTAATATGTACTCATATCGTGGGATATCTGGTGATTCCCACCCATCCTGCGTATCCTACTCCTCCAGGGGCATTAAAGACTGCTTTTTATTGTCTGTGCTCAGGGGCCAGTTTTCTCATAATGTGTCAGTTTAAAAAGTCATGTTTCCCAACCTATGAAAAGTGAAAAACTCAGAGAACACAGAAACATATTACTACATGGTCTGTTGAATTGTCTCTTCCTGGCGTTTTTGACAAATTAAAAACTGAAGTTGCAGAAAGAAAGCTCCATGTAAAACTCATCAGAGTGACTATGGCCCTAGCCAAGAGCAATACTTTATTCTCATATTATCTGACAACAGACGCAGCATTGAGCTAACTTTAGAACAAAAAACCCCAAAAGAAACACCCATTAATTTTAGATGCCTCGATCAGCAGTTCTCTTGTGATCTTTCTGAGTGTTACACAAGCGAGCCAAGTCACTTGTCTTGCTTTTATCTCGATTTTGAGCTTTCTTTTAATATCAACGTTGTGCAAAGATGTATTTCTGGGACACATAGTCTCATAGTGTTTTATCTGTGTGCATGATTAGTTTCAGAGTGCTTGAATGTACTAAAGTGCCGCTGACAGTGTTTTTTGTGCTTCCACGAGCTGTGTTGAGAAGTATACACAAGCATACACTGTCATTACTGTAGTCTTCTCCCATCTTGTGGGGGTGTCAACCTAAACAAAGCACAGATGTCTGATTACACATATGGAATATCTACTGTAGTTCAAGGAGGTAGCATACATAATGCTTTACCACTCTGACCTAAATTAAAAGTATATAGTCTGTTCCTAATTACTGATCCTCTTGCACTTGAGCAATTGGAGTTGGTTCTGTTTAGAACAAAGAAAATGCTCTTCAGACTACATTGTCTGACATGTAAAGGTTTGGAAAGCAGAGGCTGCTGAATCTTATTGCTGTGCTCCTGATGTAATGGCCATACATGACTTGCTGGGTGGTGAGGAGGAGGTCTGTGGTTCACTTATTACTACATTTAGATGCGCTGAGCACTGCAAATATTTGAAATGTCAATCCATTTCATAATGTCAGTAGGCCCCAAAAAGCAGACTCTGCACTACAAGTAACTCATACCACTGAATGTTAGCATTCCTCCTCCCCTTTACCCCCCCAACTTCTTTATTAGCGGCTTCAGTCCATATTACCAGAAGAAATTAGCGAGGCCAGGCAAACAACAGAAGGCTGCTCAGCCCTCTGTAGCCCCAGTAAAGTAGATATGAGTGGTTTTAATAAGTCAAGACAGGACATTTGCCTCTGAATACCAGAGTTAGTTATAGTATTTGAGTATAAGCACACACCACCATAAACCATATTATGTTGTAAAGATGGCAAATTAAACCATGCAGCAATCAAGTAGCTTCAAAGTTGATACACTGTTACACTGTATGTCATCTCTAGGCCCTTCACCTGCTAGTGAACTTATTTCACTTATTTGGTTCTTGTATAAAAAAAATAACATTTCTTCTCCCATAGAACCCATAGATTATCTCCATTTTGTACATGTGATTGAAAAATTCTCAGTGTTGCTGGCAGGGCATTAGTGTCAGTCATAAGTCTGATCTGGTGACCAGATCAATCAGGCTGATAAGCTATTTATTTTATGTACGCATTTATTTGCTTGTTTGGTTGCTTGGAACAAAGAATTTGTCAGATTCTTCAATTTCCTCTGGATGTTTGACTCACCTCAGGTTGTTTACTTGCACAAGTCTAAAGGTTTATCTGCTGCTAAAGATGAGGGTGCTAAGCTGCAGGCAGAGGGAAGTGCATTGGATAGGAAATTTTGGAAGATAATGTGCCTGTAGCACTCATTAGGCACAGTTCATTTTTATATATTTTATATATAAAAAACTCACAGGAAGCCACCACCAAGTGCAATACTACTTAATTTCAACATGAGTCAGGATTATTCAATTAAAGGAGTGGATGTATACACATATCAGTAGCGTAGTTCCAGCTTTTGATCAGTGCCATGGACCACCCCAGTCAGGGGTTATGGGAATAGAAATATTTGTTCATTTGTTTAAACTCATGCTACAAACTCACACCATCTTCTTCAGCTAAACTACCACACTACCATTAATGTATAAGAGGGCTCCTACAACACAATATCAACACAAAACTATACTGTTTAATCCATTGTGGCACCCACTATGTTTCTAAATTAAAAAAAAAAAACAAAACAACCCACACATAAACAAATAAACAAAAAAAGCATCAAACATCACAGACTCAACAAGAAAAGCAGTAAAATGTGGAAGATTGGCAGACAAGCCTACTATAGCAGCCTGGACAATGAGCCAGCCTCTGCATTTATAGAAACATTGAATTTATGGAAAATAATGCTGCACATTTTAGAAATCGTACAAATATTAACGTGTGACAGTTTGCATTCAGAAAGTAGAGCAATCCATCAGTTATCTGCCTGATCGAACACAACTGAATTCAGAAATATGATTTCCTAATTCTATATGTGCAAGCAAGAAGTGAAGCTCTGCATTAGTCACTGTCAGGCACTGTAGTGCACAAAAGCAGAGTGCTACAGTGGGGCAAAAAAGTATTTAGTCAGCCACCGATTGTGCAAGTTCCCCCACCTAAAATGATGACAGAGGTCAGTAATTTGCACCAGAGGTACACTTCAACTGTGAGAGACAGAATGTGAAAAAAAAAAATCCATGAATCCACATGGTAGGATTTGTAAAGAATTTATTCGTAAATCAGGGTGGAAAATAAGTATTTGGTCAATAACAAAAATACAACTCAATACTTTGTAACGTAACCTTTGTTGGCAATAACAGAGGTCAAACGTTTACTATAGGTCTTTACCAGGTTTGCACACACAGTAGCTGGTATTTTGGCCCATTCCTCCATGCAGATCTTCTCGAGAGCAGTGATGTTGGGGTGGCTGTAGCTCAGGTGGCAGAGCAGGTCAGCCACTAATCAGAAGGTTGGTGGTTTGATCCCAAGGCTGCATCCTGGCTGCATGCCAAATATCCTTGGGCAAGATACTAACCCCATGTTTGCCTGGTGGTGGTCAGAGGGCCCTGTGGCGCCTGTGTCCGGCAGCCTCACCTCTGTCAGTGCGCCCCAGGGCAGCTGTGGCTACAATGTAGCTTGCTATCGCCAGTGTGTGAATGGGTGAATGACTGAATGTAGTGTAAGGCGCTTTGGGGTCCTTAAGGACTAGAAAAGCGCTATACAAATGCAGGCCATTTACCATGTTTTGGGGCTGTCGCTGAGCAACACGGACTTTCAACTCCCGCCACAGATTTTCTATGGGGTTGAGGTCTGGAGACTGGCTAGGCCACTCCAGGACTTTCAAATGCTTCTTACGGAGCCACTCCTTTGTTGCCCGGGCGGTGTGTTTTGGATCATTGTCATGTTGGAAGACCCAGCCTCGTTTCATCTTCAAAGTTCTCACTGATGGAAGGAGGTTTTGGCTCAAAATCTCACGATACATGGCCCCATTCATTCTGTCCTTAACACGGATCAGTCGTCCTGTCCCCTTGGCAGAAAAACAGCCCCATAGCATGATGTTTCCACCCCCATGCTTCACAGTAGGTATGGTGTTCTTGGGATGCAACTCAGTATTCTTCTTCCTCCAAACACGACGAGTTGAGTTTATACCAAAAAGTTCTACTTTGGTTTCATCTGACCACATGACATTCTCCCAATCCTCTGCTGTATCATCCATGTGCTCTCTGGCAAACTTCAGACGGGCCTGGACATGCACTGGCTTCAGCAGCGGAACACGTCTGGCACTGCGGGATTTGATTCCCTGATGTTGACCTTTGTTACTTTGGTCCCAGCTCTCTGCAGGTCATTCACCAGGTCCCCCCGTGTGGTTCTGGGATCTTTGCTCACCGTTCTCATGATCATTTTGACCCCACGGGATGAGATCTTGCGTGGAGCCCCAGATCGTGGGAGATTATCAGTGGTCTTGTATGTCTTCCATTTTCTGATGATTGCTCCCACAGTTGATTTTTTCACACCAAGCTGCCTGCCTATTGTAGATTCACTCTTCCCAGTCTGGTGCAGGTCTACAATACTTTTCCTGGTGTCCTTCGAAAGCTCTTTGGTCTTGGCCATGGCGGAGTTTGGAGTCTGACTGTTTGAGGCTGTGGACAGGTGTCTTTTATACAGATGATGAGTTCAAACAGGTGCCATTCATACAGGTAATGAGTGGGGGACAGAAAAGCTTCTTACAGAAGACGTTACAGGTCTGTGAGAGCCAGAGATTTTCCTTGTTTGAGGTGACCAAATACTTATTTTCCACCCTGATTTACGAATAAATTCTTTACAAATCCTACCATGTGAATGCATGGATTTTTTTTTTCACATTCTGTCTCTCACAGTTGAAGTGTACCTCTGGTGCAAATTACTGACCTCTGTCATCATTTTAAGTGGGGGAACTTGCACAATCGGTGGCTGACTAAATACTTTTTTGCCCCACTGTATATGGTGATCAGGTTTCTTCATATTCATAGCATAAAATAAATCTTTATGATGGATCTGGGTAGAAAAACATGCAAAGTATTTGTGATCTAGAACAAAATGTGTGTGTGTGTGTGTGTGTGTGTGTGTGTGTGTGTGTGTGTGTGTGTGTGTGTGTGTTAGTTTTTAACAATATATAGTATTTAAAGGAACACACTCCACTTTTTTTGGAAATAGGCTCATTCTCCATCTCCCTCAGAGTTAACAATGCAGCGTCTTCTTTCTAAATCTGTAGGTTAATAGGACTTTGGAGCGGGATCTTAAGGGATGGGGTGTGGCCAGGATTTTTGCTCGAGGCGCCATATCAGCAGGCCAAACAAATGCTTGCTGTGTGTGGACACACAGACACACAGGCACACATACACGTTTACACACACAAACCATCATATAGAAGAGAGATTTCTGAATAGGGATTTTGTTTCTGTTTTTTGTTAAAGACACATGAAAGACCTCAACTTAAGGTTAAGTGTATAAACTTGAACTTGAAACATCTTTATGATGCAACCGAAAGGATCATGAATCTGAAAAGCTACATGATTTTTCTGGATTTTATTTTTGTCGACTTATGAAGTTATATATATTGTTTTGTATATTTTTGAAATTTGCTGATTGGTCCTAACCAATTACTGTATAAAAGATGAACGACACGACAGCACTTCCTCCCATTGTGCAAAAGTGAAGCCAAAATATCCCGCTTGTGGGAGCTGCCATGTTCCACTTTTGGAGCCAGAGTCTGCTCAGTAGTAACTCGTGGTGGAGCGTCTCTGCCCACACACCCACTGGACGTGACCGTGAACACGCCCCCTTTTTACATAGCCCGGCTGCTCTGTCTCTCATTCTGCAGGGTATGGGTAAAATTTATCATACAAAACATGCACTCTGTGCAATATGGATTAACGTTACTGCTGAAGATGTGAGGACATCTGATCTCTGAAAAAACAACTGTTAATGAAGCTGGAAAAACACACCCACGTCTTGATCCTTAAAAAAGCATATTAATATATAGTAAAAGCCAATCAGAAGTAAGTAGAAGTAAATGGCTTCAGCCTACTAATAGTCAATAAAATACATTCTCTGCGTCAAAAGTGATGAGCTAAGGTGCCCATGGAGGCAAGGGTGCCACCAGGCATTTGGCCCCGGGGTAGACCCAAGTCAGGCTGGAGAGATTATATCTCTTGGCTGGCCTGGAAACGCCTTGGTGTTCATATTCATATTAATATTCTTATTCCTCTATGACAAAGATGTACAAGTGTTCATTTTAAAGAAATAAACAGAGCAGTAAGAGATGGGGTTTTTTTATTTTATTTTATTTTATTTTTATTTTCCTTAGCCGAAGGCCGTATTGTTTGTTTTCTGACCTGGGAGTTGGATAGTCCTGGCTCAGGGACTTTTTTGGACGCCCTTTGTCACTACTGCTTCTGGCCTCTTGTTGTCTTTTGGTGTGTTTGGTGTGTTTTCAGAGGTTTCACTCAAGGTCATATTGTTCATTTTCTTAACTAGGAGTCGGATAGTGGTTGGCGAACAACTTTTTTGGCTGCTCTGTGTCATTGGTGCTTGTCCTGGCCTCTTGTTGTATTTTGGAGTGTTTTCGAAGGTTTTAGTATCACTCGAGGTCGTAACGTCCAAATTTGGTTTTATTGTCTATGGGGCTTTGGAGTGTGATGTCACGGCAGGGGGCGTGGCCGCCGAGGCGCCATTTTAGCAGGCCAAACAAAGGGCTAGTGATGGTAAATTTGATTCTTTTTACTGAATCGAGTTTTAATGAGTCACTCACCAAAGTGAATCGAGTTTTTTGAGTCATTTGATTCACTGAGTCAGTCGACCAGAGAGTACAAAAAATGTACATTTTCACTCAAACTTAATTTGTTTCTCTTTTCATGTAAATCCTACTGCTAAGATGAATGATTCTAAAAGAAAACAACTAAACAGCAAAAAAGAGCAAAAACATTTCTAAAATTAAGCAATTTCCTATCAAAATTGCTTAATAAACATTTATTTTATTTTATTTTATTTTATTTTTTATTTTATTAGTATTTTCCTTAAATGTGTTAAATATATATTTTCTCATCTCAATGTCCACTGAGCTGTGAGCCAGCTGTGATCATAATTCATCATCATCATATATGGAAAAAATGAAGTTCCTGAAGTCTCTAAACAAGAAAAGAAAGACACAGATTCTGAGTCTGTCTCATTCAGAGAAGGCCTTCCTTTCTATGATGAACCATCACTTTAGTGTGATCTTTATTAGTTTCAGACCAAAATACATTTCTGTGTGTGTGTGTGTGTATGTGTGTGTGTGTGTGTGGTAGTTGAACTAAATTTTTTACCTGTAACAGACAAAAAGTTTTCTCATACTTGCAAATTTGCTCACGTGCTCCATTTGTTTTATCATTAGTTTAAAAAGAAAAAACATGATGTGCTGCTAAAGACAAGACCATTCCACAGCCAGCCGTCTCATTCCTTGTAACACAGTTTATGTTAATGCTGATAGACATATTAATCTCTGAACTGTGGGATGCGACTGCACCTGAGGAATTCACAGATCAAAGACAAATATTGGGCTTGCGTTTCATTTGCTGCATCTCATCTGCCCTTTCACAGAGCTATGAACAACTGGGGCCCAATAAGTTTCCCTCAGGCCCATTTCCCTTTTTTCATTCATCTTCTTAGTAGAGGCAATAACAGCATAGTCAGAATGACAATACATTGTAGAGTGAGGTTAAAAAAGGGCTGCTGTCTGTAATGCACAAACATTTAATGCCAAGCATACAATACTGTGACTAGAAATGCCTTCAATATTTAAAATCTGATGAGGAATTCAGCAGTGCACAAGCGAAGGACAGTGTTAATTTTCATCATACATTAGTCTAATACAAGTTAGACTAATCTAATGAACAAATCTTAGATCACTCAATTCAATTCAATTCAATTTTATTTATATAGCGCCAAATCACAACAAAAGTCGCCTCAAGGCTTCCTCAATTTTAGATATAGATGGATAGATGATAGATAGATGAGGGTGAACTAATACAAAGTAAAATCCATGTGCAATTATAATGAGCTACCTAGCAAATCATTTTACAATGACTCACTCATACTCCCGGCAGAGGTGCCCCAGTCACCAGACCGACAACACTCCTGCCCTGACATCTGTGTGACCCCATGTGGGTCAGGTGCAGCGCCCATGGCCATAAACTGTGGCCTCAAAAATATCCAGAAAGGACTGCGTGTCATCCTATGCACGACCACTGCAGGTTGAGCGGCGAGGCCAGCGAGGAGGCACCAGACTGAGTGACCATGTTCTCCAACACTTGTGTCTGCAGCTGCAGTGACTCCAGCTGCTCTGCCATCTGGGCTAGGCCCAGAGTTGTTGCACAGGCTGTGGATCCCCCCTCCCGCGGTCCTGTGTTTCACTACCACTGTGGCGAGTAAAGACCCAGGACGTGCACAGCCACTGTGAAAAGTTTTAATTGTCAGTTCAGAGGAGTCAGCTTTTTAGTCGTCATCACCCGCACTTCTCTCGTCTCCAGTTCTGGTGTCACTGAAATAGGGTGAGTTACCCAGGTGTTTCCAGGTGCCCTCCCAGTGTCCCTGACACCACACTTTGAGCCAACTGCACCATCCCTTCTCTGCAGCAGAGCCACAGACCACACCTCTGCCACAGTGATGTGGTCTGTACACACAGTAAAGTGTTTAATGCTTTCATGTCAGCTAATGCTAGCAAGCGTGGCTAGTAAGCAGCATTCATAAACTGTACAAGTATAACACCAAGATACACTTGGTGCTGTCATGGTACTGGGTCTATGACCCAGTGTTTTTTAGGTTTCTTATGTTCTCGTTTTAGTATTGTTTAGTTTCCTTCTTCTTCCTGGTTTAATCATTTGTATTTCTGGCTGTGAGCTTTTGTTCATTTAATCTGTTTTCATTTGTGCCTCCCTGCGTAGTCCATCATATATGTTCAGTTCTGTTTCTGTGGTCATTCCCTTGTGTTCCATCTTTTTTAGTTAGTTACACTTGTCTCACCTTGCCTGTCAGTTGTGTTTCCTTGTTTCTCTGCCAAGTGCGTGTCTCTGTGCATGTCTTATGTTTCCTGTTTTACTTTGACAGTCTCACGTCCTGTGTTCAGTGTTCCAGTCTTCCTCCCAGTCTTGTAGCTCCTGTGTCGTTATACCTCTCTGTATTTTAGCCTTTTCTCTTCCTCTGTTCGTTGCCGGATCGTCTGCTGTCGTCCCCTGTATCTCCATGATTCATGTTCCAGGCATTTTCAAGTTTTCATGCTTTAGGGTTCTCCCAGTTTAGGTTTTTGTTAATTCCAGCCCTGGTTGTATTATCGTTTATTTTTTTGCTTTCTTTTAGCCGTAAATAAAGGCTCACTTTCAGTTCAAGTTCTGTTCCATCTCCAGGGCTTGCGTTTGGTTCCTCTCACTCCACTTCACAATGGCCTCCACCTTCACCCCCTAACTGCATCTGGCTGGCTACCCGACCGCTGGATCCGCCTTCCAGAGGGAAGCGGCATCCATGCCTCTGTTGCTCCTCGCCAAGTTCAGAATTGAAGACTTTCCAGAAGTAACCAGCTGTGGTGAGTGAGAAAGATGTTTTTCATACTCTTTCCATGGCTGGATGTAAAGGAATTGTTTATTCTGAGGCAGTTTATTCCAGCTCTATGCACTTAAAAGTTTCATTTCATCCTGCGCTCCTTCCGAGCCTGGAATGATAATGCCAGAGAAAGTAAATTCCTGCTTAGTATATTTACAGACTGTGTCAGCTGAGCTGGCTACAACTAAGACTGTGTGTGAACCTGCTGAAACTCTCCCCGGGGCTTCCCCAAAGGCTGAGCTTGTGGCCTCAGCCGCCTCTGGACCCCTGGAGGTTTTACAGCCTGCACAGGCTGTCTCAGCTATGAGATCAGGAGATCTCAGCCTTCTGTCTCCGCTGGGAGCTCGAGTGAGCCGACCTAGCCTCCTGCGTCAGCAGAGAGCTCTGGCATGCTCTTTCAGTCCACTATTGAAGTCATGTTGATGTCTCTGGCTGATAAGTGCCCTGGGTTGGCTGTGTGCCCTGGGCAGCTCCAGCCAACTCTGTCTCAGCCAGAGGTCTCCTCACCTGCTGGCCCTGCTTCACTTTAGCCAGAGGTTTCCACACTGTCTGGTTCATCCCCACCAGAGGTTCCCACATCATCTTGGTCTATACCGGTCTCTGTTGGGGGCTCTAGTCCATCCAGCCATCCATGGCTCCCAGGCCGTCGCCTGTCTCCGTTGGGGATCTGGAGAGTCCGCCCAGCCGCCGGCTGTCTCCATTGGGGGCTCTGGAGAATGCGCCCAACTGCTTGCGGCTGCCACACTGCCACTCACTCAACCACCCGTGGCTGCCAGCCACCATCAGCTCAACCACCCGCTTTACCGCCTTTGGCTTCTGATCCGCTGTCAGGTTCAGCTCCATCTCCGCCAGAGTTTGTCACGCTGTCTGGCCCAACTCCGTCTATGCCAGAGGTCTGCACACCTGCATGTTCACAGCCTCCACATCCTGCACAGCCTGCACATCCACATCCATGCACCAACACAAACCAACACTGGCAACCTGCCAGGCCACCTGAAGCTTTCTGCTCCCGTTTTCTCCCTCGTCGGGGTCCTGGAGGGTACTTTTTGCACCACTGCTGCTGCCCACGTGGCTCAGCCTCCGGACCTGCTTGACCTATGTGCCGCTTCCCACGTGATCACCTTCTGGACCTGCTTTGCCTGTGCCGCCGCCGCTTCCTACGCAGTTGGCCTCTGGACCTGATTTGTTGCCATTTAGCCCTTTGTCTTCCTCTATTTATTGCTGGATCATCTGCCAACCTCCCTTGTGTCTCCATGATTCATGTTCCGTTTTTGTTTTGTTGTCAGGTTTTCATGTTTCATGTTCTCCCATTTTAGTTTTTTGTTAGAAATTGAAATATTTAGTAATGACTACTAAGCCCTAACATCTACTATCATCACTAAAAAGTTCATTTCACTTACAGTGAGAGACATATGGTGAGGCTATTTGACAGGCCCAGTTCTTTTTCTAACTTCGCTCGGTGTTTCACTATGGGAATCGCCTCGGCGTGACCAACTACGGAAGCTCCAATGACACCACGTCTGTCTATGACAGACCTGTCGAGCCGTGCTCAGGGCTCCGCCCCCTCGTACTAACACGGCCGACCAGCTCCTCCTAACTCATTCTCGCTTTCTTCCCGTGAGAAACTACTTTGAGCTCCCTCAGCGCATCCAGGCTAACTTGATTAGCTACTTAACAGTAGCTACTTAACTGTCCGCTGGGACAGGCGGGCTGTTACGGTGAGCTGTTCGTTCAGTGTCCGGCTAGCATTAACTTGTTAGCAGGCCACGAACCACATTAGTGTCTCACTACCATTAGCTTGTTGGTCGACCTAGGGTTCGGTTAGCATTAAGTTGCTAACGATATTGGCTAGCGGAGTGCAGCTAACGTGTCACGACGAGCTGACTCCCGCCGCGACTAGATCGGATTTAACACCCGCTGCTAGTCCTAGCTACTTACGGGCTAACGTGTCGAGACGAGCCTGGTGTAGCCTAGTCTCACCCCTTTCCGCTATCCATGTCTATGGCTCCTACTCCCGCCAAAAGGTCGGAGCCGAAGGCTAAAGAGGCTGCATCCCGCCCGTGCCCCGCATCATGCGGTGGCACCATCTCGGGCAGGGACCCTCATCCAATGTGCATCGTCTGTATGGGTGCCAAGCATGCTCAGGCTTCACTGGCGGACCCTCAGGGATGCCCACACTGTGCTTTGATGCCAGAGAAAGTCCTGGAAAGGAGGCTGAGAGTAGCAGTAACGAACAGTCAGGACCCCTGCCTGTCGGCTGCTACTGCTACGAGCGATATCCGTCATCCGCGAGCCTCCACAAGCTGGGCGGACATGATGGAAGAAGAGTCCCCGCTCATGCCCCCATCGTTCGAGGACCTCCTCGATCAACATGTGGGCGAGCCGGGTGGCGAGGACGCGGAGGGCGATGCCGACTCCAACCTCCTCGACCTGGAGGACATGGATGAGGAACAGGAGGATGACTCTACCTTTCCTCCCCAGCAGTCCAGGCCACCGAGTGGGGCTGAAGTTGCACCCCTGGTGGACAGCAATTTGTACGAGGTCTGCAAACGGGCTGCTGCCAAGCTAGGCATCACATGGCCAGCCGCCCAGGATGCCGAAGGGGCAGAACGCGACCTGTATGACGGCAAGAGGCTCCCACCAGCCTTGCCGCCATCAAAGCAGCTTCTGCCAGCAGTCCCAGCCTGCATCAAAGAAATGAGTCGCTATTGGTCAAGCCCTTTTAAAAGCAAGCTTCCGACCAAGGGCTGCTCTAAGCTTGAGATCCAGGGGATGGGTGAACTGTGGCTGACCGAACCCCCAGCAGTGGAGCCTTCAGTGGCGTATCACCTTCACCCTAACCGCAGGGCAATCTCAGCTTCTTCTAGCATTTCTTTGCCCAACAAGATAGATCGCCTCACGGCATCTATTTATCAAAGGACGTACAAATATGCTGCACAGTCAGTATGCTCGCTTAATGCAGTCACACTGCTATCAGCATATCAGGCAGAAATTCTGGAAGACATGGGCCGTCAGCTTGACTCGGGTTCCCCGAACCCAGCCCTCTGGGATGAAATCTGCGTGGTTAATGATCTCATTCTTCGCTCCTCCAGGGGAGCAGTCCAAGGGTGTGGTTGCGTTATGGGCCTTGCAGTCTCGGGTGAGAGAGCCTTGTGGCTAAACCTGTCAGGCCTAGGTGATGCTCAGAAGGCTGAGGTCATGGATGCAGCCTATGACCCAACCAAGGGTCTCTTTGGCCCAGCCCTGGAGAGAATGAGAGAAACAAGCACCCGCAGAAAGCAGGAGGGTGAAGCATTCAACCTCTGCTTACCCAGAAAACCTAACTCTCAGCCCCAGCAGGCGCCAAGAGCTGGCTTTGCAGCAACGGCAGCAGCTGTGAGAGGGAGACAGAGTGGGGTCAGAATGCAGAGAGGAGCAGGAGGCCAGCAGGATGCCCACCAGGCCAAGGTAGAGAACCGAAGACCTTGGGACAAGCATTCCTTTGCAGCAGTTGCTGCAAAGAACAAGCCGTCACACCCCGGAGAGGGGAAAAAGAAGCGGTCAGCCTAGCACACCTGCAGCATTCTGTGTCACCCCTCTTTTCTTCCCCAAAGAGAAGGAAGGTGTTAGAAGGGGTAACCAAATCACTCCAAAGTTGAGGGTCTCCGGAAGTTTCCAGTTCACCAGGAGCACCCTCTCAGTCTCCTCTTCCAGTTCAGGGAGGACAGACTTGTGGACAAATGGCGCAGTGTCACCAAACACTTCTAAGCACTCTGTCTGTGTCACCAAGCACTGCCCAGAGTCATCAGACACTTCACTGTGGTTTGGGGGTAAGAAAAGAAATAAAACGTGCATTTCTGCAGCCAGGCAGTTTGCCAAGGGCAGAATGTCCCCCAGTTTCAAAATAAAAACAAAAGAAAATCACTGCAATTTGTCTTTGTTCCCAGCGGGGGGAGCTCACGCTCTTCCCGAGGGGGACAGCCCCAACTCCTTCCGGGAGACAGGGGTGACGTCACGCTACCGCTTCTTCAGAGGCCCGCTCGCAGCGCAGCTGGAGCGGTGGCGCGCATGCGCAGTTCATCCCTGGGTCTTGTCAACCATTTCCCATGGTTACAGATTACAGTTTGCGGCAAAACCACCGAGATTCGGCGGAGTGTTAGCTTCTGTGGCCAGTCGCGATTCAGCGAATGTGCTGGAGGAGGAAATATCCTCCCTGTTACACAAACAGGCGATCGGAGCGGTTCCGAGCGAAGAAGCTCAGCAGGGCTTTTACTCCCGCTATTTCCTCATCCCGAAAAAGGACGGAACGTCGCTCCGTCCTATTCTGGATCTACGTGTGTTAAACAAGCATTTGAGAAAGTACACGTTCAGAATGCTCACACACAAGACGCTTTGTCGCTCAATTCACACAGGCGATTGGTTTGTTACAATCGACCTATCAGATGCATATTTTCACATCGCCATTTATCCTCCACACAGGAAATATCTCAGGTTCGCTTATCAGAGCGTAGCGTACGAGTTTCAAACTATCCCATTTGGGCTATCCTTAGCTCCGAGGGTGTTCAGCAAATGTGTGGAGGCAGCGCTGTCTCCGTTAAGGAACAGCGGCATCAGAATATTTTCTTACATAGACGATTATCTAATATGCTCACGATCGCGCGAGCAGGCGATCAAAGACTCCAAGGTGGTGGTGAATCACCTCACGGAGCTTGGGTTCACTATCAACCTGGAAAAGAGCCACTTGGAACCCGCACAGTTTACAGAGTATCTGGGGCTCAGAATAGACTCCATCTCTTATCGTATCGCACTTTCAGAGCGGAGGATCGCATCCTTCACTCACTGTCTTTCCCGTTTTCAGCTGGGGAAAGTCGTGCGGTTCCGACTCTGTCTCCGCCTCCTTGGCCTCATGGCCTCGGTGATATCGGTGGTACACTTGGGGCTGCTTATGATGAGAGATTTTCAGCGGTGGGTCGCTTCTCTGCAGCTGTGCCCTCGCCGACATCTCAGTTGTGGTGTAAAAATAACGCAGCCGTGTATCTCGGCTCTCCGGCCCTGGAGGAGCCCGACAGCTCTCGCGGCGGGGGTACCGCTCGGGGCAGTATCATCCAGGGTGACGCTGACCACAGATGCATCCCTGTCAGGTTGGGGTGCAACTATGATGGGCAGAGCAGTGAATGGCGTTTGGTCACAGAGACTCACTCTGAATCACATAAATGTGCTGGAGCTCCGCGCGGTGCTCCTAGCCTTAAGGCATTTTCTGCCGTATCTCCGGGGTCAACATGTTTTAGTGAAAACAGACAACTCCACTGTAGTTGCTTATATCAACCGCCAGGGCGGCACCCGTTCCCGGCAGCTACACAGGTTAGCCAGGGAAATAATTATGTGGAGCAGCACTCGGCTCCTCTCCCTTCGGGCAACTCACGTGCCAGGAATTCTGAAGAGGGGGGCGGACCTCCTGTCCAGAGGAAATCCACTGTTCGGAGAATGGAGGCTTCACCCACAGGTGGTGGAGCAGATTTGGCAGAGATACGGCCGGGCTGCCGTAGATCTCTTCGCCTCGCGAGAAAACACACAGTGCCCCCTGTTTTTCTCCCTGTCAGACGCACACGCGCCACTGGGCGTGGATGCGCTGGCCCATCCATGGCCAAAAACTCTTAAAAACTTTTAATAGCTCCACGGTGGCCATCCAAACACTGGATAGCAGAAATCATCCAGCTTCTGGTGGACGAGCCATGGCCACTCCCCATCCGCAGGGACCTTCTGTCTCAGGCGCGGGGGGAGATATACCATCCCCATCCAGACCAGGTTGCTCTCTGGGCCTGGCCCGTGAAAGGTGGAATTTGAAGGCAGCAGGCATGCCTCCGAAGGTTATTGAGACCATTCAGAATGCCAGAGCCTCCTCCACTCGTTCCATTTACAGCAGTAAATGGCGTGTTTTTGAAGAGTGGTGCCATGAAAAGCAGATTATCCCTTTTCAGTGTTCAGTGGTGGAGCTGTTGTGTTTTCTTCAAGACTTGCTGGACAAAAGGAAAGCTTTTTCCACTATAAAGGTCTATTTAGCAGCTATTTCAGCCTGCCACATGGGGTTTGGTGATAAACCTGCTGGGCAGCACCCCCTTGTAGGTCGCTTCATGAGAGGGGCGCGTCGAACGCTCCCAGTTTCTAGACCACTGGTCCCTTTATGGGATCTGTCAGTCGTTTTAGACGCCCTCTCCCACCACCCCTTTGAGCCTATTGGGGCAGTGGGGTTGAAGTTTCTCTCTCTTAAAACCACTCTGCTGTTGGCTCTAACCACAGCCAAGCGAGTTAGTGAATTACAGGCTCTGTCTATTCACCCCTCTTGTCTACAGTTGGCCCCGGGACTCACTAAAGCAGGCCTAACCCAGCCTTTGTCCTTAAAGTGTTGGAAACATCATACAGGTGCTCTACAGTAGAGCTCCTAGCTTTTCACCCCCCTCCATTCTCTTCCGAGAGGGAGCAGAGGCTGAACACTTTGTGCCCTGTCCGGGCCTTGGGGACTTATGTTGACAGAACAGCTGGATTCAGGAAGTCGGATCAGCTGTTTTTTTCCTGGGCCTCCCCTCACAAGGGCAGGCCCGTATCACACCAGAGACTAGCTCATTGGATTGTAGAGGCCTTAGCTCTGGCTTATAGCTGTAAGGGCTTGCAGGCCCCCCCAGGACTCCGAGCACACTCCACTAGGGGTGTGGCCACATCCTGGGCGTTGTTCAGAGGTGTATTAGTCCAGGATATTTGTGCGGCAGCAAGCTGGGCTACGCCGCGCACGTTTGTCCGGTTTTATCAGCTGGATGTTGCACAGTCATCCCTGGCTCAGACGGTGCTGGATTCTGGTGCCTCAGGTTCGACCTGAGATCCTGGAGTAGCACTGGAGAGTAGCTTCGGGAGCTGGCGCAATCCGGGAGTGGGCCATATCTCCCATAGTGAAACACTGAGCGAAGTTAGAAAAAGAACGTTGGGTTACTTAACGTAATCCCTGGTTCTTTGATAACAGAGTGAGGTGTTTCACCAACACTTCCCTCCTTGTTTAGGCACGGAAAGAAATCTGCTTGGAATGAGTTAGGAGGAGCTGGTCGGCCGTGTTAGTACGAGGGGGCGGAGCCCTGAGCACGGCTCGACAGGTCTGTCATAGACAGACGTGGTGTCATTGGAGCTTCCGTAGTTGGTCACGCCGAGGCGATTCCCATAGTGAAACACCTCACTCTGTTATCAAAGAACCAGGGATTACGTTAAGTAACCCAACGATTTGTTGTGACAAAAAACGTGACAGTTAGACAGCCACCATCTGTTCCCAAACATTTTTATCATAGAAATCTACCACATCCTAGATCATATGGTGAATCCCCCTACTGAGATGAAAAATTGTGATTGAGCCACAGGCCTCAGATTTTTTTTAACTTGTTCTCCTAGTCAAAGCTGAAATGATTAACTGATTGACTAATTAGTCAGCAAATGTCATGTTCCGTCATATAAACACGGAATATTTGCATTTAAAGGAATCTATTTAGCACATGCTCCATGTTATTTCTTTAGAATTCTTGAATTTTAATCGGAAGGTTGCTGGTTCAATCCCTGGCTCCTCCAGTCTGTATACCTAAATATCCTTTGACCAGAACCCCAAGTTGCTCAAATTGTGTGAAAATTAGAAAGCACTTTGGTGTCAAAAAAATGCGCGCATAAAGTGCTCAATTAGAGTCGAAAATCCCTAAATAACGACCAGTCCATCATTGGCTACCCTAGTAGACAACTATATTTGGAATATTCTTACTCAGAGACATGATTTAACCCAAATCAAAGGTGATATCACCTTTTGCAGGTGAGGGCAGTCCACCTCCAAAGCGACCACGCCTTTTGGATGAGAGGTGAAATGTCTTCACAAACTTAAAGTCCAGTTGCATTCTTTTTCAACCTCTTTAGACTTCTCTGTCACTATTGATTTCCTCATGCAATGCTACAGTTCCTGTCTTGACACCTGATCAGATGCTTTATCTTGATCCATAAAGACATGGTGAGCTTCATGGTATGGCTCATCAACTTTATCCTACAAGCCAGTGTACTCCTAGATATAGATCCCAGTCCTTAATAAAAAAGGATAGATAGGCTTGTTTCAGGAATGGCATCACATCTAAAATTTTGTCCAAGTAGAACATGAGGACTATCAAGAATTGGATTTTCATATCAGATCGGTCAGGGTCTGCGTTAACAAAATCCACCTCCTGTGCTGTTGGTCCTGAGGTGGCATTCAGTACCTGAATAGTTTATACAGTTGCATAGGTAGTTGAATAATTTTCAAAAACATTTTTTGTACCCTGCTGCTGTTTTCCAAAGATACAAATATTATTTGTCATATACACAGTACAACATATAGTGAAATGCGTGTGTCCTGAACTGCAGACAGGCTGCAGATGCAGCCACGCAACTCCAGGGCTGTTTTTTAGCATGGGGGTCTAGCCAGAACCCTTACTGGGAACTGAACTTGCAACCCCCGCTCCAGAGGTGTGTATTCTTACCACTATTCAAACATGAATCTTCTCTGAATTGTTTTGGTTCCTCTCAGTAATGTCATTTTACACTTGATTTTCTGTACCAACTAGGTTGCTTCCATTATCAGATTGGATCTGTGTGACTTGATCTCTCCTACTCAAAAACTCAGACAGTGTCCAGAGTGAGACATTTCACTGAATGAATCCACATGACATGAATGAAAAAATAACTCCATATGTTTCATGTGACTTCCTTTTATTACCTAAAAAGGCCTAGTCGAGTCTACTCCACCACCGCTGTATTACCACAATCTGAAAGGATGTGTTGTCTGCAGTCATGCCATAACCTTTCACGCATTTTGCAACACAGGAGAACAGTTTCAGTCTTAGAAGCAAAATATTCCCAGAACCCAGAATGCGTTACAACCACTGAAAAACATAACTGCCAAAGCATGGAAAAGGATCATAAATCTAGAAAAATAATATGTAAAAAAAAAAAATAGAAAAAAGAAACACATCTAAATACCTTGGTTTTAATACAGAGCCCAATTATAATAAAATAGGACTGTTATAAGACACACTGAGAAGAAATTTATATTCAGTGTTAGCACAGATATTCATATGTAGCCAAGGATCAAAGCATGGGATGAATCTATCCATTTTCTGTCACAACCTGTACAAACATTTTTGCAATTTTACACTTGAATGAATTGTTGAAATTGAGAAAAAAATGCATATTTACTAGGGGTGCAACGATACACAAAATTCACGGTTCGGTTCGATACTTTGGTGTCACGGTTCGATATTTTTTCGATACAAAAAAAATGTTCATGCCTTTTTAATTTGTCATTTATTAAAATTATAAATATATATTTTAACTCAAAAGTACAGTTTTTAAATTTAACCCTAACCCTTGTGCGTGTTTTTTATTTTGACAGCGAATGCGCACCTGCGGACCACTTATGTGCAGCCCTGGTTATTATTTAGCTCATCATATTGCAGCCACAGAAATTCTTTTGTCCATGAAACCATAAAGCTGCACTTTCTTTTTGCCTTATAGTCTGATTTGTCATAACTTCTCCGTTTTGTGGTAAGCTTTTCTTTGGCTGTCACTTCTTCACCCTGACCTGTCTTATTTGGCTCAGCAGAACTAAAATATATATCTGTCTGTGAAGGTTCTCAGTCATCCAGGTCATCGTAGTCAAATATATATCCTGCTGCTTTTACACACGCACTCACATAAGCTCAGCGATTCTCTGCGCGATCAACCTCTCACATGTTTAAGCTGCGGGAGATTTCACTTGTCATGTTTGCATAGTAAGCTACCAATTAATAAGACGATGTCAGAGGAATTGGTGCACAAATTATCATCACTCACAGATCAGTGCTGTCATTGCAAAGTGAAAGCAAAAAAACAAGCGCAAATTCAAACGCGATTTCAATATGTCACATATTGACAGTGGCTCACTGATGCCAATGACATAATTACCCATCACTCTAAGAAATGAAACATGGGCTTTTCAAAAATTAATTCTTAGTTTTATGTTCAATATACTTAAAATTGTCAATCTTATGGGTGTAATTAATATTTTTAAATTTGATTTAATTAATTCTATACCGTTTTAATGTTAAATAATATTGATATTTCCAATTTATTGAACACATTTAATTAAATCCAAAGAGCCCTTTCCACATCCTTTCTGAGCATGCGCAGAGAATGAAAAAAAATATCTTCGCGCATACGCATTGACCTTCTTCACCTACGCCACAGTGTGCTTTGGCCACGTGTCTGGAAAGAGGGATTAATCACGATTCATCCGTTGGAGTTAAGGTAATTTCTTCCTATTTTTAATAGAATATAATTTAACTAGTACTTTGTGATAATATATGGCGTATATTTTTCCGGTAAATATGTGAGCAGTATGTGTTCTGTAGGTTGTAGCATTTTGCTAGCATTGGAAACATTCATTTGCATATTCGATGTTACTGCACATCTGAATATTGTCCCATCTGCGTTTAAAATTTCATTCGAACTCCGAATAGCACACTTATTTTATTTGTTTTATTGCACTATCAAGTTAGGAGAACGTTAGCCCGAACAAGAATTGGGATACATGTGCAGTGATTGTTGAGGAGTCCATGCTCGTCTGTTTCACTGAAGAGAACTGCTAGCTGCGTAGTTTGCATATCTTCGCGCATCAAGTCTCAAAGAGACCTCTGAAGGTGACCCCCACTTGCCCCCAAAAATAAAATCAAGTATACTGGGTGGTTAGTGCTCCGTTTGTTTGCTACGGTGTCAAAGATATTGCACTTTTATTTAATAGGTCATTGAGAGTTGAAGAGCCCCCCCCCCCCCCAAGCAAAACGACAACGGCCAAAAATCTTATTTTAGGATCTTGAGTGTTATAAATGTTAAAGTGTATGTGCAAACAAATGTGAAAAGGTTCTAAGGTTGTCACCTGTACTCAAGTTAAGTACTGGATTTTTGGTCTTAGCATTTAATTAAGAATATTTTGAGATTTGCTATATGCATTTTTTTATTGTAAAATTTATTATATAATAGAAAACTTACAAAAATCTGATTCAGAATTATAACTGGGGACTAAATCGTTTTTACCTTTTTGTGTCACTTAAGTATTTTCTGTAATTGCATTACATACAGTGATTTTTAAGTAGCTGTGGTAAATCTGCAGTACTGACTATAATCACAAGTTGTAACTCGAAAGTTGTTTCCAATGTTTAAATTTTGGTCATGCACTTTAAGCATTTAATATTGCCTTACGCGGTGTTGTTCCCTGTAGAAGCTTTGCCTTGTTAAGGCTCACCGTAAATAAAGTTGTTGATGCAGCACCCTTTTTGCATTTACACTTTATGTAAGCTTTGGTGTAAGAGTTTTCTATTGAAGTGCAAGGATCTTGAATGTTATGAATGGTAACGTGTGAGCAAGTGTAAAAAGGTTCTTGAGTTGTCACCTGTACTCTGTAGTTAAGTGTTAGACCTTTGCTGAAGACTTCTGAAAGGTCCAAACACCTAATTACAATGTATAGATGACAACTCAGGAACCTTTCTAGACATGTTTTGTTGATACCTAAACATTTAGCATATAGATGAAACTATTAATTAAATCATAATTAATCAAATTAATTAGGTCCAAAATGCAATCTAAATGGTGCCATTAAATTCAAATTAATATTGTCAATTGAACCTAAAGCGATACAGTTAATAAAATGAACAAAGTGTTTAAATTTTAATTAATGGTGTTAAATAGTAACAACAAAAGGAAAGCTGTTGCTTTTATAGAACAATTTCACTTCTGATATACATCACCATTGAAATTGCAGATAACAACCATATTGATTTATGTTTAATTGACCAGGTTTTGTGGAAAAGATTGCCTTAACTTTGTCAATTAAATCCAACGTTTTATTTCTTAGAGTGCAGCTACATTTCTGAAAGAATGCAAAAGCATTGACATATATTTTTCCTTCCTACAATAGCCCGACGGGCAGGGCAGAGATAGATTTTGGTAGCCCGACTGAAAAGATCGCTAGCCCCGGGACGTCGGGCTAGCGATATTGCAAGCCCTGTATCTGATTGAGGAATCACTCATCTTTGGAAAAGAGAGTTTATTACAGAGAAATGTCTCTTTCCAAAATAAAAGCTATACTATACGCTTCTTCTGGGCTATATTCTCAGCAGCATATTAAACATATAAGGAGAATCATGTGCTAACAGCTGTCTAAATGACTCGGCTAAAGTTAGTAGCATGCTTGCTTGTTTTTTTTCTGCTTCCACTTGTCTTTGCACTAGGATGATGTCGGCGTAAATGTGCAGTCATATTCGTTGTGTTCCCACTAGTGCTTTCAGGTTAATCTCGTTGAAATGACCTTAACGCCACAACACGGCAAATCTCCGTTAACAAGCTACCACCGATCGCGCTGTCTGTCGAGCCTAGGCGGAGTAGTCGAACCCATACGGTAAAAAAATATATTTTGAAATATATTTTGAAATATATTTCAAAATATACAAAAATTGGCCAAAAAATATATGCGCTAAAATACATTTCAAAATATATTTATATATTTTGAAATGTATTTTAGCGCATATATTTTTTGGCCAATTTTTGTATATTTTGAAATATATTTCAAAATATATTTTTTGAAATACATTTCAAAATATATAAATATATTTTGAAATGTATTTTAGCGCATATATTTTTTGGCCAATTTTTGTATATTTTGAAATATATTTCAAAATATAATTGAAAATTAATTAAAAATCTTTCAAAAATATATTTTACCCTTCATATATTTCAGTCGAAGAAAACACATTCACATGTAACAACTGAAAATCTTTATTTGATATCTAAAACAAACACAGCATATAAATCAAGCTAGGAACATACATTATACAACTTTATTTTCATAACATTCTTAAAAATTGTAAAATTTTTTAAAAATAAAAATTATATATATATACACACACACACACACACACACACACACATATATATATATACATACATTTTACTATACAAAATGCAACTGCAACAAACACTTATAAGTAACGATACTGTGAATTTGATGTGAACTGCTATTAACACAATAAAAATGTGATCACTCAAAGATGTTTACTGATCAATAACAAGCAGAGGAATACACACACACATATATATATATATATATAGATATATATATGTGGGTGTGTACGAACATAAAACATATTTAAAATGTAACTTTTTTTTTCTTTTCCAACAGTCTGAGTTCCCCCAGCTTTGAATTGACTGCAATCCCCAAAGCCCCTCTGGATACATTGGGGAACCTCTTCCTTACCGCCACTGTAACAAACAAAAGTCACAGTTCTAGTACTTTTATCAGAGTTAAAATAAAAACATGATTTAAATTAGCTAGCTTCATTTAGCAAACAGATATTTCCGTTTATAGAGATACAGATATATTTTCCACATAATTTTACCTTTTTTTCCCCCCTCGATGGAAAGTCTATCCAGTTCACATTACAGTAATACTAACACCCCTTTTGGTCATCTATCCTTACTCTCCATCATTCAATCTGTTGACCTTCTTTGTCTGAGTCCAACCACTTCAATGCTTCATCACCTATCTGTGCAATTTTTATTGTTGCAAAGTGAGTTACTTGTGCAGTATGCAATTTTAGATACACAGTCTTCACTTACTATATATGGCTGTCATGGTTTCTTTATCAAGGGCAGTTCTTCGCTCTGCGCCGATGTCTGTTTTGCTGTGTCCTCCTATAAAAAGCATTAACATTTGAGTGTCTGGCTAGTTAAATTTCCAAAAATCTGATCTTTGTTCATCTAAACATTTGAACTACAATATTATGCTTTTTGGTAAAGAAACTGGTGACAGAGAAGTAGGCTTTTTAAAATACTATTAGCTAACCATTGGAACTAAGTTTCAAAGCTGTTTACCTTTTAAATTGCTCTGGATCAAAACCTCCAGTGGGAAGACGGCCATCAGAAGAACACGCACCATTGAAGTGGGTGTTTGGGCCTGAAGAGCAGTAGCCCACTGATGTTTCAGAATTTTTACCCCTGTAGCATGTGCTAACTCCACCTGTGGTTGCAATCACATAAAAAGAGTGTTTCAATATAAATTGTTTTTAAAAAACACATTTGAGTTTGCACCTACCTAAATTCTCAGCAAAATTACTTACATATTCAGCATCACTGGAACCCTTTAAATAAATAAACACATACATATGAAGTCAACAATGTTGTTACAGACAGAGTATTACTGGTAAACTAAATGAAAGAAGGAAGAACTCAGAATAACTTAGATGATTGAGTCTTTACACTTTAATAAGAAAGATTGACATTTCGCGGTGGAACAAAGCAGAATCAAAAATACTTACTTTAGAATCCCCAGACGCTTTGCATGAAGAGTTGGGCACCTATAAAGGAGAATATTTAAAGATTAAAAAAAATACACATAACATTGACTGCCATAAAACCACTGAATAAATATCAGAATGTGACAATGTTGCACAACAATCTAAACCTTGTAAGTCATGTATATCTATACAATTCAAGTAAATAGGTACAGCATACATGTTCTGGAGAAAAAACAAACAAACAAACAAGCAAAAAAAACAACAATATATAAGAATCCAGTGGGGTAAAAAATCTCTTCTGAAGAATATAGTTCATTTTGGGTGAAAAACAAAACATTCCTCTAAAATATATATACTGACATCAGCAATCAACATCATGATTGTAATTATTTCCCTACTAGTCCATCTACTGCTCTGTGCATGTGTCAAGCACTACGACTGTATCTATGCATATAAATTCACCATATATATCCTGCAAAAATGTCTTGTTATGGTCAAAAAAAGGCAAACAAACAAAGGCATTCAATCAGAGATGAGAAATTAATCGGGAATATCAATTATATGGTAAATGGCCTGTATTTGTATAGCGCTAGTCCCTAAGGACCCCAAAGCGCTTTACACATTCAGTCATCAACCCATTCACACACTGGTGATGGCAGCTAAAAAAACACAATCCTTATTAAGCAATGTCTAACCAGTAGTACTGGTCTGAATGACAACAAACATAGCTAGTGTTTGGGAAAATCTGTTATAAAACAGTTATTATTTCAATAGTTATGCTTAGCATGTGACATAATATCACGTGACACAGACACTGCGTAAAAAACCACAACAACTAATACTTACTTTAGGAGGATGAGGGAGGGCAGCATCAGGTTGAGACTTTGACATCTGTAAGAGAAAAACTGATGTATTAGAAACAAGTCATTTAAAAATACATTAATGTGGCAGACTGTTCCCTGTTCCGATGCAGTGTACAAGTACAATCAGGGCTGTCACAACAATGGGGCGGTGCCAAGTCGTCGCAACCCTAGGTACAATGTACAAGTACATATAACTACATATGTGAATAAAGCAAGAATCTGTTTAGGTTAGGCACACTGCTGACTGATGCTTGTTAGGTTTATATGATTGCAAACTGCACAAAAACAACAAAGCAACAAAATTAATGGTAATGACAAAAAATTAATTAGATTTTACTTACGTCAGGAAGATCTGCATTCATTTTCATGGGCTAAAATAAATAGGCACAAACATTACTGCTAAACAACCCCAAAAAAACTCCAAAAGGTCTCAAAATGATTAAAAAGGCAAGGAAATGTGGAACATTGTAATTAGTGATTATTAATGAAGGATAACTGTGCTTTGTTTCTAACCTTGGTAATTAAATGCTGTGTAGCCTGAAGGAGAGGTGGGATTTCTGTGAAAGTGAAATTAAATGTGAATAGGTTTTGATAGTTATTGTATATGACAAGTGTAAACACACACATAAAACATGCAATAGTACAGTACTTACTTTCAAGTATTTCATTTTTCAGCCTATCGTTCTCTCTTTTTAGATTCGAGTTCTCTTCTCTCAACTGATTAATGACACGCTGTAGATGTTCAAGTTTCTTTTCATTCCATAACTTTAGATCGTTTTGTTGGTCTGTTGGGTATGCCTAAGAAATGAAACAAAAAACTCTCTCTTTAAAAGCCACCTTCTGTATGAAGGAATGATCTCAAAATGTTGGGGGGGGGGTTACACATACATATATATATACACAAAACAGGTATATATATATATTAGTATATATGTCTGTGTGTGTACGCGGCGAACACTCACCTTTTTCTTAGCTGCCGGTTCGTCTGTGACCTCTGTGGCCTCAAGGAGTTTCATAGAAGGTTTACTTTTTCTCTTAAGCACCTCTGGCTTGGGTAGTTGTTCTTCGATTTCCTTAAGCTTTGTTTGCAAAGTTTTTTCCCTTTCTGAGGAGGCAGAATAATAATAAAAAAGGCTAAAGTACATCATAATATAATTAAGTTACATATTTTGATTAACAAATAAGCGACAATAAAGTAATATTATACTGGAGAAAAGGCACCTGCTAGCTTAATGATGGAGGCTTCATAGACCGGCCACCCGCCTTTTGGCTCCTTGGCGCCTTGTCGCCACTCCACCAAATAAATGTCCTTTTCCTCCAAACCGTTTAAGTATTCCTCCTCATCAAAATCCCGAATGTGTTCAGTCGGCAGAATTGAGAACTTTCCATCTTCCGACCACTTAATTAACGCGAACATTATCCGCTTGTGTCTTCCCGTCTGTATATCGGCCTTTCGCGCCTCAAACGTCGGTTATATTTCAAAAAAAAAGGGGGGGAGGGGGGGGGAAGAAACAACAACTAATAATTTTTTTTATTACTATTATTAATATTTTTTGCGCGTTCATTGCACATGTTTGGGAATATTTCAATATTTACTTTTTATTTTATCTTTATTTATAAAAAGCACAATGGCAACGCGCATGCGCATACTCTGCTCCGCTCATTAACCTTTACACTTTCACACAACCTACAGATCTAGAACGAAGACGCTGCATTTTTTGAATAATCTCTGGCGAGCATAGATTTCATAGAAAAAACATATTATATTGTTTTAAGTACCTTTTTTTCGATTAATCCTGTGACGTACAAAGACGGACGTTTTTGGGACTTTACGTTTAAGTTTTTAAAGTTTTTGTTAAGGTCTCCATTGCGTGTGCAGACGCTCGCGGAAGAAGACGCTGAAATTTTGCGAACTCCCTGGAAAACTGCTCGGTAAGCATATATTTCACTACATTTATTTTATATGTTGCAGTTTCTGTTTTACAATCCTCGATGTTTTCTTCAATGTGATTTTAATGTCATCAACAGGTCACGTGTGAGTCAAAATGAGCGAGCCTCCTGAAAGGATTCCGTATAAACGTTATCTAACTGATCCTGAAGAGGAAATTCCTTCAAGAACCAAACGGAGATGGGCACAAAAAGAAAGGTGTGTTGGTAATGTAATATCCCTCACTCTTTAAAACCCCTGGAGGGTCTTAGGGTCGATTTGTGGCTTTTTCAAATTTCGATTACATGCCATTTGCACAGTGTTGAATGGAATATAGCGAAAGTCTGCAAAAAAAAGTTCGGTCACATTTACTGTTAAAATTTCAGTATGACTTCCGGAAATTAGCTTCAGTGGCTAAGCTAGCGATAAACTTACGCTATCGGACCTAGCTAGTGGTCGATTTGTGCCCCCATTGAAACCCATTATAAACGCTATTTTTCACGCCAGAAAAATTACGGTCAAATCGATCGTGATCGGTAATGCTTCCGCTTCCGCTTGCAGTACTGGCCTTAGAGTTGTAATTTTTTTATTTGTCCACCGGGTGGCGCCCTTGCTTCACATTTGACCTCTGCTGGAAAACAGCGGGCTGATCGTGCGGGACCATTTTTTGGTCCCTAGGACCATGAGAGGGTGCTTTTTTTTTTTTAATATATTAATATATAAAATATATAAATATATATATATATATATATAAAAAATATTAATATATAAATTTTTTTATAGCGCTTTTTTGGGCGTGGTCGATTTGTGGCTCTAAGACCGATAGTGTATGCATTTTTCTAAGACCCTCCAGGGGTTAACATTAACGAATGCCATAGGGCCGCACAATCAATAAATCTAGTGGCAATCACTAAGGATGCCACAATTATGTAATCGTTCAAAGTGGCAAATAATTGTCCACTGCATGCTTAAGATGTTTGTTTGTTTTTTATCAAGAATAAACAAAGCCAATGTGTAATAGACATTTGGGGCTTAATACTCCAGAATAGCATTGAAGGATTTTCAATTAGTGTTTTCAGCTTATGTTCTTGTAAAAATAGGACATGCAGTTGCTTAAAACAATGGTATAAACATCATTCTAAGTAAATTTTATCAAATGTAATTAATAGCCACAATGAAAATTGTAAGGAAAAAATGATCTTTATAAATTACCATACCATAAGGTACTCTGGCTCCCAAATGAATGATCTGGAGTTGGAGTTGGCTCTTTTAAACAGGGAATGTAGCTAGGCTATGTCTAATCTGCTTATTACTGATCAATAAACATCTTTATAAGTGATCACATCTTTATCGTGTTAATAGCAGTTCACTTAGAGTTCAAATATAGCAATAAGCAATTTCTATTTTCTTTATTGTATATTTTCTTTTTCAGAATTAAGGTTGCAGAAGAAGAACTTCAGAATGTTATCAAGGAATGTCAAAAGGTATGCCTTATGATATGATTGGTGGTTCAATTTGCATTTTTGTAAATTCATAAATGAACAGTTCAACCAAAAATGTAAATTCTCTAATCAATTGCTCACTCTTAAGTTGCTCACTCTTATAAACCTGTATGAATTTCTTTTGAACAAAATAATGTTGATAACCAAACAGTTGCTGGTCCCCATTGACATAGTATGGACATAGTATGAAATAACAACACTATGGAAGTCAGTAGGGACAAGAAACTGGTTACCAACATTCTTGAAAATATCTTCTTTTGTGTTCAACAGAACAAAGAAATAGGTTTAGAACAACTTGAGGGTGATGATTACCAAAATAACATTTTATTCCTTTTATCTTATCATCCATTTTATCTTATCCCTTAGCATTTAATTACCTCAGTTATAACAAATAATAAATGCTTGATTCATATTAATATTAATAATAATCTTATTGGTCTCTTTTTAAGGTTAGTGTTGGAATACAAACATTTTGGGTTAACTGTAATGAAAACACTTTTAATGCATAAACCTAAATTAAATTTATTCTGAGTATTGGACTATAGATTTCTCGAAATAAGTACACAATAGTTAGTTGAATTTTCAAGTCAAGAAATGAAATCAAAAAGATCATTACATTTCTAGACATTATTTTTTAAAGAATATTCATGAATTAGTGCATTGAACAAGAAAAAATAAAACAAGTAATCATTGTTCTAATTATGATTTTTACGGTAATTTCTACTTTCTACTGCAATCATATATTCTTACAGAATTTATCATGAAAGAAAGCACTAAGCATTCATTTTGACAGCCTAAGCACACTTAGATTTTGGCAAGACTGAATGGACATGTCAAATAGTGCACAATTAGTGAATGAGACCAATTTCAAATTTCTGCTGTAATGTTAAAAAAAGAGATGCATAAATACAGAGAAGACGGTTACAGGGCAGATCTCACCGATATAGACATGAATGCGTCTATGAGTCCACTAGGTTAATGCTCTTACACTGAAGATTTGCTTACAGGACCCATAATCATAATTCTCTCTCTCGCTTCTCTTTTCAAGGAAATCCCAGACACCCTTCCAGAAGACAGAACTCTGCTGATGACTAATGATGAAGAGTGCACTGCAGGTCCTGTTCAGATAGAGGTCCCAGTGGATTCAGGTCAAACTAAAGAGCAAAATCAACTACTACTTCTGGCACTTAAGCTCAAACACAGTTTGACCAATGACTGTCTTGAAGATATCATGAAAATCCTTAATGTTGTTGGTGGCAGTGATGCAGCATGCAGGACAAAATATTCATTTTACAAAGCTTTTGATGATACAAAAGACATCATGAAAATCTGTTATGTGTGTGAACAGTGCAGTAATATAATGTCAGCTGAACTGGACCAAGTTCATTGTGTTCAATGCAACAGCACCTATGACAAAGCAAGTAGGTTTACCAATAACTTTTTCATATACCTCTCCTTGGAAGATCAACTCAAAAATCTCTTGAGAATGCCAGGAATTACAGATGAATTAATAGGAAGGCAAACAGAAACATCTACTTCTCTCAGTGACATTTGTGATGGTTTTTTGTATCAGAAAGCTTTAAGTGGTTCAGAAACGGCCCTTCAAACCCTCAGCTTAACATTTAGCTGTGATGGTGTGCCAGTTTTTAAAAAGTCCCCTTGTAGTATTTGGCCCCTTTTTTGCACCATTAATGAATTGCCATTGAAAACAAGACAGGATAATGTACTCCTTTGTGCACTATGGTTCGGGGATGAGAAGCCTCACATGAGAAGTTTCTTAAAACCTTTCATTGATGAGTGTGTGGGCCTACAGGACAGTGGTTTCACATGGGAAGATGACAAAGGCGTTTCTGTCAATACAAAAGTAATCCCTCTAATTCTAATGAGTGACTCAGTTGCCAGACCTGTGATCCAAAATTTTAAACAGTTTAATGGTGAATATGGATGCTCCTACTGCCTTCATGAAGGAAAGGTAGTTGAAAAAGGCAGAGGATTCACTCGTGTATATCCTTTTCAGAAGGACATTCAGCTCCGCAATCAGGAACAAACTAATGAATTTGTAGAAGCTGCGCTACAGTCTGGTAAAGCTGTTATGGGTGTTAAAGGGCCAAGTATGTTGTGTAGACTTCCCAGTTTTGATATTATCGAAGGGTCTGTCCCAGACTATATGCATTCAGTACTTCTGGGTGTTGCAAGAACTGTAACAGGGCTGTGGTTAAACAGTGAAAACCATGAAAAGCACTGGTATATAGGTAGGTCTACAAAACTGTTAGATGAAATGCTTTTAAAGATTAAACCGCCATGTAATGTACCTCGTGTGCCAAGGTCTGTCACATTGAGGAAATTTTGGAAAGCCCATGAGTGGTATATGTGGCTCTTTTATTATAGCTTACCTGTACTGAAAGGTGTATTGCCAGAACCACTACTGAATCACTGGTCTAAACTAGTCAAGGGAGTATCCCTTCTGTTGGGCGAAAATATAACTAGAGAGCAGATTACTGAGTCTGAGGCACTTCTAACAGATTTTGTGAAAGACATGGAGGTATTCTATGGGGAAGCTAATCTGTCTTATAATGTCCATCTTTGCCTCCATTTACCAAGGAGTGTAGTTAACTGGGGGCCTTTGTGGGCTCATTCCGCCTTTGTGTTTGAGTCTTACAATGCTAAACTACTAGACATGATCAAAAGCACTCAAGGGGTTGCGCTACAGATTGTAAAAATGTTCTGGCTACAGAAGGCCTTACCATTTTATGGCCAGACTTTACTGAAAGATGCCTCAAATGAATGCAAGGAGATATTTGAATCTCTAACAAGACCTAAACAGTTAAAAGATGTAACTCGCACACATGGTATCACTGCACTTAATCATCCTAAAGTGCGATTAATTAGGAGGGATGACTATATGGCACTGAGTCGTTATGGGGTACAAAGGAGCAGAGTAAAGTACTTTCAACGAATCATTACAAATGGCGAGGTGTTTCACTCAGAAGATTACAGTCGTGTAGTCAAACATAATTCATTCACTGTTATGTTGAATGATGATGATCAAAATTTCTTTAACATTAAACGATTTGTAATATGTCAAAATGAAAGTGGAGAGACGTGTTATGCCATTGGAAGATTCTATGAACGAGCAAAGCATAGTCTCTGTGCCTCAAATCCAAGTTATTTTGAACCAGTATCAAAACGTCTTGGGCATCTGACAGGTATTCTTGCTGCAGAGATCAAATGCAAATGTCTGATCATTCACACTGAAAAACTAAAAGTCAATTACATTTTTAGACTCATTAATCAGTGTGAATTCCTTAAATAAGGTTAAACACGAGAAAACATGATTTTCTGCCATGTGGTATTTTTCTGAAGTGATTTTAAACCAGTTCATAAAAAAAACATACATAATTAAACATTAAATGGCAAAACGTCAGATATACATTACATTAAATTAACATGGCCTACTTACCAGCACTGGAGGGGGAAAACACAAAATAACAAAGCAAAATGGGGGTAGGCAGAGGACAGAGGACACACTTCTTTTTATAGGTTTTAGGCTTTTGTTGTGTAACTAGAAGGGAATCTCAGTTTCTGAACACTTCATCAGCAAACTATTGTTTTGATGCTCATCTATGAGTCATATGAGCTCATCAATGATCCACAGGACATCTGAAAATACCCTGCCATCAGTGGCACACAGCCAGTCATGAGCATAATAACTGTTGTAACATAGTGATTGTTCGCTTAATTTGAAGTGCTGTTTAATTTTGCTCAACAAAATGAACATTGTGCTTATGATTTTTGTATAATCTGTAAAAAAAAAAAAAGAAAAAAGAAAAATGACCAAAGACTTAATGGTCAAACTCAACTTTTTAACTCTGAGGGAGATGGAGAATGAACCTATTTTCAAAAAAAGTGGACTGTTTCTTTAAGTACTATATTGTATATATTGTCAAAAACTAAAGTGTACATAGCAGTTGTATTTTGTGTACTGTATCAATGACTATTAATTTCAAAGTCAAGTGAATGCTAATATTGTCTAATGTGAAATACTGTAAGCAAATGAATAAATAACCTAATTCTTGCTAGACCTTTGACTGTGTTTTGTTTGAATCCAACTGTGTTTGCAGATGTGATTAGATGCAGATGTTGTTACTTTTATTATTATTATGGCACTAAATACATTTTAACCTCCTAAGACCCGAACTCTTCCACGACATGCATTTTTAATTTCTCTTTGATATTTGGGCATATTGGGACCCGATGAATGTAAAAACAAAGAATTACCAGATTTTCTTTTAACTTATTTTTGTTTTTAAGAAAAATAAGAGCCACAAATGAGGATATTTGTTTAAAATTTTGATAGAACAGTAGCAGTATAATGTCCTCGGATATGGATATCAGGCCCTTGTAGAGCAAAATTGAGTATTTTGGTCTAAATAACCCAAAATGTGACGTCCACATATGTGGACACCAGGTCCAAAGAGGTTAAATAAGGGATACTTTGAAATATATTCTACTGAAAGGTTGGAAATGTATTTTCTTGAACGCAAATATCTTTTGAAATGTATTTTGGTTTGAAAGAAATATATTTTAAATTTCAAAAATATATTTTTTTGGAGCATCACAAATACAAAATATATTTACCATATATTTGAAATATATTTTGGCCAGGAAAAATGTATTTTTTTACCGTATGGGTAACGCAGATTCACTGAGCGCTCAACACAGACAGCATCGTCAGAAGGAAAGTTGATCAAATAAATTAAAAATTTTGTATTGTTCGATACATATGCGTACCGAACCGAAAGCACTGTATCGAACGGTTCAATATCGATACGAATATCGTTGCACCCCTAATATTTACTCTTTTCAATAAGACTATTTTTAAACAACAGATTTTAAAAACTAACAATATGCTTATTAAACACATAGCGATACTCATTCTCAAAAAAGTCCACTGTAACATGCAAGAGTACAGTGTTTTTAAGCTCACCAGCATCAGCTGCGTCAGAATGGCTGAAAAGAATCAAGATGCTGCAAAAACCAAAAGTCCAGACTGAAGTACTGTGGGAGGACCTTGAGGGAGCTGTGTGTAAACTAATGTCCACAGTCCTCAATGATGTGAAGCAGTGTTTGGAATGTTAAAGGTGGTTCTACAAACTGTTCAGTCATGGGATGTACTTTTTTTTTTCACACACTACTTCTGCATTTTAGCTCAGTTTGTGTTAAGTAAAGGTTGAGGCTGGGTTTAAATTTAGAACATAGGGAGGATAATATGAATTTTTACTGACCTGATATGTAATTTCTTAAAGTTTAAATTGAATGTTCTCCCTATCTGTGGAAAAGTAGTCAGTCTGATTTAATATTATTCTCAGACTATCATAACCACAGAGTTTGCATGATATAGTTTTTAAAACCTTTGAAACCCATTAGAAGTTAAAAGCTTAAATGTAGCTTCAGCATGGAAAAAAAAGAATTAAAAGGTTATTTTGTGACTAATCACCAAAACCTTTAGAAATTCTAGCTTTTGGGGCATAAAACAGAACAGTCAACATGTTCTAAATATTTGTGTAAAAATCCAGTTTGCCAGTGGGATGAGTCTAGCAGCAGAAGATTGATTCGCATTAGATTCATGTAGACAGAGGCCAGCAGTAGACGGTCTCCTGGGTGACTGCTGTTCACAGAAAGCATATACAGACGGGGGCCATGATTGGATTCAGATCAGGTTTCTCTGGGAGGTTGAGCTACATGGCAATGAGGGCTTCCTCAGAGACCGTGGCCGTGCAGATCCATCTCTTCCTGCCACCACCACAGTTTACATAGGAGCAGGACAGACAGAGAGACTGTCTCCGTGGTGATCCGCTGACCCCTGAGGTTTATTTCCTGCCATCACTGCCGCCACTTTGCTTAACAGTGACATTTTAAGGAGCTGCAAAATATTTTCTCTCTAACTCAGACTTCAGTAACAGTAATAACACACTGACTGCATCTGATTGAAAAAAGGTGCAGGCTTTGGAATCTTGTTCTGAAGGTTAGTGGTGTAACTTCTCCTCTCCATACTGTAGCATGTTTTCCCTGCATTTTCTGATGATTGAGTGAGTGTAAGTGGTGCTTTGTCTAGCCAAAGTGACTACTTCTAACCAGGCTTCATTTTATTCTGTTGATGCCGAAACCATAAAATATGTTTCTTTGGTAGTGATATAAGAAACCTGCGACCATTCAGGGTTGTAGGGTTGCAGATTTGCAGAAATTAATAGTAAAATTACAAGCTGTGATACATTAGATTATGGAAAACATAATAAAAATTACATCAAATTTCACTGATGAGCAATACTAATAGTAGCTTGGTGTCCCTGTGACACAATTGTAGGATTAGGTAGTCAGGTCAGGTAGCTTGATTTGCAGAGGATAGCTTTTACATTTTGAAAGCAATTCTTACCATGGTGTTGGTATGTTTTACTTAAAATAATAAGTCACAGTCACCTTTCTAAAGAGGCTTAAACGTTATATGACAAACTAAATAATTTTATATCACAATATCTTTTAATATTTGGGTGATTTCTGAAGTATAGAACTGAGATTCTTGAGATCCCTTGAGATGCTCTATGAGGCCTATGTCTTCAGTAACTGAAAAGCATGCTCTGTTGAGTTAGGATTTGGACACTGACGAATATCTCAGTTCTCTGCCTTGAAAAACTGTTACTGTCATGGTCAGGGTGAGTCTTGAGGTGTTCTGTGTTGTTGGCGTATCCACCCCTGGGCGGAGTTCCCTTGTTTTCTCTGACTGGCAACACCTGTGAGTAATTAGGCTGCAGTGATTAAAGACCAGCGTTTACAACCATTCTTTGCTAGATCGTCTGCTAACTCTCTGAAACTTTGGATATCATTGCTCTTTACTGCCATAGCCTGCTTTCGCTCAGTTGCTGATCATCCTGTAGCCTCTCTGTTTATGCCCACCTGCCTGCCTCCCTGCCAGCACAAGGACGTTCTCAGATTTTACTCATGGGACATCTTCACACCTAACCTGGATCACCTACCCCTCTATGCTTCACCTCTGCCTGGAACAATGACTCTGAGAATACCACCACATAGTTTCCCTCTGCCCCTCACTTCCCGGTTCCTGCACTGGATGTTACCAGTATCGAGTTCCCCCCCTTTGTCCACGACAGCCCCAAGGCTCCCTTCATGGACCCCCTCTCAGTTCACACAGTTCATATTTTGTGTCTCTCATAGTGTTGTTCTGGTGTGTCATAGTTCATAGTGTTTCATAGAAGTGTTTAGCTTGTGCTTTTGGTACTATACTAGGAACTAGTACTTCATAGTATATTTTCGTTCACAGCGTGCCAATTAACCCTTTGCATCTCTGTGTACATGGTGCTACAACTCGCGTTCTGCACTAAAAGTGTACTTTACACACAGTCTTTGTGCCTGCGAGCAGAGGCGGAGCCAGACATTTGAAACACCCGGGGTTTAGCCCAAAAGGGTAGTATGCATGTGGGATTTTTTTTTTTTTTTTTTGGGGGGGGGGGGGGTAGAAATGACTGAAAGATTAATAGGCCCTGTTTTGAGTTTTGTTCAAAAAAGAATGACTTCATATAGGGAAAAATATATATCACATATGCAGGACACCTTGAACTAGTTTTTTAATTAAGCAGCAAGGCAGAACAAAGTCGGGGCTGTATCAAGACTCGAGGACTAAACCCCAATTCAACCAGACCCTGAACTGATCCAGAATTAAAACAGGACTACAACAGTTCAAAATCAGGACTACTTAGGATTTAACCAAGACAGAATCAGAACTAGATGATAGTAGCACTAAAAATCATCATAGACCTGCACTACACTTATTTTTTTTAATTCTACCAAACTACACTATTTAGATTGAGAAAAGTTTATATAATTATTTGGCCTTGTTGTGCAAACAAGCCTGCATAACTTAATAAATGTAGAATTTGAAAAATAACAAACCTAAAAAGAAACACTAGGTACGAGATACATGAGGACCTATGATACGGTGATACTTTAGGTAAACAACCATTTGACTAACATGTGTCTCACCTGCTCTTGTTCATCTCTGTTCTGTCCTCATTCTCTCTCTCCCTCTCTGTTCCTCTCTCTCCCTCTTTGTGCTGACAATCATCAAATATACAGTTGAAACCAGATATTTACAAACTCTTCAGATAAAAACACAAACACTTTTTTAATTGTAACATCAAATCAGACTAAATGTTTATTTTTTTTAGATTGATAAATATAAAAACATATTTGTTAACTTTAAGAGTAAAGAGAGAAACTATCTGTATTTCTTAATTGTAAATGGCACCAAATTGTATTCAAACTTGAGCCACACTTATGGAGCTCCACAGTTCTGTTTCTGGTGTTTGGTTGACATCTCTTGATTTTCCCATTTCAAAGAAACAGGCTCTGTGTTTTGCCTTATATGCATCCACAGCTGTGCCACCAATTTACTCACATGGACTCTACTAACCCATCAGAAGCTTCTTCAGCTCAGAATGGAATCGTCTGGAGTTTTCTTATTAATTAACAATAAACTTAGTGTACATGTACTCCTAAATTTGATGAAAGTGATAATAAATAGACAGCTCTGTCTCTCTTTATTCTGACATTTAACTAATTCAAAAGATATTTCAATATTTATCTAAAACAAAAGTTTACTCTAAATTGATGTTGTACAGTAAAAATGTTTTATGTTTTCTCCCTAAAGTGTATGTAAATATCTGGTTACAAATGTGAATATCCTGCTGTGTACTGAAATCCCTCTTGTTTTGCATAGAAATATACTGAACAACATACAAAGCATAATATATAAAATAACATTTACCTGAGTTTTTTCTTTGAAAGAACCCTCTAATGTCCATTCTTATATTTCAGTACATAACTGAAACCGATTTTGTCGTGGAGGGTAAGAACTGAAAATATGAAATAAACACACGTAAGCTAAGACTCTCTAAAAAATAGCATTTGTTCGGCTTTTCATTTCGCCAGTTGTTGATTCACTTGAAGAGCAAGTAACGTAATAATTGGTCAAGTGATCAGTTTGATATCAATCTTTCGTGATACACCGTCATATTTACATTATTTGTATGGTACGAATGATTTGCTTTGGTACCTGGTCAAACTTAAGCTCTCCTTAGTATGGCTGGCTCCGTTTCTCCAACAGCGCCCTCACAGGCAGCAGCTGCCCCGCCCTCTCGCTCAGTTGCTTAGTGCCTGAGCTCGGATCATACCAATATCAGGGGGGATTCACACACAGTCGTAAATTCCCACGGTGTGCACTATGTGTTTCGAATATTGTGTGTACTTTTTGTTTTATACAGTTGTCAGCCAGGCATCTAACTATGAAAAAATTACACTCCAAAAGACCCCGGGCTTCTGACAAAACAACCCGGGCTTAAGCCCAGTAAGCCACCCCCACGCTCCGTCCCTGCCTGCGAGTACTGTCTGCATTTGAGTCCTGTCTCTCATATCGGCCCCCTGGTCGTGACACTTAGGTTACTTTAGCAGTACTTTAAAATTCCTCCTGCTATTTATTTTTGGATTTTTTCAATAGGGTACAGTTAAGAGTGACAGGAAAGCAGAGGTTGGAGAGGAACCCAGGCCGGCCGCTCTCAGCCAGTACAGCATATGGTCACTTGCTCATCCCAGCGAGCTAAACCGGTGCCCCCTTCATATGTCATCACTTAAAGACCGGATTGTCAGCTTTTGGGAAAATGCTAGATAGGGTTAACACAATGTCATTCATAAACATTTCTACTCTACAACCTGTGCAACCTGAGCATAGGAAAAATGTGTCTACTGCACTTGTATGGAAGGTTTATAAGTGTTTGCAGTTCTAGACTCTACACAATATTACATGTGAAAAAAATTAGGAAAATGTGTCCAGTTGCAAGTGCAACCAAACAACTTTCTTGTTTTTTGAACATTCTGAGTATAATAATAACTTGCAGGAAGAAAAAAAAGCTTGCTTTGCATCCATGCAGAGGTTTCTATAAAAATGTGACATCACCTTGTGAACACACAGGGTCGTTTCACCAAAGCTCATCTTGAGTGAAACGGTCTAAAGTGAAACTGTCTGAAGTGACTGTATAAGACAGACCTGTCTGTGTTTGTGAATTCTGCATAAATCTGAACATAAAAAGAAAAGAGAAATCCAAGAAGAAAGGAATTAAATCAACGTTAAACATATTGGATTATTATACTTGGATGCATGTTAGTAGTTATTTTACTGGATAATCCTGCAGTGACTATGAAATTACATGTATTCATAAATTACCTGCAGTTGGTGATTATTTGAGATGGACTTAACGAACTGTCAAGTAAACTGGGGACTGAAAAAGACTTTTTTTAATGAGTAATTCTGTCAGGCTGCTAAAGCTGAGATCGTCAGTGCTGCACAATGTGTTTTTTTTCTGCTGTCAAAGCAGCAAAGAGTTATAAAAACTGTCATCATCAGGCTTATTGTATCGTTGAATCCTTATTAAATTCTTTATTAAATGGCCTGAAATTTCATTAGAGCTGCATTTTTACAAAATGTTGGTTCATTTCCTGGAGCACAGTACTGACTCTTGAATCACCTCTAACTGCTCTCAGACTCAGGAAGTTCTCAAAAGCTGTGTCCAAATTCAGAGGCTGCATCCTCTTGAGACCGCATTTGTAGGCCGATTACGTCGCAGCGATGCAGTGAAGGTTTTCCAAATACGTAGACTCCTCCAAATGCGGCCGACAAAAGCGTCTTCCTTTTCCCCAGATTTAAAGGATGGGTCAGGTGTATCCTGACCTCTGACCTATCCTGTTTGGCCCAACCTATCCCAGAATTAATAGCGCGGCCCAACCAATTCCAGTTTTGAACAATGCTACTTAGTTTTAATATTACTCTTATTACTCTTTCTAGGTCACAAAATAAACTTTGAAGATATTTTCAGGCGAGAATGTAGCTGTGTAAACTTCAAATATCTGCTCAGTTTATCAAGACATCACGTATTTCCAAGAGCGCTCTGACGTTTTTGGAGATGTCTGTTACCCGGATGTCCAGCAAAATCCTGTTAGCTTGATAGCTAGCCGGGGCGAGAACAGCAAACTCCTGGCACATCATTTTCAAATTCCCTCGCGGTCTTTTGCTACTCAGGTTAAACATGATATATAAGTCACTTAGATAACTTAAAAATGTTATTGCTTGGCTTTTTTCAGTGTTTTCTTTTGTGCCTGAGTAAATCAGTTTGGCTGAGATTAGCTGAATAAACGTCAAACGGAAAACTGATTAAACAGAAGTGTGAGATGGTCGAAAATTTACAGCAGTGTCCTGTTATGTTTTAGATAGCAAGGAGCAGACAGCTGAGTTTATTAAACTTCACTGAGACAGCGGTGAAATCTGAAGGCTAGACTGTCCAATTTCACACTTCCGGCCAACCCAGCCTTCGGAGGCCTTCGCGGTCTACGTTGGCCGGGTCCTCAGGAGGATGCAGCCTCTGAATTTGGACACCGCTAAAGAGTTTAAATGTTTTATGAATTACTCTTCAATCAGTATTGAAGCTGAGTTCAGATCATGGTGTTGTTTTGGGCAAAAACGTATTCTGTGAAACGTATTCTGAGTGGATTGATTATTATTAGTTTGTCGGTTTTGATTTGTGAAAATCTTGAAATAATCTTTAAGGAAGATGGAAGACAAATAGAGTAAAAGTCCATCCCTGTTGCAACAGACATCGAAGAATTTAGCTGTGATGTCATATGAGGGAGTATGGCCAAGCTAGATCTCTGCTGGATGTAAGAAATGCAGATGTTAACAGTTTTAACTCAAGGTTAAAAATATTAATCAGTATAAATATGACAGGCAAAAGACTTAAAACTACATTATATGGATGAAAGTACTGGGCTACAATCAATCAATTGCACAATTAACTGGAAGTATTTAGGAACCACAGCAACTTGTACATGAAGTGCTGTAAAGTTACACAGCAGGTTCACCATGTGCCCTGCTGACTCACTAACTGTTAAATGCAAAGCTCCTCTGGTACGTCTGTATGTGGACCATTATGGTAGTCTTCCGTCAGAAAAAGTGAGCTATTTATTTATCCTGGGGAAAAAAACAAACAAGAATATAAAACATAAGGCCAAAGAGGACTCAGACTTTAGTGACTAAAATGGGGAAAACGAAATACTAAGAACGTGGACCTGGAGCATGGAGGAAGGTAAAGTGATGTTCCAGCCAGGATCAAAGGGGAACTGACACAATATATGTACATGAGGGTGTTTGGGGAAAGTAGAGACAAATGGGAACACAGGAGGGACAAATCAGGCACAATGAGACAGCAGAAGCGAGGCAGTGGACTGTCAAAATAAAACAGGAAGGAAACAGATGGACCAGACAAAGGAAGAGAGGCAATACAATACAATACACTGAGACGAGACTAACAAAATACAGGGAGTGAGAGCGAGGGAGACAGGGAGACTTGACATCTGTAACTGGACAGGCCTAACTACACACAGGGGATGCTGGGGAGGTCACACCGAGGTGAGACTAAGACAAACAGAACACAAATGGGAACTAAGAATCAGCACCAGGGCTCTCAAACTGAACATAAGAACCTCAATAATTCCCTACAGACCAAACAATGCAAAACACATAATTCAAAATGCATCATGACCCCAAACAAACTCAAAACACTGGGTCAAAACCCAGGACCATGACAGCTGCATGAATAACTTGCCTTTCTGGTTCTTAGAGTTAGCAGTATGGTACAGCAGCAACCTGATGATATTCTTCATCATTTAGCTCCGTAGCATGAGAAATGGTCTGTAAAGAAGGAGGTTGTGAGTCCTCATGGCAGGTTATCTTGTCATGTTTTTACCCTGACCATAACATCTCTGATGCGGTTTTGTTCCATCCCTACCAGAGCTTCAAATCAACCTGGGAACATTTCAAAAACAGAGCATTTAGTCGTCTGTTGTGAAATTGACAAGATTCATTGTGTCTGACTTCCCAACATCCTCATCTGTAGGCTGCCTCTACTTTTAGTGATGGTGCTTCCAGGATGTCTCCGAAATGCACTTTGTTAAATCTGGTGGAAACACAACCACACAATGTCTTAAGTGAGTTTCATCACCTCAGGTGCTTGTGTTAAAGTGAGAGTATGACTTAGCAATGTCTGTGTCTTCTGTCTTAATTTTTTCTTTATTTTGTTCTAACTGATGAATGAATCATTAAACAAATCTTGTGCACAAAGAGGGATGTTCAGTAACATCTCAGATGTCAGCATAACTTTTATTTTTCATATGTGTCAAAACTTTATGTGTTTTAAAAACAGTAGAAATAAACACCATGGATGTTTTGTGTGCTTTTATGTGTAACCATGGAATCACATGTGTCTGGTCTCACTTTCTCTCTGCACCAGCTGTTTACACACCCACAATCCCCAGTTCACACTCAGTCATGATTCATTGGCTCTCGCTGTTTGTCCTTCAAACATACAGCAGAAGGCTGTTGAAGTACGCCTTTTTAAATTGCATACAAATGCAGATACGTGTAACTGTTAATTAAGCAGAGGATGTGACATTACCAGCTGATAACACAGTGGAATTTATTTTCAGAAAGCTGAATAAAAAACATGTTGTAAAACATCAGCTACAAAAGCAGTAAGTTCTCCTTCATATGATCCAATTACAGCAGCCATAAACTGGTTTGTAGCTTTTCTAGGGATTCAGACTGTTAGTCTGATTTCAACTGTCAGACTGTATGGAAATGTCAGCTTCATAACAATTTTATTTATTCATCATTTACACCAAAGTCAGAGCTCTCCAAAAATAATGAAAAGTTGACACAACTGTCCATGCATTGTTCAAGCCAGTTACACTGGAATAACTTAAATGGGCAGCAACACACAACTTTAATTATTACCAATCTTGTTGTCCAGTTAAAATTCTTTAGGAGCTAAGTCTTCTCCCCTGACACTTAATTAATCCAACTTGCTATAGGTTAGACTCGGGATAACAGTAGCTGCCTATCGTTATCATTGATTGCAATCTAGCACAACCGTTCTTTCCTTCCCTCATTCTCCGATAACTGCCTAAAATATGGATAGAAGAATTCCAACCATGTGTTGTTCCACATTATACTATTCTCTCGGTCTATCTTATTCTCTCTGGGAATAAGATAGTCCATTTCTCTGTTTTTCTCCTCCTGCCTTACAAAGTGAAGTCAGCTAAACACCAACCTGACAAAGTGACACGCTGGTCCACCATGTCAATTTCATGCTTTGCCTGTTCAAAACGTGAAATGTACATGCATGCTGTAATCTGCAGTAACAGCAGAGGGAGATGTTTTATTTCAAGCCAACATGAAAATTATCGCAGGAAAGCATTTAAACAGACATTTTTAAGTTTAAAGTTTCATCTAATCTAATCAAATCTAATTAACCACCTAGCGTCATCGATTCTGACAATTAAAGTCCCTAGCATGTACCTAATACGTTTTTGCCTGCTAACGACTTTTTGGCTTTAAGTATATTATCTCCCGCTGCTGGTAATGCAATTTCTGCATGCGTGTCCATTTCATGTTTTGCCATGATACTGGGTTGGCTACACTATGTGCCACACATTAACGCTAACACACCACTTCACCCTCTGTTGGGTTGTATGGTTGACAAAAGGTATTTAAAAGCTTGCTCCAGGCTTGAACACAAAACCTCAGCATTGCTCTACAGTGTACTGTCATATAAGTATCGCGTGCTAACCGATTGTGCCACTGGAGCTGTGTTTATACAAGTGCACACAGCTCTCCACCTGTCAAAATAACTGCAGCACTTGTGTAATTCAAGTAACATCTTAATTTTGTAACTGAATTGTGATTACTGAATTTAATTACAGAAAATTGTAATGCGATTAGTTGGGAACTTGTTACATTCTGTCCATACCGCCAGCCTTTCAGAAGAAGAATGTCACATTTTAAAGAAACTGAGGCATGACGCATTTAATGGAATATGAAGTAACACTGAAGTACCAACTGAATTACAAAGATGGAAAAAAATACAGTTTTTAGTTGGCTCTGGTTTTGAAATAAACAGTGGTTCATGTCTAGGTTGGAATTGCTTCAGATCCAAATTCTTTTGGTACCTTTGACCCTTCTATAATTGATTGAATTTCTAATTCAAACTGTTTCTGTTGGGGAGTTTGGAGACCAAAGTGCTATGTCAAGAGGTTTGCTCAATCTGGCCAGTTTGGCTTGTAAAGAGCAAAACCATGCCCAGTTCAGGATTCTGCTGGACAAAGCCCAAGCCCCCGGTGGGGACGAGGACTTCTGGTACCAGCTCACCCAGAGAGACAAAGATTTGCAAACAGAGGTATAGAATTACAGCTTTGTGATGAGTCTTTACACAGTGTTGTGTTTGTAAAAATTTTCCCTCAAGGTCTTTTTTTTTTCTTTTATAGGTTGATCAGATTGTAAAACAAGGCTGTAGGGCTCTGAAGTTGGTGCTTAAGGAGTGGGTAAACCAAGCCCCAGAGCTCCCATTCTTGATTAACCTTTCTACTCAGATTTTTATTTTTTCTTGGTTAAGCTGATCTTATTAGAAATTTCTGTTGTGTTTTCTTAGGTTCTTGGTTTTAAGAGAAAATAAACACTCATGTTCAATAAATATTTTAGAGAACAAAATTAATATTATACATGTAATATGTATTAAAATATCTATCTATCTTATGCAGCTTTCAGTAGTAAAACGTGCTTTGAATGGACCAGAATTTCACAATGTGCCTTCTCTACAGACTTAAACTTTAAGAACTCAAATCTGCTTTGCATGGTAGCAACTATTCTAGTTGCTTTGCATGATGTGCAGCCATTACAATTCATTTAACACCTGTAACTAGGGATGGGTACCGGTGTTCTGACATAAACGGTAGTAACCAGACCGAAAAGCAGCGCACATTTCGGTGCTTTATTTCGGTGCTTTTTTTTCCTGAGCTGTGATACACTTCTAGCCAATCATTTTACGTTTCCGAGGATAGTAGGCGGGGCCAGGTACATACGTTCTGTTAGAGCAGAGCTACAGATTAAAAATGTCCAAGGCGAAGCGGTCAAAAGTCTGGCTGTACTTCACAGCAAAATATGCAAACTCAGCAGCCTGCAACAAGTGCTTTAAGCTGATACTGTGAGGTAACACCAAGAATCCGATTAAACAGCTGGCGACGCATAGCGTTTTTTTTAAAAGCCGAGAAATGCGCCGTATTTGATAGCTTGCTGCGAGACCTCACACCGTGCACGTCGGGTGGGTTGCCAGTTATCGGACCCGGAGCAACATCCCCCAAAAACCCGAAGAATAGAGTCCTAGCCCCTAGCCCTGCCAGTGTAGCAGAAATGATGACGGATGATGATGGCAGCAGCAGCCGTTCTTCTCTGCGTGAGTAGCTTCATGTTGTTCGTGTGTAATTTACGTTGAGTAGGCTAACCACGTTATTACATTAATGCATGTAAGGTGAACTAGCAAACATCATCATAGCTACATGCGGCTGTCCTCTTGTTTGATGGCAGATACTCCCTTCACCCTGGCCAAAAAGGCTAAAATGACCAAAGAAAAAGTGGGAAACAGTTAAACATGAGAGGTTTAGGACAAAGTTTGTGTTTTTTCCATTGTTTAAGCACTGCTTCCAGCCAAGAGTGATGCCATATATGCCACATAGCTGCAGAAAAGGCTAACATTGTTATCTTTTTACAAAAAAAACCAGCTGAACATGAGAGGTTTTTGGACAAAGTTTGTGTTCTCCATTCTTTAAGCACCGGTTTGAGGACCGTTTAAGCACCGGTGTTCCAGATCTACTGGCGTTTAGATCAACTGGCGTTGGTCGAACAGATGTGTGGCAGTCTTGCGTTTCAGTAGCTCCTACCGACAAACCAGCAAAAAAACGCCAAATGTGTCACCTGTGACACTTGTGAGGTTGTCTCAAACACACTCCGTCAGTCTTGATGCTGTTGAACAACAAAATGTTTAAAAATGTGGCGAGTTTACCTGGTGATATCCTCATGCGCGACGCGATCGCGAAAACAGCAAACAAGTAATACCACGCCGTTGTTGTTCACAGGACAGCAAGAGTAAACGATCGGGAGACTCCTGTCGTCGTTATCGTTCCCCTCGCACGGTTTGTTTCTCCGAATTCAGCGTTTTTGCTTCACAACTACAGCGTGCTGTTTACTTTGTGCACTAACATGGACTCGAGTCAACCAGCGCCACCTCTGGCCAAGTGCCACAGCCTACAGCCAGATCAGCCTGTGACACACATCTGCACCACGTTTGAATTCGTGTCATGCACATTTGTACCTTTCAATTGTGTCTGTTTGTGCGTCATGCAAACAAACCTTTGAAATGAATGAAATTATATCATGTATTTATTATCAGCCTACATTTGTACAAAATGCCAAATGACATACACATAGTCATAAGAAATCACCATCCTGATATCAATACTTTTGCCCATAAGAAAAATGTCGTGAACACACTAATATTTCACCAGTGTTGTAACATCACATGTCGTTAGCATAGTCTGCCTGTGTCTTCCCTCTGCAAACGAACATGTTAGAGTTGGTTGTTATATACAGTCTGTATAAGTGTGGTCAATCTAATAAACATTTGTAAGGAGATGGCAGTTACTGTGAATGTACAGCAGGTGATTAGTAATAAACAGTCAGACAATGACTCTGACAATCTCATTCAATCTTGCAGATTGCACCTTCTGTGGAAAGTGGTACCACACGGTGTGTGTGGACTTCCCTTGTGCAGAAGGCGACTAAAATTGTTGTGGGTGCTAAATAAACAGAAAAAAGTGATCCCTGTTGTCTTTGCTTACTGATTGTTTTCAGTGTTGACAATCCACATTGCTGGCATTGCATCTTTCAACATGTTTGTGGGTAGATTTGGATGTACCAGGGGTAAGTGCAGCCACTCAGCCTCTACTCAATGTGATCATAGCAGCAGGTGCAGATGTGTCACAAGTTAATCTAGTAGTAGGCTATGGTAGTAGTGGACTGACCTCCATTTGAAACTGCTCCAGCTGCTGTGTGATAGTGGATCTGCTACAAATTGAAGATCATAAGCAAGTTTTGGAAATTAACCCTTGTATTAAGTTGAAGAACAAACAAACAATTGACATTGATTTTGTTGCAGGTCATTTAGATCCATACTGTGTAAATCCACTCAGAATTATCCAAAAACTGCAATAAAACAATAGCAAAGAGGATCACTGCAAGGAAGTTGCGCCACCCACCTAGAAAGGAGCTGAGGAGTGCACCAGACTTGGGACACCTAGCAGGCACTGTGCAGAAGCCACAGGGGGGTTATTTCACACCTTTTTGTTTATTACATCATTCCAAATGTGTTCATTCATAGTTTGATGCCTTCAGTGAGAATCTACAATGTAAATAGTCATGAAAATAAAGAACACTGTTGGGAAGGTTACTTTTAAAATGTATTCCACTACAGATTACAAAATGCATGCGCCAAAATATATTTTGTAATGTATTCAATGAGAGTAATGTATTTGGAATACTTTGGATTACTTAATATATTGTCGTGCTGTGTGATTTATTACTATTACTGAAGGTTACTCGCTATTTTAATACCAACTAGATTTTTAAATTTTAATATAAAATGAGTAACAGTAGGGTGGATATTAGGTAAGGTGGCACTTTTTGCAGCGATCTCGTATAGAAAACTATTCCGCGCGTATATAAAACAGGTCTGTGGCTCCAAACCATAGTAAAGGGACCTCTGGCTAATACGCCGGGTTCCGTGTCGGGCTCATATCCGAAAAATAGCTTTACTTTGTTGTCTGGGTCAACTTTGCTAGCGAGAGACACAGAAAGGCGTTGAAAGGCTGCTCCAGCTTATTGTTTCAGAGGAAAACACGAATACTGTGTACAGTCGAGTCTTAATAACTTACTTACAACTGGGATCATCAGGCACTCTTTTTTTGGCTGCAGTGGTTATTATTATATTTACATGCTACCAGCTCCCGTTTCTCATCGGTCACTTTTTGGATAATAATTTTTAAAAATATTTCTTCACGTCATTATGCGGCCGCAAGTAGAGGTGACCAAAAGCTTGGAGTGACCAAAAATAGAGAGGGGACAGCCTAACATATGGAACAGGAAAAGACCGCTGTGTAATCCATGTATTTCAACAAAGTAACTGTATTCTGAATACCACCTTTTTAAACGGTAACTGTAACGGAATACAGTTACTCATATTTTGTATTTTAAATACGTAACGCCGGTACATATATTCTGTTACTCCCCAACACTGATAAAGAAAAACCATTATATGAGAATGTGTGTTCACACTTTCGACTGGTAGTGAATATGTGCCATTGGTAGTGGGGAACCTTTGGAGACACTCCACACTTAGGCTTTCCAGAGGCTAATGACTGCCTGTGATACACTCAGAGAGAGTGCCAGTAGCTTTACTAAACTTGGCTACAGACAACAAGCAACAGAGGCACATGGAGAGTGTGCGCATGGTTTGAGGTTAGTCAGCCAACAGTTACACCAGGCCTAAATTGAAAAGTATCTGAAACTGGAACGGTTTTGAAACCATGCTATGTGCAATACGGAAGTGTAGTTTTTACTAAAGCAAATATAATTTTGGGCAGCATGGTGGCACAGTGGTTAGCACTGTTGCATCACAGCACGAAGGTCCTATGAGGCACTACACTTAAATGGAATAGTGTGAGGTCCATTTATTTTGGACAGTTTTCTGTAGGTTTGCCTCTGTATACCACTGCAGTATATTTTAAATCAAACTACAAAATTATGATTGAAATGCTTTAATTCAAGGTGAGGTTTGTGGGTTCTAAACTTCAGGTCACTGACTGCATCCAAATATTTTCATCCAACTATTAAATACAATCCTTCCAGAACTACAGCAAGAACAGTGGAGAAGTGGCAGAAAAAAGATGGAAACAAATACACATGGATTATTTTAATTCAGTTTGCTTAATTGGGTTCCCTTTTTCTTCTTTCAGAAATTGTGTACAAGTTGGATGGTGTTTTATGCAATATTACAGTAATCTAAAAAATACTTCTCACATGGTTTCCTTGCAACGATATAGAGGAATAAGCAAAATAAGTATTTTGCCCTGTGAGGTAGAAACTCTTGCATACAACTTTGTGCATACAAGTCCATCAGTAAAGTAAGATGATGAACATGTTTTTTTTACAACTTTGTTGTATGTTTATCTATCAACAGGCTCTTTTTATGAAGCTTTATTCAACTGCAAGATCTTTTTCTCTTGTGTCTTCTCTGGCAGTTAAACTCAAAATACGTCCTCCTGGAGTACCCTTCTGCACGCCAGTTTAATGATATCGAGCCACAACATAACATTATTTGGGTTGTTTTTGTTTGTTTTGCTTTTTTTTTTTTGATAATTGAAAAATTTGTTGGCACCATTGCACGCGCACACGCTCACGTACATCCTCACTGAGTCATAATATTTAGACCTAAGTTGGAAAACTCATCAGCATGTTTCCAAAGAGAAAGGTGCTTGGTGTGATTTATGGCCTACTTCATGCTCCCATTTCCTTTAGTAGGTAATATGTGTCACTTTTATGACACTGCTGAAGTTGAAGTGTTGAGGTGAAATGTTAAGTGATGTTTCAGCGATATGCAAAAGGAAGAGATTGGCTTAGCCTTAAGTGGATATTCCAGCACTCATTCAGCCACCAGAGATCACAGCCATTTTCTAACTCTAACATAACAAGGGCAAATGGATCGTGTGTGTCCTTGATGAGCCCTCACAAGGCTTTAGAGCCAGTGGGAGGAAAAACACACCACTGTACTGTCATGTCCGCTAACACTACAGCACCACAGGGCTAATGATGTGTGTACTGAAATCTAGCATGTATATTCTACTTTATGTGTTTGTACTCAGTTCTGTGTGTACATGTTCAGAGATGTGTGTGTACTCATATGTACAAATAAATCCTTAAACAAGTTTGTGTCATTAAGTACATTTTTATTTATAGAGCACCATTGAAGATAAACATCACAAAGATAACAAAAAGCAATGTTTAAAAGAGACCACTTAGTCCACAGATCTCAAGATCACAGGGAGAGGATTACTGAGTCAGGGGAGCACTGCAAAATCTCTGTCTCCTTAAGTTTTCAATCTGGTATGCACAGCCAGCAGGCCCTGAACCAGAGGTAGGCATGCCCAGGCCTCAAGGGCAGGTGTCCTGCAGGTTGTAGATATCACCCTCGGTCAACACATCTGAATCAAATGATTAGTTCATTACCAGGCATCTGGAGAACTTTAAGACATGTTGAGGAAGTAATTTAGAAATTTAGATGTGCTGGATCAAGGACACATCTAAAATCTGCAGGAGACCGGCCCTTAAGGCCAGGAGTTTCCCCACCCATGCCCTAAAAACATGGCCCTGGGACTAAGTGCAGATGTATGGATGTAAGAGTTCACTGATGTATCCTGGTGCTCCTGTGTCAGGGGCACAATGATTTTTGTTTTTTCTTCATTAAGTTGGAGAGGTTTGTTAGCCATCCAACTTTTAATACATTCTAAGCAGCTATTCACGAACTGTAGCTTAGAAACTTCTTGGAACTTAAAATATAGTTAAATGTCATCTGCGTAACAAGTAATTTAATAAAGGGGCAATAAATGTACAATAAGGGCTCTAAAACAGAACCTTGTTGAACACTGTAGGGAAGGGAAGTGGAAGAGGACCTTTACTTGGATGCAGCACAGAAAAGGATCGTTAGGATATCAACTATTCCAGAGAAGACCTTGATACTCCTCAGTAAGGAAAATCGTTATTGGCTGTCCTAAAAGTCGCTAGAAGTCGCTAAATGACGTCATCGCCTAATTTGCATAATTGGTCATGCTAATATAATTATAACCAATGTTGTTGGAGAGAGAAATAACATCGTGGAAGAGACATAAAAAAAGCAATAATTGCTTTTTTTTAATGTCACAATTCCAACCCTGCTCCTTTATCCGGGCTTGGACCGGCAAAAGTGATCCGAAATAGGCACTCTGGTGGAGTGTTTGGATGTTAACAATGGATCAAGTGTGTGTGTGTGTGTGTGTGTGCGTGTGTATGTTTATAAGTAGTTTTAAACCTCGTGATCCACAAAACAGCATAACAGTAAAAGAAGAACTGCGTTACATTCAGTGCGGGAGCAGCGGCTTCACTCATGCGCGATTCATTTGCAGTTCGGACGCATAGGTGTGAACATCTTCTGCCCTGCAGCTGGGGGAGGACTATCCTCCGCCCATGAGCGCTTTGGAACTGGTGAGGTGCCCACGGCAGGACCCGCTGCTTGTTGAGAGTAAAAGCAATACCCGCTTTCACGTCAAAAAGACGTCATAAATAAGTCTCCAATAACACCAGAAAAAGTCGCCAGATTTTTCGCTAGTCGCTTTTTAGAAAAAAAGTCGCTAAGGGGGTCTGAAAACTCGCTAAGTTGGCAACACTGCTCAGCATGATGTGATGGCCAACAGTATCAAAAAAGAGGTCAGATCCAACATCACCAAATCATAAAATCACTGATGCATCAGGAAAATTCCTTTATTGAATCACATCTTTTAAACAGCTGAAATTAAAACAGAGAACAAAGGTAAAAAAATAAATAAATGAATAAATAACATGGTGAGTTTGAGTCCATGTCTTTTGTTCTGTCTTCCTCCCCTCACCCCAGTGGTTTCTTGTGGGTGAATCTTATGATTGGTGAGTTATTCTCTGATGAAAATGTGGATGATTGGCTGGAGGACTGTTTACTTAGCCTGATAGGCCGAAGGACACTGTCTCAGCTAAACTATGGACACGCACACACACACACTTACACTGATAAGCACTCACTCATCCCCCTCCCTTTCCAACGCCTTCGATGCTTGTGCCCTACCGGGGATGATAGCAGTCAACTGGACCAGCACAGATGCTGCAGGACCGGATGCGCTGTCTACGCCGGCTCTCTCTTACCCTTTACCCGCCCTGTTGCTTGTCTCGTGTTTCTATGGTGTATTGATAGTCATGTGCTTTTGTGCTGAGGTGTTTTTTCTTTTATCAAACTGTTCTCCCACTAGGAGCTCAGTCTGAGTGGAGTTTTTTTTCTCCTCCTCTTACCTCATGTAGTGTATTTTCGTTGTTTTTTTCCTATCAGCCTACCTTCTGACATGTCTGCCCAATGTGATGTTTGTGTAAAGTTGGTCAGAAGGTTCCTTTGTGAGTGCGCATGCGCCATTAGCGTGCTGCCTGCTGTAACCCCTAATTTCCCTCGGGATGAATAAAGTATTCTGATTCTGATTCCGATTCTGATAGAGATGAAGGAGAAATAGTGTTTCTCGTGGGGGGTTTTTTGTACAAAAAGCAGTGAATTCAGTGAATTCATTGAATTCTTCTTTTTCTTCCTTGTTGGGCATACTTATCAGGGCCTCATGACAGTTTCAGAAGGGTTATGTTGTTAAGACTAAAGTTGCTGAAAGTGTTGCTTATTCTTTAAATCTTTAACGGCGCATATTGTCATTTTTTTCTTTCTTTATTTTTAACTGGTTAGCTATAAATCGAACTGATTTGTTACCATGTTCAAAATTTTGCAAGTGGAATCTTTGTACTAAGAATTGATGGGGTTTTTTTTTTATTAATAATTCCATTTAATTCTACTTTTGTTTTACATACTTTGTTCAGTATTTGCTGTTACTGGGAGGACACATAGGCTTCTTCTAAGGATTTGATCATTTCCCATAATTCCTGAATATGTTTGTTTACTCTTTTCTTTTTATGTGATGAGAATGAAACTACTTTACACCTCAACACAGCTTTCCCTGCTTCCTAGAAAACAGATGCTGATGTTCCAGGCAGGTCATTATAGCCTAAATATAAAGCCCACTCTTTTTTCACATATTTAATGAAATCTTCATCTTTAAGCAATGATGTATTGAATCTCCAGTTTTTACTTGGTGGAGTGACCTTAAAGCTACAGGAGAATGATCACTAACAACTATAGGGTGTATTCTCAGAATCTGAAATGCCACTCAACAGCAGTGTTGGGACTAACGCGTTACAGTAACTACGTTATTATTGTGGTAACGAGCACGGTAACTAGTTTTTATGCCAAACCAGGAACGCGTTACTCGTTACTGGGATTTAGATAGGCTCGTTATTCGCTACTTCGTGTGGTGGCTATCGCGGAGCTTCCACAGGGGAGGCAAAAGGGTCTGAGTGTCAGGTGAACTGAACTTCAGGTAAGAAGTTATGACCTGCAGTCTATCTGGGTCAGATATAAACCAAGTTTAGGTGGAGTTTATTTTTGTTATGCTGACTTTTTCCGTACTGTGTACTAGCTAGCGTGACAGAGTTTCTATACAGCTATGTGGGTGCTATGATGTTACTGATGTTGAACTTTATTTTGTTCATAAGGTTAATTATTAGAGTTGCCAACCATCCCCTAAAAAACGGAATCGTCTCGTATTCAGAGAAAATATTTCGCGTTTCGTATTGAGGTGAAAAGAAACAGTTTGTCCCGTACTTCAGCTACAATGAAAAAGACACAATGCTGGAGTTATTCTGGTGTGGGATTTCTCTCATGGAAATATGCACATTATCTTTTTCTTTCTATTAGTAGGTGGCACAGTGCACTTGTGGCAAGTAAGCAAGCTAGAAGACTGGCAATCTTGCTGGGTATCCAGTTACGGAAGCAACACATTAACAAGAGAATTCTGAGTAAAACCAAAGTTACTTTCCCTTAACTAGTTACTTTGAAAGTAACGAGTAATTTGAAGTAACCGAGTTACTTTTGATAGAAGTAACTAGTAATGTAACTAAGTTACTAATTTAAAGTACAGTGGGGCAAAAAAGTATTTAGTCAGCCACCGATTGTGCAAGTTCCCCCACTTAAAATGATGACAGAGGTCAGTAATTTGCACCAGAGGTACACTTCAACTGTGAGAGACAGAATGTGAAAAAAAATCCATGAATTCACATGGTAGGATTTGTAAAGAATTTATTCGTAAATCACGGTGGAAAATAAGTATTTGGTCACCTCAAACAAGGAAAATCTCTGGCTCTCACAGACCTGTAACGTCTTCTGTAAGAAGCTTTTCTGTCCCCCACTCGTTACCTGTATGAATGGCACCTGTTTGAACTCATCATCTGTATAAAAGACACCTGTCCACAGCCTCAAACAGTCAGACTCCAAACTCCGCCATGGCCAAGACCAAAGAGCTTTCGAAGGACACCAGGAAAAGTATTGTAGACCTGCACCAGACTGGGAAGAGTGAATCTACAATAGGCAAGCAGCTTGATGTGAAAAAATCAACTGTGGGAGCAATCATCAGAAAATGGAAGACATACAAGACCACTGATAATCTCCCTCGATCTGGGGCTCCACGCAAGATCTCATCCCGTGGGGTCAAAATGATCATGAGAACGGTGAGCAAAGATCCCAGAACCACACGGGGGGACCTGGTGAATGACCTGCAGAGAGCTGGGACCAAAGTAACAAAGGTCACCATCAGTAACACACTACAACGGCAGGGAATCAAATCCCGCAGTGCCAGACGTGTTCCGCTGCTGAAGCCAGTGCATGTCCAGGCCCGTCTGAAGTTTGCCAGAGAGCACATGGATGATCCAGCAGAGGATTGGGAGAATGTCATGTGGTCAGATGAAACCAAAGTAGAACTTTTTGGTATAAACTCAACTCGTCGTGTTTGGAGGAAGAAGAATACTGAGTTGCATCCCAAGAACACCATACCTACTGTGAAGCATGGGGGTGGAAACATCATGCTATGGGGCTGTTTTTCTGCAAAGGGGACAGGACGACTGATCCGTGTTAAGGACAGAATGAATGGGGCCATGTATCGTGAGATTTTGATCCAAAACCTTCTTCCATCAGTGAGAACTTTGAAGATGAAATGAGGCTGGGTCTTCCAACATGACAATGATCCAAAACACACCGCCCGGGCAACAAAGGAGTGGCTCCGTAAGAAGCATTTGAAAGTCCTGGAGTGGCCTAGCCAGTCTCCAGACCTCAACCCCATAGAAAATCTGTGGCGGGAGTTGAAAGTCCGTGTTGCTCGGCGACAGCCCCAAAACATCACTGCTCTCGAGAAGATCTGCATGGAGGAATGGGCCAAAATACCAGCTACTGTGTGTGCAAACCTGGTAAAGACCTATCCGGTTGTTCAGTGATGACGCGACGAATCCTACTTCCGGGTCTAAAGTAGTCTGCGTTTAATATGGCTTTTGTGTTGTTAACATGTTTAATGTTATGTATTTTCTTCTATTTGATCTCAAAAAGCTCCTAAAACAGTCAGTGATCACTGTTGACCTCCCTCGGCTTTTATTACCACTAATCATTTATTTAAGATCAGTTTTTAAAACCTTAGGATGAAACTACAGCCCAGCCCATGCAGCAGTATATGAATGACTAACCTCGTATTGTGGATGGATTATCTCAGTTGTTCTCCTGGCTGAAGTTTGGTCCTTTTACAGCATCCTGCCATGCGATTACATTTGTTCCTGACCACCGACAACACTCACATTAACTTTTATTGAGTGGAAAAAAAAGTTAGCTTGTTTATATTAAGCTAACATAGCTGTGTCGCTAGCTGTCACGTAGCACATCATTATATACCAGCTAGCCCAACTTCAGTAACCCTACAAACGTCACTGCTGTTTAGTTTTCTGTCTTCATTTATGCTGGAAGTGATAGCAGAGCTGTACGTTTTAATTTGTTTCCAAAACCCCGCAGTCAGGACATGCTATATTGTATTTAGATAGAAGCTAGCGAGCTAACTCCCTGCTAACTTCTAACTCCGTTAAATGTCATAAATTCCGTTTTCATGGATGCCTGGATGTTAAACTCAATTGTTACACCTGGTAGAGCAGAACGCTGATCATTTTATTAAAGATGAAAGACTTTAGACAGTTTTTCAACTCTCAGTAATGCCATAGTGATCGTTTGATATATGGACCTGCAGCGGAGTTTAGACCCAGACACGGCTAGTGACGTCAGACTGAACAATCGGATAGTAAACGTTTGACCTCTGTTATTGCCAACAAAGGTTATGTTACAAAGTATTGAGTTGTATTTTTGTTATTGACCAAATACTTATTTTCCACCCTAATTTATGAATAAATTATTTACAAATCCTTCCATGTGGATTCATGGATTTTTTTTTCACATTCTGTCTCTCACAGTTGAAGTGTACCTCTGGTGCAAATTACTGACCTCTGTCATCATTTTAGGTGGGGGAACTTGCACAATCGGTGGCTGACTAAATACTTTTTTGCCCCACTGTAACTTACCCAACACTGCTCAACAGTGAGCTGCTGACTCAGAAATAATGGTTGGCATGTAGGAAGAAAGTATATTCCCTATGGTTAGGGTGAAGGGAGTGCAATGCGTTGCAAAGTCTGAAATCGCTCATTACTGTTTAACTATATTTGTGGACTGCCAGTTGCGCTGAATTCCTCCTTTATTTAGCCTGTCCATTTCTTCATTTAGTCCAAAAGTTTAGATCGCCAAGAAATTGCTTAAGAACAAGTGAGCAAAGTGCAGAAAAAAAACGTGGAAGAATGAGGGGGTCATCAACATTTGGGCCATATATAATAGATAGCTTTTTGTTAAGCCTAGATAATTTAATGATTAGAAATCTACCCTCTGGATCTATAACTGTGTTGAGTACTGTGAAATTAAAATTTTTATGTATTAAAATTGCTACTCCCCTTTGCCTGGAGTTATAGCAGGCAGAGAACATATTAGGAAACTCAGGTGTTTTAAGTTTATCTGTAGCTGTGAGTTTGAGTCTCTGGTAATAAAAAAAAATGTCTGCCTGTAGTTTTTTTAAGGTGGTTAAATATCTTTAAGCTTTATCTATTATGACATTAATGTTGAATTACGAGATGTGATAGGTGACCTTCTTAATTACAGACTTGACTGAGTCCCACAGTGTGTTTTCAGCAGCGAGTGTTTTCACCTGCTGCTTTTTCAGAGGTTCCCCTCAGGGATATAAATTCCGGGTGTAAAATCTCCACCAAGGACGACCTCCTGTCCAAGCTGGACAATCTGGGATGTCGGCAAAGTCTTTGATGGTCAGCGATGTTGTACCAGGGGAGTCTCCCAGGGAACTTCTTTTGGAGGACAGCGTCTCATTTTTGGCCGGGGAAGATGTGCTCTGGGCCTTCTTCATGACAATCACGTTGAAGCACCGGTCGATCTGTCCTCCAATGTGTTGTTCAATTGTTTGGTATACAATTGTATAAAGTAAAGTATACAACAATTGTTATTTTGTTATATACTTTGTTGTAATTGAAGATTCAAAAATAATTCTTCACCAAGTCTCCAGCATCTGACGTCACCTACCTACAGCATTTCCGTTCTGTCACTTACATTTCCATCACTTCCGTTACTCACCTCTCTCCTTGCATCCTATTGCTCTCTCAAATATTGTTCAGTATAAGAGACCAGATCATTTGTCATCATCTGTCAAAAATGGTGGGTTCACGTCTTAAAGAGTTGTTTTTTTAAAGACAAAAATAAAGGTCAGATTTACCTGTAACTTTAAGCTTTGCTCCAAACATCATCAATTTTAAATCAGTTTACCTTTCATCTCTTGTGCTTAGAATTAAAATGTAAATATCAGGCAGTGTTCACTGACAAGGGAATGGAGAAATGGACCACACAAGGCTCATGTTGTCATTTTTAATGAGGTCAAAGCTGGGCTTGCCTGGTGGTGGTGTGGCTACTTGGTATACAGGGCCACAGTAAAGATAAATGGATCTTGATTGTTATGCTCTGTTGCTCTACTGCCAACTTCCCTGAGTCGTATTTCTCTCTAACATTGTTGGACACCAGTAACTCTCGAGAGTGACAGGGTCTGCTGGTGTGGAACATGATATATCAAAAAGGATACCAGAGAATTATTGAAATCACTCATGCTTGTAATTAATGTCTATCCTTAATTCACCTGTAGACAATTATCAGATGAACTGCATTTTTATTATTACAGTGAATGCTGTCCAATAAACTGAGACACTGTAATACGCCTGAGATTCAATGATATATGACGTGTTTTGAAAACCTGATGGGTTCGGCCAAGCATGTAAATAACATGATCTTTAGCAGGTAAATACAACCTCAACCAAACTACAAAGCATGACATATTGCACTTTTTATGATTTATTTGACAAAAATTAAGCCAAACTACAGAAGCACTGTGTGAAAAGCTACACTGTAAAAAGATTTTAATATAAAAGTATTTTACTGTGTATTCACCAGTTTTGTACTGTTCTTCTAGAAAATTTACATAAATAGACTGTGATTTTACATTTCAAATGTAAATTAACGTAAAATCACTGTAAATGTAATAAAACATAGTTTTCTTGTTTTTTAAATGTATTTGTCTGTACATATGCATATTTAGATTGTTAAAATACATTCACAAATGTATCATAATTTCACTGTCCGTTATTTGAAAGATTGAACTGTTAAATTCTTGTAAACTTTTTTTTACATCAAATAATAATTATTATTATTATTGTTATTTTGGGCAATCGTGGTTCAAGAGTTGGGAGTTCGCCTTGTAATCAGAAGGTTGCCGGTTCGAGCCCCGGCTCGGACACTCTTGGTCATTGTGTCCTTGGGCAAGACACTTCACCTACCACCTACTAGTGATGGCCAGAGGGGAATTATAAAGTGGAATTATAAAGTGGAATTGTAAAGCGCTTTGAGGGTCTCAAAAAGCGCTATATGAATGCAATCCATTATTATTTAAGTCAATCGTATATTTCTGTACATTTAAGTATTATTCATATTGCCACATTCATTGACCTTGTTTATAGTTAATTTAATTGTTTAATCACATTAAAATGTTCCAATAATGTTTAAAAGCACTTGAAAAAGGCAAAATCCTATGTAAAATTAGGGCAACAAACTGTATTGTCAATACTGAAAATAACTGTATTTTCACGAGAAAGTTATTTTCTGTTATTTTCTGGTATTATTTTGGCGCCCCAGCTGCCGGAATATTACTGGATTTTTAGGATTTTTTTTATTACGGTGTAAGTACATCATTTCCTCGTCCATGGAAATTAAGATATGTAAGTAGCAGCCAGCTGCTGCTGACTAAATGTACTGGGTTAACTAATAATCAGCATAGTGTAAGCTTGCATTTTAACAGTGTGACAGTGAGTCAAAGGAAGCTGTCGCAGCATCAGACGTGAAAGCCTTTTGTGAGACTTCAGACCATATTAGCGGTGCAGTACTTTCCCAAATGACCTGCAGCACACATTGAGGCAATTTAGGCCATAATGAGCCATTGAAAAAACAATGACTAAATATGTTTTTGAATGGAATTCAATTTGAGAGCCATGAAGGGAAATTAGTATTCAGCAGACACTGGTAGCACTAGCTTCATTTTGAGCAATTATAGCTGCTTGCTTGACTTTAATATATACATACCAGAGATATTATTAAGGGGAGACATTATGCACATTAAAAGATGAAGTTAGTCCCACCCCTGTCCCAGAGAGCAAATCACCATGTGAAAGCAGTGACATTTCAGCCAATCATGATCTGTTCAGTTTCATCAACGTAGCTAGTTTTGAAGCTTTCATGTCATTGAGTAGGATTTTCATTCTAGTGAGAAAAACTTTTTAAAGTTCATTATTGAGCAAAGTTAAAACTTTCTAAATCATATTTGAATAGTCATTCTCTATATTTATATTATCCTATCAACAATTGGCTTCAAAATAACCACAGAGAGTCATTACCCCGTGGGCTTCTAGAAGGTTACTTAATCTACATAATTTTGCTATTGCATTAAATCTGGAGAAAATTAAATGGGACATGCAGTGAAAGTGGATACAATTCTTCACTCAAAATGTTTTCTTTTTTTTATACAGCGCCAAATTACAGCAACACTTGCCTCAAGACACTTTATATTGTAAGGTAGACCCTACAATAATTGTTAATGTTAAAGGAATAGTTGGTTCAACAGTGCTCTGACTTTTTGTCAGCTTGGCTACAGTGCGGAAGAGAAACCTAGGGTTGTTTTTATTTTATTCAATCAATGATGAAGAGTAAGATGTTCTAACTTTACGGAGGGCTTTCTTACAAAGCAGGAAACTATTTCTCAAGGCAAAATGAAGATCATCATGTGTAACAAGCAGAGTCATGTTTTGTCCTTCATTTGTTATCCGAAGCTAAATTGTGTTCTGTTATATCCCAGAATTTACTTTGTAATATAGTTCCTCTATAGTGTTTTTGGCATTTAGTCTAAAAATATCATTCAAGTTTCTGTGGCACAAGAAAAAAATCATATGTTTAAAGAATACTGTTTGTCTTCTCGGGACATGTAAAGCAGCAAAGTGAAAACGAAAGTTTAAACTTGCATGCTAATGTTTTTAACACACTTTAGCTTCATGTTGCAGTCCATCAGAAAATCTTCCATTACTTATTTTCCCTCTTTTATACCTTACAAGAACAAAATACAGCTCTAGCTGTCATTAAGTCAGCCTACTTGAAAAATGACTAAAAGCACATAATCTCACTCACTGGCACTTCCATATCATTTGACTGTTTGAACACTGAACCATAGTAATGAAATCAAATGGAACCCCATCAATCCACCTGAATGTGTTTCAGCTCTATCAATCTTTGTTATGCCACCCACGCCGAACACTAACAGTGTCCAATATGCTATTAAATTAACATGACAGATATGTTTCTTTTAATCAAATTGATTTATTAAAGCCTTTCATAACATTCCACTAAAAATGATACAAGTCAGCAAGTTTAAATGGCTCACTGGTCCTCGGTGCCTTGCTGTTTCCGCCCTTTCTGTGTCAGGGTTCAAGTGAGCTCTGCCAGATTAGCAGCTCACTATTGAGCAGTGAAGAAGCAGTTAGTGAGCAGACTCTGTCTGGCTAAAACCATGACCAAGAGAATACAGTGTATCTCTTGCTATTGGTGGAGTTATTGTATGTTTGCAGTCATATTCAGTTCATTTTAAGTTCATGGCGCAATATTAGAGAATAGTGTTTAATTACAACTGGCACGCAAAAGAAAGTAAACTTAGCAATAGATACTTACAGAATGCAATAGTGTGCTATAAATATCTGTCATTTTTATAGAATTATCTAGATGATTTTAGACAGAAATTGTATTTTCAGCAGACCTTTTTACAAAAACTTGATAGTGTAAAGAACAAAATGTAAGTATTTTTTTCATACATGCAGAATATTCAATAGAAAGGAATTGAATACTTATAAGCAGAGATGGGCAGTAATCCGATTACCTTTTTCGAGTTACGAGTAAAGTAAGGGATTATTATTGCAAAAACAGTAATTAGATTACCGTTACTTTCCCGTAGGAACGCTGCGTTACTGTGTTACTAAAACCGTGATTTTTTTGCGAGAATGTCTCATGACAGTGACATAAGCAAGTGCGACGTTCTTGACAACAGCTGTGTGCAGATCAACAGTGGATCATATATCTAGTACGGGAGAGAGTATGGGCGTGCAGCGTTTAAAGCGTGGAAGTACTGACCTTACTTTGAGTTTGATTCCATAAAAAGTGACAAAAACATTAGCGTCTATTAGCATTGTGCGTGGGAAGAAAACTTCTTTTTACAGCGGAAAAAAAACCCCTAAACTTCCAAGCAAGCTCCGAGTGCGCTATGACGTAATGGGAAATACACAGAGAAACTGCCGTATCCTTCTACTGACCGCTGCGGCACACCTGCACCAGGGTAAACCTCCGCCTGCTTTACAGGTGAAAATAGAGCAAAAGGACCGCTAGTCTTTGATTTTATTTATTTTCTGCTGTGTTTTACTTGCATCTATTTGAAAGACTGAAGAGGTGGAGAATTTTACATATCTTGGCAGCATCATCTCGAATGACGGGGTCTCTGATCGGGATGTCGACGCCAGAGTAGGGAAGGCAGTTGGTGTCCTGCGACGTCTCCAACCTATTTGGAACTCGACCTCCCTGAATGTAAGGGTCAAGATCAGACTACTGAACTCTATAGTCTTCCCTACTGCACTTTACGCTAGTGAAACCTGGCGCTCAACAAGTGCAATTATTCAACACCTGAACGTGCTTCAACAACGTGGCTTGCGGCGAATCCTGAGAATTTCCTACCGGGACCGAATAACAAATGAGGAGGTCCTACGAAGAGCAGGCACCAGCCCATTAGCCGATGTTGTTGCAGAAAGGCGCTTTCGCTTTGCGGGACATATTTTACGCCTACCCCCTCATCGCCCAGCTAAGATTGCCATGACATGGCGTCCACGCACTGGCAAGCGAAAGCAAGGCCGACCAAAGACCACATGGCGTCGAACATTTATGGACGATCTGAGAACTGTCGACATTGCCTGGGACGAAGCTGAAGCAGTCGCTGCTGACCGACATCGATGGAGATCACTAGCTGCCCGATGCGCCGCTCGGCGTAGGAGGAACTAAGTTCTAAGTAAGTAAGTGTAAACACACAAAAAAAAAATTTATGTGCTGGAATGTGCAGAAAATAGGTTTAAATATTAAACAAATTTCTTCCAGTCAGAGAAGGTTGCATATAATTACATTTTTGCGTGATGCATAAAGTTAAAAGATTAAAACTAATAAAACAAGTTTTAAAAAGGGACTTTTCCATATGATTACATTTTGTATGATGGATTATGTAGAAAAAGTAGAATTGGGCTGAGAGATCTATCGCTTTATCACCTATTCAGGTTGTAAATCGTGTTTTTAAAAAGTAACTAAGTAACTAAGTAATTAATTACTTTTGAAAATAAGTAATCAGTAAAGTAACGGGATTACTTTTCTGGGGAAGTAATCAGTAATTAGTTACTGATTACTTTTTTCAAGTAACTGTACCAACACTGCTTATAAGTAAAACTTTGACTATGAAACTTTCTTTCCTCCTCAGATTTGGTAGGAGCAATGTGGTTTCCATCCCAGTCATGGAACACCTTGTGTGGAACAACTTGTGTGGACCCCGGTAGCAGACCACACAGACACGTTTAGCTACAGTGTAGATGATTTATTTACAGTGACAGAGTAACAACAACACAGTTCTGCTATCGTGGGGATAACTGGTGTCTACAGGGAAGGAAAGAGAGCAGAGATTAGTGAATGCACACTCTGAGAGGAAGACGAGGATTACGTGTGGTGAGAGACTTGGAAAACTTAGTTGTCACAAGTTTGGTTATAGGCTTGGGCAGGGGGTGTGAGGAGATGGTGGCTGAGGCGAGTAGAGTGCGGGCTGGTGACAGTGCAGGCAGATAATGGTGACCAATATCCAGAAAGAAACAAACTAAGAGGAACTATCTGGTGGTAGAGGAAATGAGGCAGGCTGGAGTAAGGGAGACAGGCGAGAAAAACACTGGCTTGAGTTGGGAGGCATGAAATGTCCATCATTTGACCTTAGAACTGAAGAAGCTTCTTGGATGAGAGGTGAAATGTCTTCAGAAGTTTAGATGCTTTCCTTTCCAAGCTCCTTGGACTATATTGTTAGTCCAGCAACAGCAGGGTCAGCTCAGCATTGGTCTCTTTCCTTTATTCCACAAAGCTTTTGCCAACAACTAAAAGCTAATCTGACATGTTTCTCTTCGCTTTACTTTTGAATGCCAAACTACATTCTTCTTATACCTAGATCTAGAGTTAGTAGCAGTTTTAATTCAAAATAGTTGTATAATGTTGCATTGAAGGGCAGCGCGGTGGCATGGTGGCTAGTACTGCTGCCTCACAACAAGAAGGTCCTGAGTTCAATTCCACCATTTCTCTGTGTAGTCTGTCTGTGGCAGACTGGTGACCTGTCCAGTGTGTACCCTAAGACAGTTGGGACAGGCTCCAGCACCCCCTGTGACCCTGAAAAGCAGAAGCAGTGGTAAGGCCTTTAACTGATCTCTTTACTACTTCAGGTTACACCCCTGTTTTTAATGCCTCTGAGGTTACAAAACATAATCAAAACTGAAAACTAGAAGAAAAGAAGAACAGACTAAATGACCTGACAGCCAGCAAGGGCAACTTCAGAAGTATTGATATACTTGCAGAAAGTAGCTCAGCCCACTGAGGAGTGATGATTTTCTGTGGTTGCTGTGTAGTGGTCCGCATATAATCACAGTCTCAGTCACTCACTGGTGTCTGAGGGTTTGGAAGAAAGACCTGCCATCATTTTCAGTCCAAAGCAGCTTCATGAGATCTCTCCCTTCCCTCTCACCCTATTGATCCACCAGACTGAGAGCTAGAGGCAAACTACCATCATATATCAATGCTCTGCCTCAGACCAGCTGATGAAAATCATTGGCAGCCCATCTCACCTTTACCCCTCTAATCATTCAGAGGTTCTTTCCCAGTGCTACCTCAGAATTTGAGTCATCCCAGCAGTCAAGGACATCAACTTATCCATCCTGTCGCTGCAGCCAGAGGAATGGCACAGAGTGCCCACAAAATCAACCCACATTAGTGCCCATCTGTCTTCATTGGGCTCCCAGCAGAGATCCTCAGCATGCAGAGATAAGACGAAGATTTTAGCAATCCATCTTGATCTGTTGAGTGTGATGACTTTCAGCATCCAGATGGTACCAAGGACAGAGCCTCCTCTCTGGCCTTCACGCCTCATAGCGGCAGTGTGACGCATGACAATTGCTTCATTCTGATCAACCTTGATGTCCAGTCTCTGGACTCCAACTTGCCCTTGAGAATTTACAGCCCTTCATTTTGTCTCAGTGACTTGTGACAAGCTTGCTTTAGCATGGTTTAAATGTTTTTGTAATCATTGCCCTTAAATATCAGTTGCATTATCATTAAATTTCAGCTGAATGGAGAACAACAGAACAAAAAATTACACCCTTGTGGCTCCATTTAAGACGAAACTATGTTTTTGCATTATTCCTTGTACGAATGAGAGAAACGCTGATGCTTCCAAATTTTAGTTAAACATGAACAAAGCATGAAAACTCAGCAAACAATGAGGTACAGGCTAGTATTCGAAAGGGGAAAAAGTACTAAAAGGCTGAAGAAGCATATGTCAATGTCAAAGTCAGTGACTAATGGGAGACCATCAGGGGTAAGAGGCCTCCAGCATCTCTCCCTTATCACTCTGCCAGGCGTGTTACACATTCAGCAGGCCAAATAATTCACATGCCTCACACTCTGTCTTCAGCTAACTTTGCTAGTCCCTAGCATTCCTAGGCTAGACATTCATTTTTAGGATAGAATGAATGTCTGATAGATCTGAGTTTGTGGTTTGATATACTTTTTTTTATCATGGTCTCATACACCTGTAAATATAAAACAACTCAGAAGTAAAGGAGAGGCAAGACAAACAAATAAATAAACAAGCATTTATTAATATAAGTTTAACATCTGTTAAACCTCAGAGAAGAGACAAAATAATAGCAGAGGTCAATTAATGCAAAGATACAAAATTTCACTCAGTGGGTACCTACTATTAAAGAAATCATATTTTAATAAAAAATAATACAACGTTTAAAAATGACTGGATAACTTGGGAGCTAGAAGTTTCATTATTATTGTGCATAGTCTGGTTAGAAATAATTCCTTAGCCAAGGAGGTTTCGGTTTTTACCATTTGTGTCTGTGTGTGCGTGTGTGTCATTCTTTCTGTCTATAAACACAACAATGTGATTTTTTTTTCTTTTTTTCAACTTTATTTATGATCAAAACAGGATAGCGACTTAAAAAAAGACATATTCAGGACAAGGGCATGACTTATAAACACAGACAGGAAAGCAGTAATTTAAACAAGGGGCATATAGGAGTGAGTGTAGTGTGTTTAAGAAGGCCTTACAACAGACTATGATTCTTATAGTTGTGGTGTGTATTGCTAACATATTAAAAGTACTGCAGAAAGTTTTAAAATATAATGTCACATTTGACCTCTGACCTCAAGGTGTCCATCAAAGTTGTTCTTGTAGCTGTGGCTTGGTTGGTAGAGAGAGCCATCTATTAATCAGAAGGTTGGTGATTTGCTTACTGGGTGTTCAGGTCTGCACGTGTCCTTGGGTAAGATACCAAACCCTGGGTTTCTCCCAGTGCATCAGTTGGCAAATGTGTGGATAAATTTGAGGCAACATACTTAGTGTGCCCCAGGGTGGCTGTGGCTACAATGTAGCTTGCCATCACCAGCGTGTGAATGTGTGTGTGAATGGGTGGATGACTGGATATGTAAAGCGCTTTGGGGTCCTTAGGGACTAGTAAAAGCGCTATATAAATACAGGCCATTTACCATTTACCATTTAGGTATAGGAATGTGTGTGTGGGTAGAAAAGTAAGGCTTGTGGTAAAATGTTTTGAGTGCTCAGAGTAGAAAACTACTATAAGTACCAGCCAGTTAACAAAAATTACAATTCCTGCTGTTCTAGACCAATTTTTAATATGCTCATTTTAAGGACAATATACAGCATAAGGTAATGATAATACAGTATGGGGTAGGATTCACCTTATGTTACTGCCAAAAAACATTTGTGACCTATTCAGAATGCAGTGGAATAGATGAACCTGTAGCTTTTGGGACCTTCTGGCTCTGAATCCTCTGTGGACTTTTAACGAATCCAGCCTTTACAGCAAAAATTGAATTTGTCAAAAGTCACTACCAATTGAAGGATCTATTACCATATGCTTTTTCTGTTACTAACTCAAGAGCCAAACTTTCTACATAGACTGGTTGGAACCAGCTACATCTCTGATTGGCATCTCCAAACTTTTTTTCTTCAACCAGTAGAGATAGATTGCACCAACATCAGCTCTATTTGACAAAAGATTGATAAAAGCATAGTTTTGCACGGTTTTGGTCTGGGGCTGGTTTTCCTGGTTTGCCTTGGCCATTGGTACTAATGTAAAGAAATTGTTTTCTGATAACCCTGGTCATCCATCCTTTGGTAAAGTACTGAAAGGTCCAAATCAGTTTTGGACCTCCCTTATTCTTCTGTTGTGCTGAAGAGTTGTATATTATTGGTTTCCTCACATAGTTGTGATGTCATGGTATTGTTTGGCCATTACTAAAATCAGGTGGTTGTGATTCAGAAAATGAAGATTCTCTGTTTGCAGTGAATGCACAGACTCAGTGGTGCAAAATAAAAGATGCAATACTGAATTAAATGGTTTGCTCTTATCTTTACTTTTAAATTGATTTTTCTACTTGCTAACTGCACAAGTGATGTGTGCAATATTGAAATAATGGCTGATAGATAGAGAGGATTTCATTTTCAAGTTCTTTTCATCCCACAGAGAGGGTCACATTTCTGGCACAAAGGGGCTGTGCCAAATGATACTCTATTCCTATTAGAGGAAAAGACAGAGAGGTAATTTCATACTTGTTTGTACCCCACATTTCCCAGCTCTTCTCACATCACAGCAAATTGATTTCACTTCTCATATTGCAGCAATCCTCCAGTTTCCTCCACTTCATGCTGAAATTAATCATGTTAATGTCCACTCTAAATGAAAAGAAAATTAATTTTCACTGCTGTACTGCTCTAACTAATAACGAGGTACAAGTAAGGCGAAAATGTGAAATCATTACTCAGGGAACATTATCTTTATTATTTGTGCCCACTTATGAGCAGAAATGAAGGGGCAGTAGTGGAAGAAGTTGAGGCGGATACCTTGAAGTGTGTCTAACTTTCAACAAGATCCTGAAGAAGGCATTAAAAAGGCAATTGAACATTGATTGCTTGCTAATAGCAGAAAGAGGAGGGGAAGGAAGAAATCACTGCAACAAATTTCTTTCTAAAAAAAAAACAAAAAACCTAACCATCCATTCACGAATGTTATTAATATCACTGAGCTAAAATCTCTTTTCAAAGATACGGCACATGGAAAATGAGATCTTGACAACCTAAATTCACCAAAGCTATATGTTACTAATGTGCATTTGACATCCATAAATCATAATGACACTTTCATGATCTCCTCATATGTGATCTCAAGCAAATATCCCTTCACATGCTGAGCTTCTTCCTTTCACTGTGAACTCATAATGAGCCCAAAGTCCATTTTTCCCCTGTAGGTGATTGCTTCATTATCATTTCTGTCATTTAAGTGCTACAGAGTTTCTCTTGCTTCCATTTAGTCCACATCTGGCAGCACAAATGAACCAACTGCTAGTTGACAAGAGACACCCGGAATGGCTAACCAAAGGCCGGACGGATCCCAGAGATCCCCCAGAAGGGACTGGTCTCATCCAACTACCGCACAATAACCTGCCTCAGTACTACATTCCTGTCAGGCATCATAGCGGCTAAGGTGAACAGGCATATGGCTTAATACATGAGTGGGGCACAGAAAGGAATTTGCAAGAATACCAGAGGCGCAAAACACCAGCTGCTGGTAGACCGAGCAATTAGCCGAGACTGCAAGACTAGGCTGATCAGCTTGTCCACTGCCTGGACTACGAGAAGGCTTATGACTCAGTGCCCCACACCTGGATCCTGGAATGCCTAGAACTATACAAGAGCAACAGGAGACTAAGAGCCTTCATCAGGAATTCAATGGGGATGTGGCCGACAACACTAGAGGCCAAATTCAAGCCATTAACCCAAGTCACCATTGAGAGGGTGATCTACCAAGGAGATGTTCTGTCCCCACTGCTGTTCTGCATAGGCCTGAACGCCCTCAGTGAGTTCATTAACAAGACGGGGTAATGACTATAGAATGGAGCAGCTGTCAGCCACCTCTTGTACATGGACGACATCAAGCTGTATGCCAAGAGTGAATGAGACATTGATTCAGCAGATCCCAGGAAGAACATTGGAGATCTCTGTCCAGAAGAGTGCAGTCCTGGGAACAGCTAAGAACCCTCAAGGTCCAAGGCCTCTGGTAGAGGACCCGAGCTTGAAACACACTTAGAAGAATTACTCTGTATATTATATAGACTAAGCTTTGACTCAGCCATTATATAACCCCAAACTTAAACTTCAGTCAGTTTCCTTGAATTCCATATTTGAAAAGTTCAATTTCATTGATAAAATATGATCTCAATAGTTAAATTCTCCCTATAGCTTAGTGCTGTGGATCATAGTTCTAATATGTCCCACCTCCCAAGTCAATTTACTCAAATAAGCTTCTCTGGATGGGATTATCTGTGTGTGGTACGTAACATACAAGAAATTTGAGCCTCAGTTTTGCTGAGTAAAATTCTCAACTAATTTTAGTCTGTAACTTAGCACTGATATGCGATGAACATAAAAGTTTGGGGTTCTTTTTGCAGAATACTATTTGCATGGGTGTGCAATACTAAATAAAATGTAGTTTAGATAGTTTAGTGTAGATACATAGGTCGTAAAAAAGGCAGCTGTTGTATTCTGATGTATGTATTACACAATTGTAATTTATATGCAATTTATCTGAGTATATCACTATAAGAGGCACTAGTTTAAAGAGAATCAAATGTTTGCTTTTCTAAATATTTCAAAATGATAATACTTTCCATGAGGCGTCTACATTTGTAGTGGTTATGATCACTATTATCTAAACACAACGTAAAAAAAATGCACGGCTACTGAAGAATGAAGGTATTAAATGGATTTTTACTTATATAATTTTTTTCTACTCTTACAGTCAAACAACTTTTACACAATTTACTAGATTCAGCCATTCACACATATATTAATTCAGCACCTTTGAATGTGTTTTACCCATCAAGCACACACTCACATGCCATCGTGCCCACACATGAGGATTCATCAGGGGTAATTTGGGGGTCAGTATCCTGCCCAACAGAACTTGCAGATGCAGAATGGAAGAGCGTGGATCAAAGACATTTTGATCTAACAGAGATAAAGGAAAAAGAGTCAGGCAGAGATCAAAAGCCCACCACAGTCTGTTCAGACGTACACTTAGCTTCTTATTTTATGTTCATGGTATAGCAAGTACAGTAGAACCTACTAATTATTCAGTCACAGTCAGAAATGCAATAGTGGACAGTGTATTGTATTTTTCAAAGTTCCGATACGTTTTAAGACTATAACCACATTAAATTACCAAATATATAAAGGTTATGTGAAGGAAATTCCTCATCAAAGATGCAGATATGTATTTCTTCCAGTGCAGATCGTCTGTGGACTTGGACAATGTGTTTAGATTTTCAAACACGTTCTCATGCCAAGGTATCAAGTAGCCAGCTGTCATTTTGTCACAACGGCCATAAGGAGTGAGTCCCACAAGGTGTCCTTTGCCACTGTTGCACTGGTCACAGTAAATTCTGAAATCTGTGCTCTTTTAGGTTAAGTTTGTATTCAAAGGTTGGAGGGTGTCGTTTTTGAGTAAGAACGACACCCTCCAAGTAAGTAAGAAAACACACAAACACACACAGACACACACTCACATACGTACATAAGCCAACCCTACATGTTTGTGTTTTGTTTGTGTTTTGTTTCGTTTGTTCTTATCATTAACTTCTGATTTTCTTCCTGCTGTCTTAGCTTTTAGGCTGAATGCCTATAAGTCCATCAAAGTGACTAAACAATCTGCATAGCTATTCAGTGCAGCTAATCAGATGATCTTAAATCTCCTTTTTTTCAGGAGCAAACCTTCTGAGGGACTTTACTTAATAGAATTTTTTTCATATTTTATCCATAAACTCTAACATCAACCAAACCACTTAACAGTAGGGTTAGAATTAAGTTAGATTATAGCCACATGTTTAACAAGCATAGTTTCAGAAAGATGTTTCCTTCCAAATCATGTCTCTTACAGCAGTTTGACCATAGAATTCTTCTATTATAAGATTTTGATTTGCGCATGCCAGAGATTCTATTCTATTCTATTTAGGTGAGATGCTAAGCTAGCACTTACCCTACCCCTTAACTGGTTACAAGTGACTTAGTGGATGTTAGGTTAGGTTAAAGGCATCATGTATAGTAATTAGATAGCAACAATCAAATTCAGTTTTCCTCTAGTTCAATATAAAGCTTTGAACCCACAGACTGACTAAAAGTTCCCTGCAGCCATGCAAGATTTTTCCTCACCACACTTTCCTTCTTCATCCTGTGACCTGGTTTGATTCAAAAACTGTGCTCTTGGATTTCCTTACTGTTTTCTCCTGATGCTGATGGATTTGCTGCACAGCCATCTTTCCCTCCCCGATAGAGCTGCTCGACTCCATTAAGTTTCTTTCTGCTCATCTCAGAGCTCTGCTGGTTTTGTTGCACTCGCAATAAAATTAATTTTTCGTGTAGTAATTCAGACTATTAAGTAGCTTCATTTTAAAAAGACACAAAGTATTTTGCTCCTTCCTGATTTCTTGGCTTTTTACATATTTATCACACTTAAATGTTTCAGATCATCAGACTAATTTTAATACAATAACCCAAGTAAAATATAGTTTTTAAATTATGGTTTTATTTATAAAGGGAAAAAGTAGATGCCTCCATACACTTCATAATTGTTGAGCCCCACTTGGCAGCAAGAACTGCAATCAAGCGTTTGCAATAACTGGCAGTGAATCGTGGTGGAGGAATTTTGGACAACTCTGGTTTTTCAGAACTGTTTTAATCAACACAGTGGAGCATTTTTGAATGGTCTCTTTAAGGTCATCAAAATTTCAATCTGGAATTTCACAAGAAGGCTAAAACCTTCATTTTGTTTTCTGAGCCATTCAGAGGTGACCTGCTGGTGTGTCTTGGATCATTGTCCTGCTGCTTCGGGCTTTTCTGATGGAGAGCATTGCCAGATGTAATGAAATGCAGTCTTTCCACTTTTGTCAGAGAATATTTTCCAAAAGTCTGGGGGATTGACAAGATGTTTTTTGGTAAACATGAGACTTAATGTTCTTTTTGATTAGCATTAGTGTTTTTTTAAGTGAATTCTTGGATTGCATGGAGTAATCAACAAAATGTTCATACATATTTGAACATATTAGACTGGGAAAAGGCTACTTCACAGCATCTTAATAAAGAAGTCAAGAGCCAAGCCAGGAAATTTAGATTAGGAATCTCATAGGAATCCCCTACTGCTCAGGAAGTCATTTGTGACAGTTAAAGAGGACGTTCTGGACCCCAGCTGGATTGATAGGCCTTTCAAAATCATCAGTATCTGATGGATGCAACAAATAAATACCTTCTCATATGCATTATAATCATTTATTTATTGTATTTATGTATTTCAAAGCATCCAAGAACACCTTAAAATATTTTAAACCATATAACTGATAATTAAACAGATTTAAACTTACAATGAATATGGCATGAGCTAATTACGGCTGAGTTATCATAGCTAAAGCCAAAGCTTTACTTAGAACAAAGAGCCAGTACCAAAGTAACTGCCAGTTATAAAAATTAAGAGATATACAAATTCACTTGAGAACCGTTGACAAAGTTTAGCCTTAAGTAGAGCACTGATTTTTTACCACAAGTTAGAGATGGCACGATACCACTTTTTTATGTCCGATACCGATATCATAAATTTGGATATCTGCCGATACCGATATGAATCCGATATAGTGTTTTTTAATCAACAAAACTGTTTTTTTTTTTAATATCTTGCTGCATTTTGTATAAGTTCATACTCAAGTTTAAAACAACAACTACACTAAAGCTATTCTGTTATACCTGTATGCAAAAAAAAATATTTCATAGTTCAGCAATACTGATCAATCTAATAAACTTAAACCTACACCATCCTCCCTATTCTGGTATTTTAAAGAGTACTTAGCATAAATATTAAGCAACCTAACTAATAGGGTTCCAACTCCCAGCAACAACAAAAATAAATAAATAAAAAATAGGGAACCACCCCTCACGCTCCACCTCATGATGCTTAATCGACGTAATCAACCTTAATTTGATGCAGTGTGGGAAAAAAAATGCACAGAAATCAATTATTTTTCAAGAAATATTAAATAGATTCAACATCTTTCTTCAACAAAATTGCAGACTGCACAGATGGTACCTTCCCAAAGGAAAAAGTACTATAGCTTACTAGGGTATATATATTAGACTTAATAGTCACTATATACAGTAATTGACTTCTATTCATTTTACATCAAATTAAAACTTTGGGTCTCAGATAATTATTTATTAAAAGCTAGAGAATAAGAAAGAAAAGTATGTCTTTGTGCCCCCTTTTCTCTGTTAATGCCCTATCGGCCCCCCTGGCTAAACTTTGCTAGATCCGCCCCTGCACAGTTACCAGCGTCAGCTACGTAGAAAAAGATCCTGGAGTAGAAAGTAATATTAAATAAATTCTAACAACAGCTTATCAAGCTTAAACGTGCTGCTGTTGTTCAGCCGCTGGTTTCCTCTTTCTGGTGCAAAGTGGGCCAAAAGCAAACTAGAGACACGGACTCGGGACAGAAAAGCCGATCAGCTGATCGTTAAGCAGTTTCATGATTGAAGTAGCAGCAAGAGAGAGAGAGAGGCAGTCGCTCCATATATTAGTTGTTAAGCTTAACGCAGGAATGCTTTACAAACATTCAGAGATGGACTTACACACTTGCTTTACTTCTCTCGGGGATAACTTTGTCGGAGATGAAATGCCGGGTTGCTAGCGAAGCTCCAAATGCTATCCAGACCACCACAGGTCCTGCATGCCACAGCCGCTCTATCACGTGATGCATACTGCTCCGACGTGCTAACGTTCTGAGGCGAGTTACGGCGTGTTGCAAGTTTTGTGAGGTGCTTTCGTGATATTTAATGGATCGGATTACATTTTTTATTTTTCTCCGATATCCGATCCAGTAATTTAGGTCAGTATCGGACCGATACCGATACGTAATATCGGATCGGTCCATCTCTACCACAAGTACTTCCACTTCTGTTTAGAACTAACTACCCTGATCAGCTGGATATACTGCTCCTGGTCCTCGCCTTTGTACACAAAACATTCCTGTCTCCCAGCTATGTTATTCCGTTTTTTCCATTCAGCAGCAAACGTGTAATTTGCTGGTGGTTCAGCACATCGTTACTGAATGACTCAGTAATTCATTTTATCATTCATTTATATCATTTAGGTCACTATTGTGTAGCCTACCAAGCAGGCCTGATGCCTGGTGCCCTTATACACCATCAATTCAAAATGGAATAAGACCACTGGAATAAAAGAAATGGTTAGTTACCTGTGTAGATTGTACTGGTTACACACTGTAAATCTAAGATAAGATAAGATAAGATAAGATAACCTTTATTAGTCCCACACGTGGGAAATTTGTTTTGTCACAGCAGGAAGTGGACAGTGCAAAAGTTATGAGGCAAAAATTAGAATACAATAAGAATAAATACAGTACACAGCTGTACAGAATAGAATAAAATAATATACTATATACAGTAGAATAAAATAGAATAAAAATATACAATAAGATAAAAATAGAATACGAATGCTATATACAACTGAGTAAAAATACAACGATGCCAGAAAAGATTATTGCACTTAGTGTTATTGCACATGTGTGGATGTGTGTGTTTGTTCAGTTAAAGTCTTTGTTGTGGAGTCTGACAGCAGTGGGGAGGAAAGACCTGCGAAATCTCTCCGTCCCACACCGTGGGTGCCGCAGTCTCCCACTGAAGGAGCTGCTCAGTGCTGTCACAGTCTGCTGCATGGGGTGGGAGACGTTGTCCAACAGGGATGACAGCTTAGCCGCCGTTCTCCTGTCACTCACCACCTCCACTGGGTCCAGAGGGCATCCTAGAACAGAGCTGGCCCTTCGGATCACCCTGTTCAGTCTCTTCCTGTCCCCAGCAGAGATGCTGCCGCCCCAGCAGACCACACCACACATCTAGGTGACATGGTAATACTGGCACAACCACCTGCAAGATACAATTACAATTTGGAGTGTAAATGCCATAAAAAGTGGGGCCCAAGCAATTTAAGCTCAAGTCCCTTATTTTTTCGTTGTAAACAATTAAGATTCACCAGCTGTAACAACCTAACTATTTGTGTGTTGTTATGGAAAGTCGTTGGTCTGTTAAGTATTTTTAGAACAACTAAAGAAAATCTAACTATTCTTTACAAATCCAATAAAAACTAACTGTAAAGACAGTGAAAATACAACATTTCTGCATTTGACAATTGTGGCTAAGAGAGAGCTGAGCATGATTTACCGGTCCATCTATGTTCATACCCTCTCCTATAGTCATAGGCTCTGAGTAGTGTCCATAAGAATGAAATTGCGGATATAAGCAGTAGAAATGAGCTTTCCCCGAAAAGGTGGCTGACCTCTCCCCTAGACTGAGGAATTCAGTCATCTGAGAGGCGCTAAGAGTAGAGCTGTTAGTCCTCCACACTGATAGAAGCCAATTGAGGTAGTTCAGACACCGAACAACGATGCCTCCTGGGTAAGGTGTTTTTGGCATGTCCCACCAGGGGGAGACTCAGGACATGCTGGAGAGATTGCATCTCACAGCTGGCCCGGGAATACCTCAGTGTTCCCCTGGATAAGCTTGAAGAGGTGGCTGTGGAAGGTTTAGGTGTCCTTGTGTAGGCTGCTGCTCCCACAACCTACGGTGGCTGGGAAGTGCAAAGCGCAACAAATTAAAAAACGGCAACAAATTAAAAATCCGCAACAAATTAAAAAACCGCAACAAATTAAAAATCTACAACAAATTAAAAAACCACAACAAATTAAAAATCCACAACAAATTAAAAAACCGCAACAAATTAAAAAACCGCAACAAATTAAAAATCCACAACAAATTAAAAAAACGCAACAAATTAAAAATCCACAGCAAATTAAAAAACCGCAACAAATTAAAAAACCACAACAAATTAAAAATCCACAACAAATTAAAAAACCACAACAAATTAAAAATCCGCAACAAATTGAAAAACCATAACAAATTAAAAAACCGCAACAAATTAAAAATCCACAACAAATTAAAAAACCGCAACAAATTAAAAATCCTTGACGGAAAGGGATTGTCTGAAATACCGGAAGTCGGGAGTGATGTCACGAGAGGGGGCGTGGCCAGGATCTTTGGTTGAGGCGCCATGTTTCTGGGCCGAACAAAGCGCTAGCGAAAGAGGAGCGAAAGTACACGGATAACACCAGCTATGGTTCGTACTTGCTGTGCGGTGGGTTGTAAAGTTAGATCGCACGACCGGCAAGGGAATAAGGTTGAAAATGGTTTATCTTTTCATTCTTTCCCCACCTGGAAGCAACATGAGGCAGCTCATGTATGGGATGTTACCAAAAGAAGGCGTCTAGTCTGGATAGCAGCTGTGAGACCAGCTGATATCCAGTTCTCTTCCATCTCCAAATATCTGTTGGTGTGCTCCAGACATTTTCATTCCGGTAAGTTATAGATATGTTCATATCACTCTTTATCGGTCTTTTAAGTCTGACATCACTAGCCGTGTCTTGGCTCAAACTCCCAAGAGCACCTGCAGGTCCATAAATCACACGATCACTGTGGCATCACTGAGTGTTGAAAAACTATCTAAAGTCTTTCATCTGTAATAAAATGATCAGCGTTCTGCTCTACCATGTGTAACAATTGAGTTTATCATCCAGGCATCCATGAAAACGAAATTAGCAGGAAGTTAGCTCGCTAGATTCCATCTAAATACAATATAGCATGTCCTAACTGAGGGATTTTGGAAACAAAGTCAAACGTACAGCTCTGCTATCACTTCCAACATAAATGAAGACAGAAAACTAAACAGCAGTGACGTTTGTAGGGTACTGAAGTTTGGCTAGCTGGTGTAAAACGATGTGCTACGTGACCGTTAGCGACACAGCTATGTTAGCATAATATAAACACTAACTTTTTCCACTTGATAAAAGTTATCGTGAGGATTCTCGGTGGTCAGGAACAAATGTAATCGCATGGCAGGATGCTGTAAACGGACCAAACTTCAGCCAGGAGAACAACTGAGATAATCCATCCACAAGGATGAATAGGATTAGTCATTCATATACTGCTGCATGGGCTGGGCTGTAGCTACATCGTAAGGTTTTAAAAACTGAGCTTTCAAATGATTAGTGGTGATAGAAGCAGTGGGAGGCCAACAGTGGTCACTTACTGTTTTTAGGAGTTTTTTGAGATTAAATAGAAGACAATACAAAACATTAAACATGTTAACAACACAAAACCCATATTAAACGCAGACTACTTCAGGCCTGGAAGCAGGATTTGTCACGCCATCACTTAAAGACCAGATAGCCTATTAGTTTTCTTTTCAATGCACTCTGAGGTCATAGCAAATTAGAAAAAAAAAAACATCCTAATGAGTGATTTTGCAGAACTACGTGCTATTTATAGACTTGCTAATTATTTGGCATTATTGCAGCAGACCAGCCAATGAAATGGATGAAACATCGTGACTGGGTTCCAGCGCTACACAAGGGACCTGCTTCAAACATACCACCATGCCAATCAGATTACTTCTTCCATGTGAGGGTGAAGAGGTGACCCTTCTGGATAAGATGGTGAAGGTTTGCTGCCGTTTTGATGAACAGTGTGGTAGTAAAAGCAGGGGAAAATGAAACTTGCTCCTGTTAAATATTCTTAAGTCTTGTGCTGTATAAATAGCGGTAATTTTTCAGAAGATAAATTGAAGTAATTGATAGTAAATTAAGTAGTGTTAGTAGTGGGTGATATCGTGTAAATGCTGTCATGATTTTGTGTAAACATTTTGTCTTTTATAAACTATAAATGACATGGATTCTACATTGTAACTGATGTGATGTTCTATAATAAAAAAGAGGCAAAAATTAGTTTGTTTCTTTATTGAACTTTTGAACAGTGGTACTCAGTCAGTACATATTCAGTAAATGCAAATTATTTACATGGCAGTGCACTTCAGGCATAAATCTAGACCCTTATATAAAACATTATGGGTCATTCCCACAACCCACAGCTTTACTGTGCTCCAGCAAAGTATCCAATAGCAGTGACAACTCCTCCACAGTAGCAGGTGGGATTTTTCTTTTTTGAGGACGACTCCTTTTACCTGTCAATACGGATGGTCTGTTTATGTTTTGATCCAGAGCCGTTTTTGGGCAGCTGAAGAGGAGAAGTCTATCTTATGGCCAACCTCTGGCTGTATCTTGGTCATATTACCCAGCAAAACCCAGTATGCAGGTTCATCTGTAACAGCCCTTGTGCCACAGATCCGCATTGTTGCTTCTACTTTAAAAAGAAGAACAGCGACATGGCTGCAGGTCTCCACGACTCCGGCCATACAGGTGCAGTGGGCGGCTTCAACCTTCCCTGTGATGCTCACAATGACCCATGGCTGCAATGCTGGTTCATTCAGTCTTTGAGAGTGCAGTACCTGAAACATACAAGTTACTAGTTAATTTAAAGACAAAGACTCTAATGAGCTAAGGCCAACATAAATGTGTTTTATCTACTTTCAAATCCATTTATCATAAATGTAACAAAGTGTTTAGAAAGTTAGCACATACATGTAATTTTCCATTTTTTTATGTATCCATCTATAGAACGCTGCATGTTATATTCCAAATCTGCTTGTTCTCTTTCAGAAACCTGACTTCAGAAAATGAAACTAAAGTATGTAATCACTTTATGGAGAAAGCATAAAGTTTGACTTTAGGTGACAATTATGGACACGTAATATGATAAGGAGATTCTGCAGGTCATTAATCAATGTATTATAGTAAAAAATGTATTTTTGTGACAAAGGACACAAACACGGAAGCAAGATATGTAATTAGGATTATTTCTAATAAATATGAATAAATAATTGCAATTTCTTTAACCACTGAGAATAACTAAATCCTTCAGGACAATGTCACATCAATGCACTGAACTCACTATGGCTACGTTCACACTGCAGGTCTTAATGCTCAATTCTGATTTTTTTGTCTGCTTGTTCACACTACAAATAAAATGTGACAGCAAACGCGCTCCTTTGTGAACCCTCAAAGTGGCCCACATATGCAAAAGCAGATGTCACACACAACACGCTCTGTTTAGACCCAGACCAAACAGTATTGTTTGACTGATGGCCCTTAAATATAAAGACTTGTTTCAGACTTTGCTTTAAGTTATTTTGTTATTTACATATGGCCTAATAATTATCCTTATTGCCATTTTAGAGAGGAGCGGTGCTTCAAAGGATATGCAGATTTCTGTCAGAATCTGCAGATTATACAGTATAAATAAAATGTTCATGTTGTCTTCCCAACAGTTTCACTAACATCTACACGGGATGGACACGAAGTGCCGTTGTTCCTGACCACCGAGAATCCTCACGATAACTTTTATCAAGTGGAAAAAGTTAGTGTTTATATTATGCTAACATAGCTGTGTCGCTAACGGTCACGTAGCACATCGTTTTACACCAGCTAGCCAAACTTCAGTACCCTACAAACGTCACTGCTGTTTAGTTTTCTGTCTTCATTTATGTTGGAAGTGATAGCAGAGCTGTACGTTTGACTTTGTTTCCAAAATCCCTCAGTTAGGACATGCTATATTGTATTTAGATGGAATCTAGCGAGCTAACTTCCTGCTAATTTCGTTTTCATGGATGCCTGGATGATAAACTCAATTGTTACACATGGTAGAGCAGAACGCTGATCATTTTATTACAGATGAAAGACTTTAGATAGTTTTTCAACACTCAGTGATGCCACAGTGATCGTGTGATTTATGGACCTGCAGGTGCTCTTGGGAGTTTGAGCCAAGACACGGCTAGTGATGTCAGACTTAAAAGACCGATAAAGAGTGATATGAACATATCTATAACTTACCGGAATGAAAATGTCTGGAGCACACCAACAGATATTTGGAGATGGAAGAGAACTGGATATCAGCTGGTCTCACAGCTGCTATCCAGACTAGACGCCTTCTTTTGGTAACATCCCATACATGAGCTGCCTCATGTTGCTTCCAGGTGGGGAAAGAATGAAAAGATAAACCATTTTCAACCTTATTCCCTTGCCGGTCGTGCGATCTAACTTTACAACCCACCGCACAGCAAGTACGAACCATAGCTGGTGTTATCCGTGTACTTTCGCTCCTCTTTCGCTAGCGCTTTGTTCGGCCCAGAAACATGGCGCCTCAACCAAAAATCCTGGCCACGCCCCCTCTCGTGACATCACTCTCGACTTCCGGCATTTCAGACAATCCCTTTCCGTCAAGGATTTTTAATTTGTTGCGGTTTTTTAATTTGTTGCGGTTTTTTAATTTGTTGTGGTTTTTTTAATTTTTTGCGGTTTTTTAATTTGTTGCGTTTTTTTAATTTGTTGCGGATTTTTAATTTGTTGTGGTTTTTTAATTTGTTGCGGTTTTTTAATTTGTTGTGGATTTTTAATTTGTTGTGGTTTTTTAATTTGTTGTGGTTTTTTAATTTGTTGTAGATTTTTAATTTGTTGTGGTTTTTTAATTTGTTGTGGATTTTTAATTTGTTGCGTTTTTTAATTTGTTGTGGTTTTTTAATTTGTTGCCGTTTTTTAATTTGTTGCGGATTTTTAATTTGTTGCCGTTTTTTAATTTGTTGCGCTTTACACTTCCCAGCCACCGTACACAACCCAGCCCAATAAGCAAAAGTTGATTTAGATGTCTTTTAGACAGTAAATTAACAGAAAATTACTTGGTGGATAGTTTACCTTAAAGAGTATATAAAAGATAGAACTGGAAACCAACTTTCATCTTCTGGCTAAATAAGTCTGTTCAATATGAAATCGTTTTAACAACCAGTGAAGCCTAATTTAAACCCAAGACTCCAGTTGCAAAGTGTATGGATAATGGAATTTTTTGCACAGATAGGTTACTAGCTTTCCTAATACCAAAACACCTAGTGGTAAATCACACCTAAAAATTAGTTTCATAAAGAAAAGAAGATCCTCTTTGAAAACAGATTGATTCACAGTCCCTGTCACCGGTATTTCCTCTCAGCATCTCTGTTTGGACAAATTCTTGGGGCAATTAACAGCCAGGTCCTGGGTAGCGTGAGAGGAATGACTAGCAGAGGATAATGATGGATTTCTTCATCCTATCAGCAAACAGGCCATGGCCCATGTCTGCTCAGCCCTCCCCACCACGCCACCATCTCTGACATCCACCTGTACATCAGCCAGGGTTCATGAAGCATGACCAGAACAGGAGCCAGAGGGGATAGAGGAGGAACATCAGGATGAACAAACTGTTTCAGACTCTACTTCTGCATGCTGAATGCAAACAAAGTCCAGCTCTGTGAGCAAGTTTCTTTAAAATCTTTGCCAAGTAGCAGTAAGTACAGTTTCTTCTCTATCAATGTATTGATTGTAAGTGTGAAGGCAAATTGAAAGAGACTGCATAAACGTCTTATGAAAGCAATTATGTGGGCCTGGTACCTTCCAGTATGGACGGTGGATTATTGCCTGAAAAGCAGCATGGTGCACTAGAAATCAATGTCAATAAGATCCTAAGCTAACTGAAATGTAGTTGCATACTGTATATATAATGTAATCTAAGTCTTATTAAAGTATAAATCAGCAGCATCTCCTCTACTGTAGCTACAGAGTGGACATTTTGAAAAGTACCTCAAGGGCATATACAACACTGACATATTGATGTTCCAAACTATATCTTAATCATATTCTGGTTCTCTATCTCCACTTTTTATACTTTTGTGACTAGGCTTAAAAGATTTTATTTTATGTTAGTTCGTTTTATTTTTTCCTATAAAGGTTAGTTAGAGCTGGATCAGATGCCCCTGAACCAGCCCTTAGTTAGTATGCTGTAGTAGGCTTAGGCTGCTGGACTTCCCATGATGCACTGAGTGTTTCGTCTTCATAGATATTTCTTCAGATTCTGTGGGTTTATACACCACTAGCACTATTTAATCATTACCAATGATAAAGCTCTGTGTCTCTCTCTCCTATACTTTGTCTGTTGTCCTATCTTTCTGTGCTGTCTTCTCTGTTTCTTCACCCCCAACCAGGTGGAGCAAATAGGTGGTTGCCCCATCCTGAGCCTGGTTTTACCGCAGGTTTCTTCCTACTGTCACCATTTTACATTACAATATAAGGCACCTTGGTGTGGCTGTTGTTGTGAACTGGTGCTATATAAATCAAATGGAACGGATGTTTTTGTCTGTTTTAGTACAAGATTGAGCTGATAGCTATACTGAGGGTGGAAAATTGAAATTCCACATCACTGAAAGTGATTTTGTAGTTGTTGGTCCAAGAGTAAGACAGAAAACACCAACACTCAATTATCTAATATGAAAAAGCCTTACACAAATCCCAAAGTGTTTTCTTTTTATATTCTTGACTAGTAGCTGTTGTTTCTCATAATGGCATCCTAGAGAGCTAGATCTAATCCTATCCCTGTTAAACCTGACAGAGCTTACAGGTGAACCTTTTTAAAGATATAACTGTTGGATTTTCCATCTTCCTAATTCTGTGAAGAGCATCAGTTGTGTTGTGCTGAAGTAGTGTCAAGCTTGATTTATACTTCTATGAATCTATGTAGTGCCTACAGTATAGGATATTTAAGTGGCCAACGCCGTTGCTAGCATTTATATTTGCGTGTGGCACGTGTGTGTTGTTTTGCTTGGTTTGCTGCCAAATCGTGAGATGGGGGTGGGTGCTCTGTCTTTGAGTTGGTCAGTTCTCTTGCAGTCAGTTTGAAACAATGGGCACTGAAGAAGTAGTCAGAAATGCATAGTTTGCATCTGATAGGTGTTTTTTTTTTTCAACTTTGTGACATTGAAAAATGCAAGTGAAAAGAATTGTTGAGTGGCAAACAATTATGTTCATCTTTGGTCACACACACAAATTTTTTTCAGTTCAGTTCATTTTTTTCATGTAATATTTTTGCTGCCAATAAAGAAATAAATTAATTGCATGAAACAATGCTTTCACCTCAGAGAAGACTGTCAATGATGTAGGAATTGTGAATCTCATTCTGTCCCGCTCAGGGTTTATATTTTGCTCCTACTGGTTATAGTTAGGATCATAACCCTTTAGTAAATCACACAATTGTTGTATTTTTGCCTTTGTAAACCACCAAAGTGGATTTTAAACCAAACAATTAAAGTTAATCAAACAACCAAACAAGAAGTTCAGTCTTCAGTTTAACTCAATAATTGCATTAACATTTTAGAAAATGCAGCAATTTTTATGAATAGTCCCTATTTTTCAGAAAAGGATTTTAAATGTGATTTTTTTTCTGACCACAGAAAAATTTCCTTCCTTGCCAAAGTCCATCTTAAAAGAGCTTTGAGAAGACGGCGGCTTTCTGGACATATATGGCGTCTTGTTTCCGTGATAAGGCTTTTTACAGCCTCAGGTCTTTGGTACTCACAGGGGCTGCAGATGACCCGGATCTCCTGGATCTACCTTTGTCTGCCTCTGGCTCCTGGGGGAGTTCTACATCACACTTTTCCATTTGTGCTCTATCCTTTTATTAGATTTTCTTAGATTTTCTCTCCTCTTCCCTTTTGTTCCCTCCTGCCTGTCAGCTCAAACATCGTCACACTACATATATGATGTAATAACTGAAATAAAACTAATAGAAATTAATAAAGAAAAACATGTAGAAGAAAAAATTCAATAAGAGGAGCCTATAGAGAATGTATAGAACTCATCTTGGAAAACCAAAAACGTGTTTGGCACATCAGTGTATTCACATCATTTCTGATTGCAAAAGCTGCCAGACAGGACAGAAATTAAATTAATTTAATTTAATTTATTAGATTAAATTGGGTAATTTATTAAATTAAATTGGGGGAAATAAATGAGACTAATAGATTGTGTGAGTAGACTGTATTCATTTGGCTTAAATGTGCAACATTGTCTTCTTAAGGAAACTTAAGCAGAAAAGAATACACATATGTTAAGCCGATTATATATGACATTACAGAGATATAGCTTCCAACATGTATACAGTAATGACAAAGCAGACGTGAGAGTCTGAAATGTATGGGTGATCAGCATGCTCCTGCCTCCTACAGGAGCTGACATCAAACAGGTGGAAGAAAGGGCACTTCTTCCCACATGATTGAGGTGAGGTGGGGCAGTCATTGGACATGAATGTCATGTATGAGAGATCAATGGAGTGGCAGAAGCCAGCAGAGAGGCATGGAGGGCTGACAGCCTGTGTCTGTGTCTGTGGGAGCACAGTTCACCCTCCCCTCTTTGAATTTGACAGATGCAGCATGTTATGTATGCAAATGTCAATATATGTGTTCTAGTGAGGTGCATGTTGTTTATAAGTCATGAAGTAACAAAAGATTTTTGGTGTATTTAAAGTGTAAACCTTTTTTTTTTTTACTTTGTTGGTTTAACAGTTGCTGTTTCCTTTTTTGAAATGTGTCTAGCTTCCTCTAACCTGTGTTACTTACGGAATGCAGTGCAATTTGTGGATTTTTAGTTTTGATGTGATTTAACCAGACGAGGTGGTCTATTCATGCAACAATTGAATGTTACAAGCAGGAGAAGGAACAAGTGATTATATCAGTCAGTCAGTAGTACTATTGCTAATATTAGCTGTTCAATATATTCAATTCAGTTTTATTTTTATAGAGGCCAATTCAAACAAACAGTTGCCTCAAGATAATTTATGATATATGAGAAACCGCAAAGCATCATGACTTCACCTCACAACAGCCTTTGGAGGAGAGCCAGAGATTAATAATAACTAAGGAATAAACGCAAAGTGGCACAGAGACTGAAAAGTGCGTAAAGAAGAAACATAGGAATCCCCCAACAGCTAATGCCTTACAAAGCATAACTAAGGGGGGATCCAGGGTCACCTAATCCAGCCCTAACTATATTCTTTATCAAAAAGGAAACTTTTAAGCCTAACCTTAAAAAGTAGAAAAGGTCTCTGTCTCCTCAATCCAAACTGGAAGCTGGTTCTACAGAAGCAGAAGAAAGCTCTGCCTCCTATTTTACTTTTAAATAACCTGGGAGCCACAAGTAAGCCAGCATCCTGAGAGCAAAGTGCTCTGTTGGCTAATACAGTACTGTGAGGTCATTAAAAACTTAATATCCTTATAGTATTGTTTTTTGCATAATTAATACATATATCTTCAGAAGTTCCATCCATCCATTGTCTTTGACTTATCTTCATCAGGGTCACACGGAGGCTGGAGCCTATCCAGTATGTTGCAGGGCTCTGCAGACATTGCTACTGACAATTTTACAGAAATGTTTAATAACAGCTTTTCAGATTTGTTAACTGCACATTAATGCATTATAAAAGACAGGCTTGAAATCTAATACTATAGAAGGCTCTATGCACATGCAGGGGTAACCAAATGTGCATGCAGGGACTCTGAGTTTTTCTGTTTTGTCTTGTTTTGTTTTTTTGACGTGTGTGTTTTTTCATTTGTTTCCTTTTTTACTCACCTTTTATTATCACTTTAACTTTTTAGTAAATGTAGGCACTTAAAAATTACTTAGACAGATTTAGGAAAAAGATAACGGCTCCCCGTGATTAAAGTTTCCCCTTTCAAAACAGGAATTGTGCTTGATGACAGATGACAAGTTGGAGGTGACATATCATTTTCAATAATGCCGTAACCCAGTGCATCACTGTGCAGATACAATGACACACCTAAAAAAGCAAAAATGCAACCAGTTAACTGCATTTTCATTGTTGTGGTATTTTTTGATTAATTTATTAAAATCAAAATAAAATTGCAAAGTGATGATAGAGACCATAAATGGATAAAAACATATAAAAAGTATGTTTCTGATTTTAAAGTAAACTTGATCATAAATTTACAGTTACTGTGGTTTTCTTTGCACTGCTGTCCTTAGCTGTTGTAAAAGCAGATCCTCTGCCTCCTTTAAAATTCTTAGTGTTTTTAGTTATTTTACCATGTAATATTCAGTTGATAGTCATTGTCACACACCTAACTGAAGCTAATTAAAAAAGTTCACAGTTACACATGGCTTAATTGGAAATGCAGAGCAGAAACACAGTTTCCATTCCATTCATAACTTTGGTCAAATTCCTTTTGGAGGTATTTTAAACTGCCTGTAGTATTGATGCATATAGTTAAATAGCAAAGGATTATAATTACAGAAACAGGCAGCAGTTTTTCTGGATTGTGTTTGGTGTTTTATGTTTTTTTTTTTCTTATTATTTTAACTTGCATTTGTGCATGCTGTGATGACGTGTTCTCCTGAGCACACATATTAATTTCCTTTGTAAAATTATTTGTAGAATTTTCTATTTTTAGTGGAGTGCCTCTGAATGTGGTACTGTAGATGATGACATTTCTCTAGGATGTTCCTCTGATGCCAAGTCATGATGCCAGTTATCGTAAGAGTAAAAGTTTTTTAAGCATTACAAACTCCCTTTAGCCCTCTCCCTAATTTTTTTGAAACATTTTGCTGGCATAAAATTCAAAGCCAGTTTTAATTTTTCACATATTTCTCAATGTCATAATTTAATATGTTGTCTTTTTTTTTACTCTCTGCTCTACTAAAGTAGTGTTGCAGGATTCAGTTCAAAATAATTCTTAATTATGTTATAATTACAACCCTGCAATATACTATACTTGTGAAACCAGGTGCTTTAGACTTCTTTTTCTTTCTGATTGGTTGCCTCCATAAATACAGCTGTCAATAGCAGATGCAGTGGCTTGTGTCCTCACAGCCAGGGCTGTGTTGCTGTGATGACCAGGTTAGGGATATGTGTTTCCAAAGACATTGCACAAATATTTAAAAAAAAAAAGAAGAACGAGAAGAAGTCAAAGCTCACAGCAAAGCTCACATGGATAATTGTATACGCTGACAATGCCAGTTAAGTCCAAGTTAAGTCTGGACAGAACAGACGCCCTAACATTAATTCAATTTTATTTTATTTCTATAGCACCAAATGGCAACAGCAGTTCCTTCAAGGGGTTTTATGTTGGTAAGGTAAAGACCCAACCATTATACAAAGAAAACATAGAAAACCCGAACAATCATGAGTAAGCACTTTAGTGACAGTGGGAAGGATAAACTCCCTTTTGACAGGAAGAAACAGCAGAACTAGGTCCATGGAGGGGCGACCGCAACTGGTTGGGGTAAGGGGGGGAAGAAAGGACAAAAGACATGCTGTGAAAGAAACCAATAATTAAAAATACAGAGAGGTGCACATTAACCAAATATGAGTTGTGAATATGAACTTATTCAATATTGTCTTATTTTAGAATTTGTAGTACTCATTTACCTCATGTTTTTGATACTTCTTTGTTTTTACTTACTGTTACACAACATTCATTGTATAAATCTACATAACCGATAAGGCATGCAAAATGCAGCACCTACATGTGCTGGCTAGCAGGAATGAAAACAGCAAGGAGTTGGACAAACACATTACAGTTATTTGCAAACCATTGCATTCTGTTTTTATTTACATATTTCACGGCATCCCATGTTTTGGAGACAGTTGTGGTGTATCCATACATATATTAGTCAGAAGCAATTAGCAGACACTTCCTATGAGACCTTATGGCGAGCAATCAGAAGATAAGGATCTCAGATGGCTTCAATTTTTTTCACCCAGGTTGTTCTGTAGAGTACATAACTACCCTATTTCCCTCTTGTGGAGAGCCCTTCATCTGAAATGGGAACACTTACCCAAAATGAGCCCCACATCTAAGTACTGTGTATGGATGGGACAGGCCTCTTGACTGAAGAAGTGCTATTAACCAATTTGACATACTAAGAAGTCTCCGTTCTAATTTCGAATAATTCTTAGTGGAGGAGGTGAGGTTGAGAGCTTCGCTGTAGAGCTACTCAGCCAGAGATCAAAGTGCCAACCCCCAAGTGGATTAACGGCTGCTCCCGGTGTGATCACACCTCACACACTCAGGTATACGCACAGCGATCCTCCATGTGAAGTGGATTTCTTGTTCTTTTTTTAAAAAGGATTACCCCAACACACACATGCACGCGCCCTCACACACTGAAGGCAAATAAAAATAGGGATGAGACCACCTCCGCGGTTCAGATTTTCTCAACCTTGACAAAGTGAGGCTGGTTTTAGTTAGAAGCAAAGGAGGGAGGTGTGAGGAGGAAATAAAATGTGAGGCATATATCATCCCTAATGTGGTGATATGTTATACAGCAGTATTTTGTAATGGCATGTATTCATAGTGTCAATGGCTCTGTTAAAGTGACAGGAGTTATCCTGTTAAATTATAGCTCTAATCCCTGCCATCAGTAAAGCTTCACTCTAATATCACTAATGGCCAATATGGTAATTGTACCACATTAAAGGACTCACAGGATGTCTTTGGGAAAATTTATGACAATGTTTTGGTTTATGAGTTCTTACACATTCTTGTCCAACTTTAGTAATTTCCATAATTGTGTTTGACACACTTTGGCTTAATGTGATGCATTAAAGAGTGGCACAAACAGATTCTGTGTATCTATTAAAACGCTTAACTGCTTGTTTCTAGATATGCTACTGCCACTGTAAGCTCAGCATTCACACATGAAAGCTGGATCAGGTGAATAATTTATGATTCTCGTTCCTCTCTGTGAGAGCATTACACAGTCTGAGTCTGATATAAAAAAAAAAGAAAGAAAAAATATGTTCTATTGCTGCAGTAAACTACAAGGCAGGCCTTAATTGTGCACTGCTGAAATTTGAATGTGGAGCTGCATAAGCTGGTGGTGCCTCTGCAGTAGTTCTATGCACTGATCCACCAGTGTTTCCCCCAGCACAGGCAGAAGCCAACGAAGTTATCTTACACATGACAGCTTCAGTCTGCTTTGGGATGGCTGAATAATTCAAAGTTCTTACACAGGACCATCTGGCAGGCCAAAGACACCAGCCTTCCTCAAATAGCTTTTGTAAAGCTCGTGTTGGGTGAAACAGCAGGACCGCTGCACAAGCAGACTGAGCTGCTTACCAGCAAAATGAAATATGCTGCGTCAGACTGATGGCAAATTTGTGAGCATATAGGCAATCAAGGCAATTAAGCTCAAATATTGTTGATAGGACATAAAGCCCATTTTCACTTTGCCCTCAGGCTGTACATCAGCTGAGATGTCAAATATATCTCAATTTCTCACACCCTGCAGAGTTTGCAGAATATCGGGAATAAAGATATCATTTTGAACAACAGACATTTGCACTAGCCCACAGTGTGGACTACACTGCTGCATAAAAATCTACGCAACAGATGTGTGCATACAAAATGCAGCACCTGCATGTGCTGGGTAGTAGGAATGAGCACCTTCCAACAAAAAAGGTACCCAAAATTTTGTCCTGTAAGCTGCTTGAAGAAGCCTATTATGAAGTAAGGTAGGGATATATATACTTCAGTCAATTGCAAGCCAATACCATGCATAGCTAATGTAGTTTTAAGATTTTAGAAATAGCAACTTAGAAGTGGCTGTGGCTCAGATGGGATAGGGAGGGGTCTACTAATCGGAAGGTTAGATCTTGATCCCTGGCCCCTTCAGTCCTTATGTGTAAGTATCCTTGTGTAAGATGCTGAACTTCAATTTTCACCCAGTACACTAACTGGCAGTGTGTGTGAATGTGCATGAATGTTAGATAAATTGTTTATGCATAATGTAAAAGCACTGCATGAATGAGTTTATGAATGGTTGAAAGAGGCCTCTAGGCTTTGAATTCTCAGTTAGAATAGAAAATCATCATATAATACCGTTTACCAACCTAAACGTAACACCAGCTTAAAGGTTATACAGTAACAATGAGTTTTCAAGCAGGAGCTTTTTGTCTGCACTCACTATCTATTCATGCTGTAAGATCACAGCCAGTTATTTAAGTTACAACTCTCTTACCGGTTTATCAACATTTAAAGTAGTATTACATTTAGCAACAGTTCACAAGTAATTTAGGGTCACATAAAACAAGCCTATGTGAGTCACAAAAATTTATAAAAGAAAAAGGTTTTAAAAAAAAAAAAAAAAGTAAGATAATGATTAACAGCAACAAAATGGATATGTGTAATAGACAGTCTCTTCCTTTATGCCCTTTAGTTAAATGTCTTGTCAGCATGAGATAGACAGACAGCCTATCATGTTATCTAACACGTATTTGCTATTGCTTGTGTGATTAGATTGGCAGGAAAAAGTTATTTACCTCTAACGCGTAACGCCATACTCTTTAAATTTGCTTCAAGTTGCTCCAAATTTGGTTTTACCCTAAGATTTTTTTCCCCATTATCATTATTTTTAAAACAACACATAAAATAAATAGAATATAATTAGAATATGTAATCTTTCTATCTAACAGATGGACGCAGGGAAAATAATCCCTACGTGCTCTCAGAATCACTTCTGCGCTTTTAGAAACTTTTGTGACGTCCTTGCATCCAACATCGTTGCGCATCCGCCCTCCCTCGCCCTCCTCCTTCTTCAGAAATACGCCCCGGCTCCGTCCGTGCCGCCTCCACCAGTCAGCAGCGGTACGGGGTGAGCTCCACGCGTCTCCGCGGCGGAATTGCTACTGAAGGGCACCGCGATGAACGTGGACTTCAGAAAAGGCTTCAACTAACAGGGATCCGCGTAAAACGAGAGGAGAGCTGACGCTGTGCTCACCGGCGGGCGCAGGCTGAGCGTTCCGTTCTGCGTGTTTTTATGATTATTATTTTTAATCTCGCACCTGCTCACGCGCGCTGAGCGGAACATCCCGAGTCGGAGCCAACTTGCACTACCGCACTTGCCAGTAGTTGTCCCATAAGGAGCCGAACCTGCGAGCTTACGGGGGATGCTGAGAGGGTTTCTGATCTCCGTTACTGCTCCTGCTCAGCGCCGGGCTGGAAGGGTAGCTGGCGTGTCCTGGGGAGGATGCTGAACAGGTAAACACAAGCTAAGGAAAAAAAAAAACGTTCTTATATTAACACTTTGCCCGTTATTTATCCTCAGCCTTGCTGGAGCTGTAGGAGGTGGAGAGGGTTAGTCCAGATTAGCTCTTCTTCTGCCTCTCGACCTTCCTGAACTTGTTTGCTTGTATCTGTGCACAGTCACTCTCATCGCAGGTGATTTATTATTGTCTCAGGCGGCAGGTGCTATTTTCATTGCTGCTGCTTGTCATCATTACTCTACATTTACCATCTTATAGCGCTTTTGTTAGTAGCTAAGTGCTTAAAGCTCTGTGGCAGTCTGTGAGAATGAAGATGAAAGGTAGAGTGTGGAGCAGTCAGTGACATTAGGTTAAGGGCTTAGGTTTAATGTCAACAGGAAAATACTGCTGCCCGTGGAAGCTCTTCAGTATCCTTGCTTGTCTTGGCTCAGCCAACTGTATTTCAGGCTTGAACATCCATTGCTTGCAGTGTTGGACTTCACACCATTCAACAGCTCTGAGACTGGAAATGGAAAAAGTCATTTACATAGCACTTCACTAAAATTACGCTACAAGTCCAATTCTCCTGTATAAAGCACTTAATTCTATGCATTTTAAGCATGTCATCTCACACTGACAGTTTACCTAACATGCATGTCTTTTATTCATAATGCTCTGAATAAAAAAAAAAGAAATTAGGAAGTACCAGCAATATCTGTTGTTGCTGTGGATTTTCTCAGAAATTAAGTTGTTTTGTAACTTGTACCGGTACAAGTCGATATGTTAGCTTTGCAGATCTGAGTGCCGTGGTTAAATGAATCAGCTTGATTCCTCCGGCAGAGGAAGACAAATCATTTTTCTAGGCTATGCTTTAATATTACTGTCATAACTTTGTGTTTGTTTGTTGCATTTTGTTTAAGAAACAAGATTATAAATTTACTGAATTGATATTTATTAGTAGGGCTGGGCAATATGACCTCAGATCAAATCACCATTAATACATATACATACAGAGTTCTTGCGCTCATAGTTCACTAGGTTTTTACTGAAGCTGAGATATTTTTTTCTGTAATATGATTGAGCTCCAAATTTAACATATTGGTGATAATCACAAAACAAATTTTTTTTTTTTACAGTTGTTGGTTGTCTTTGTTTGATGTTGTCTTTACTAAAGTCAAACAATGGACATTGTTTTTTTATTTGGTACAAAGTACGCAAGTTGGGCAATCGGCTTGGTGTTTGACTTTTCCTCCTTGGTGTTTCCACGTCACAGACTAGATAAGGCAGTCCTGTTACAACACACACAGTAGTATGTATAATAATGGGGGGAGTATTAATTTAATTGAAAAGGTTCTGAATGTCAGTTTTTATGCAGTTTTGATTAATTGTCCCATTCTTCAAACTAGCATCAGTTGCTAAAGTTAACAAAAGACAAGGTAACAAGTGAAGGGAAACATTCACAGGGATATGATTCTAACCCTTTAAGTGGAATATATTTTTTATGATATTGTGAATACTATTATGTGCTTGCTGACTGGTACACGGAAAGTCTTTAAGCAATAACACTATTAGTTAAGCAAAATTGATCCAACCACACTATCAGAGTATGTAGAAAGCGAAATGTAGAGAAATTCTTGTCATGTGTTCCACTCAGTTTCAAAGAATTTTGGTCTGTTTCAGTTCAGGATGAACAACTGAATCGACACTGTCTGTTGTGATACATGGCTACCATTTATGAAGTCCTGCTGTTGGTCCACTGTTCAGACAGCGATCTTATAATCAGTGTGTATTAGTAATGTTTATAGAAATCATTGGTAATGTTTTCACAGTACTGTAGCATGTGGGTGCAGGAATAATTTGTCTGATCCGTCAAACTGTCGAAATACGTAAAAAGTGCTCTGTTGTGTTTGTTTCCTCTGAGGACTTTTTCTTCATTATGCCCATTAAGAAGAGAGAGCAAATTATGCAGTCACAGTGCAAATATATTGTTTTGCACTCCCCAATTTTAATCTGCCGATTATAAGTGAAAATATTCTGGCTATGCAGGATCCCACCCAAAAAAACAAAACAAAAAAAACCCCAAAAAACAAAACAAGCCAATAAAGAAGTTATCTGTCATTCTCTATGACTTAAAAACTGGGTTTGCTTGTAAATTGCAGTAGTACCACTAATAACAAGACCATATATTTCTAGTTTTAACTCAGTAAAGGCTAACGAAATGCATTAATTAACTGTTGTAGCTTTTGTCTAAATTCTAAAAAAAAAAAAGCTGCATGAAGCAAATGCTGTTATGACTGCACAAAGATTACTTTTTTTCTTGAATGTTATTCTTTTCTTCCATCATTATACAGTATAACATATCAATAGATCCACATCTCAATGTACACTCATATGCAGCTGAAATAGAAAGTACATTTTAAATGATAAGTTAGTAATATTTCCACCTTTATATAAGACTTGGATGTAGGCAGCATGATGTCATCCACTGAACATATAAGTAATTTTGTGAAGCCTCAAGCTGAGTGTTTTCGTCCTAGCCATCTTGGCTTTTTTCATCCCAGGTGTTATGAGCGCAGTGCGAAGCTGGCTGAGACATCCAACAATGTTGCATGCTCATTGGAGAACAAGTATAGTATATTGTTGTTTTATCCTTGTTTTCAGATTCAGTAAATTAATATTTTTTCTTAACTGGTTATCCACTTCAGGTTCATGAAGGGGCATATTATATTCCTGCTTTCATGGGGTAAAAGGGAGAGACCAGTCCATTATAACTCTAACACAGTGAGAGACATGGCCATTTTAGAACCATCAATTAGCCTAACAAGCAAAGGAAATCAAACAAGGTAAAATATTGTCAAATAGAAATAGAGAATTGAAAAAGGCTTTCTAAATGTATTTCAAGAATTTTAACAAGGTCTTAGAGCAAGAAAACTGAGGGGTTATTTTCTTAGACATCTATTTAACCAGGAGTAACCACAGGAGGTACCCCTGCTGGCCATGAAAGAAGCACAGGTGTAAGGCTCTACGGCATAAAGTTGACTAAACAATTTCTGATTTAATTACTTAAAATGATTGTCATTAAAATCCCTCAAACATGTTGTCAGTTACATTGAATGGCATTGAACAACTGGTTCTCATACTGTAACTGGTTCTTTTAACTTGATTTAAAATTGTAAAGTAAAAAGTCTGTGAAATACTAAATGCTAAACTTCCTCCTGGATTTGATCTCAGTGTCCACACTGGGTAATGTCAAACACTGTATTGGTTTAATGACTTGCATAGTCTGTATTTACTGCAACCTACAATTTCTGTTTCACCTTAAAATGACACCGATATATCATATTCTTGAGCATGGATCTCATCAGTGGGTAACTGTAGATGTGTTCCCGAAGGTCTGATTTGAGTTATCAGAGGTCATGATGGCACAAAGCTAGCAGCAGCCAGGACAGCATATTGCTCTATTCATCTTAATAACTCCTGTGGGCAGGGTGGCCGCGAAAGTTGAGGAAGGGCCTGAAAACTCTCTCCTGTGACCTTCTGAGAGAAACAAATGGAGCAGCACATGGCTGGCAGACGATCCAGTTGAGCTGCCAACTGCAGTAAAACTGTGAAAAGAAAAGCGAACATGAGAGAATTAGTCTATCGGCCTGATTTTACAGAACCTTCTACACTACATTGGTTTGACCTCTTACTCAACCACACATTATATTTCGCTCACGTTTGTCTTTGTAGAAGCACTAATTGAATTCATCCAATATTAAGGAAAGGACCCACATACTATATCAACTTGACCTTGGCTAAGAGTTGCTAACAACTTGCGTCAAAGTGAGGCCTGCTGTGCTATCACTCCACATTCATGATGGTCAATCTCCTATTTCTAATTTAGAAAATATGTTTGGGTTACTGCAACATGGATTCATTTCTTGCTTACTAAGCAATTATGGTGGCAGACACAAAAAGAGAGAAGAGGAGGGTAACTATAGGATTGAAACCTGAGGATGGTGCAGGAATTTGTCAGCCCTCTGCACTGACACCATTATCCAAGACAACTTCTCACGGATGGTGATATATGACTAAGGTGACCATAATCATTATTCACAGAACAGTCTTCTTCTTCTTTTCCCTGGCATCCCTTCATCCTGGGTCTGATCAACTGTGTTCCATTATGCTGCTGTAATGATTTGTGGAGGTCTGTGTTGCTGTAGCATTTGAAGGACGGTGTGTTGCAGAGCTTTCCAAAACAATATCATAACCCATATCCATTAGCCATATGGGTTCCATTCCCCAGATTTGCTTGATGCAATTTAGGTGTCCTCGCACACTAGACCCATGTGACACGCCTTGGATTCAATTAATTAGACAGTATTGTTTTCTTTTTCTAGCTTTTGTACCCTACTTTAAATGGTAGTTTCCACTTTGTATGTCCTATGGAAAAAGCTGATGATTTTCTTTGAGATTACTTTATTCATTAAATATTTAATCAGTGGATTTAGCAAAAACAAGGCTACCACAGTTTATTAAATGACTACTTCTTTTTCTGTATTGATTGTAATGGTCAAAAACTCCGTCAATATGGCGTATGGGATATGCTGCATCATATCTTGACAAATACATGGCAAATTGAAATAAGAAAAGTGGACATTGTTTTAAAGTTCTCTATTAGATATTACAAACTAATCCCAATGTAGATTTTCTTTTAGATCCAGGGACTCGTTTTATGTATGCTGTTTAAAGCACTGATGGAGGTTTGCAGTATTGGACTATTCTTGTACTTGGACATGAACCTCAACCACGTAATTACAACATCAGCTAAGGTCCTGCAGTAATTGCTTTTTTTCTTGCTCTCTTTCAGGGGAGTGATTTGCTGATACGTCATATACGGCAGAATGAAATGGCATTTTATCAAATTACCACAACAGGTAAATTTTTGCCAGGGACACACAGACACATTCTTCCTCTTTCTGCAGTGTATAAAGAGAAAACACAAATACTGAATAAATAACAATATTAAATTGTAGTTTACCTTAGAAACCTACTGCTTTCTGATTATACACCACTAATAAAGGCTGCATTTCATGGATGGACTTTAGCATGGGTAGTTTTAAGCTTGAACATTTTCAAAGAAATTTTGAAACACAGGCTGTGTTCCTAACACTCGCCCTAGTTTTCCATTACAATAGTAGAATGTTCCTATAAATTTTGTATCATTAGCAAACAACAGTGTGGGAAACAAACAATATTTGTCTTCATAAATGTTATAAAAATATTTTGTCTCTATGGTTTATGTTGCAATGAGTCTTGGTAGTTACAAAAACAAAAAATTGTTTTCTGTTCATGCTTTTTAATTTGAGCGTAATGTAACTGATGAGGAAAACATCCCGGACATTGTGCCTTCCTTCTCTCACCACAACCGGTCGTGGCAGATGGCCGCCAACCCTGAGCCTGGTTCTGTCAGAGCTTTCTTCCTGTTAAAATGAAGCTTTTCCTTTTCTCTGTCGCCAAAGTACTTGCTCATGGGGTGGGGGGTCATATGATTTTTGTGTTTTTCTCTGTATGTATTTTTGTAGGGTCTACCTTATAATATAAAGCGCCTCGAAGCGACTGTTGATGTGTTTTGGTGCTGTATAAATAAAATTTATTCAGAATGTCCATGAAAATGGAACACGATCACAGGTGGTGACATGGGACAGAATTATTGCTGACTTTGCCACAACTTGTCCTTTAGGACAAATGAAAGTAAGGAGATTTGTTATGAAGAGCTCCCATTTCTGTTATCAACTGTTTGAACTAAGCTTGTGGTTCAAACTCATTGGTATTACATGAGAACAAGCAAGTCAAACAGTGCTTGCCATGCTCTTAGCCAGGCAGTGCTTGCCTCATCAAATTTAAAAAGATACATAAATTAAAACATACAAACAACCATAAATTCAAAAACAGTGCTGTCATAAAGCTCCTCACCTATTTGCGTTCATCCCATGCATTACTTCTATCTTGTGTCTTTGGCTGCAGTTGACTATTATACTGAAAGCCCTGCTTGTTTTGTACTCTTGAAAATTGCAAAAAGTAGGTGTGTCTGTCTCCTGAGCTGAGTTGAGAGCGCAGCAGCTTTTTTTTTTGGTTTGCTCATGCACATTGTGGATAAACCTCTGGTCTTTCACAGGAAACTGATGACCAGCGTGTGTGGCAAACTGCTGCAGGCCCTACTTTCATTGCTCTGAGATCAGTTGCAATCTGCGCTTTGTGTGAAAACACAGCTAGCATAAGCAAGTAAATGAGTATCAGTGATTTATCATTGTAACAGATGAGTTTCCTCTTACTACCTAACAACTTAACTACTTTGGCCAATGTGTGATGGAGTGTGAAAAAGTTGTTAAAAAGGTCTAATGATGATGGAGAGGGACAGTACCTCTGACCATGTGCAGGCTCAGCAGCACTTTCAGATTAGCGTCTATGAGAAAGCACTTGGTTGACTGAATGTAACAAATTTAACAAGCTGTCTGTGAACACTGCACCTTCATTTTTCATTAATATTATTTTCGATATTTTGGATATTGATAGTTAATGATGTGACACACAGCTCAAGCCTTTTAATTCAAATTATTTTTAATTATTATATTTTAATACACTTAAAAAAAATCATGATGTAGACCTGCAACTGTTTTTACTTTTGATACCTTATGTCTCGAAAGCCAGGGATTGAACTCAGAATCAGAATACTTTATTGATCCCCAGGGGAAATTATGTTGGTTACAGTGCTCCAGTACAAACAGTAACAAAAACAGACAATACAAGAAGTAAGAAATAACACAATATATAGAATATATACATATATACAGTGGGGCAAAAAAGTATTTAGTCAGCCACCGATTGTGCAAGTTCCCCCACTTAAAATGATGACAGAGGTCAGTAATTTGCACCAGAGGTACACTTCAACTGTGAGAGACAGAATGTGAAAAAAAAAATCCATGAATCCACATGGTAGGATTTGTAAAGAATTTATACGTAAATTAGGGTGGAAAATAAGTATTTGGTCACCTCAAACAAGGAAAATCTCTGGCTCTCACAGACCTGTAACGTCTTCTGTAAGAAGCTTTTCTGTCCCCCACTCGTTACCTGTATGAATGGCACCTGTTTGAACTCATCATCTGTATAAAAGACACCTGTCCACAGCCTCAAACAGTCAGACTCCAAACTCCGCCATGGCCAAGACCAAAGAGCTTTCGAAGGACACCAGGAAAAGTATTGTAGACCTGCACCAGACTGGGAAGAGTGAATCTACAATAGGCAAGCAGCTTGGTGTGAAAAAATCAACTGTGGGAGCAATCATCAGAAAATGGAAGACATACAAGACCACTGATAATCTCCCTCGATCTGGGGCTCCACGCAAGATCTCATCCCGTGGGGTCAAAATGATCATGAGAATGGTGAGCAAAGATCCCAGAACCACACGGGGGGACCTGGTGAATGACCTGCAGAGAGCTGGGACCAAAGTAACAAAGGTCGCCATCAGTAACACACTACAACGGCAGGGAATCAAATCCCGCAGTGCCAGACGTGTTCCGCTGCTGAAGCCAGTGCATGTCCAGGCCCGTCTGAAGTTTGCCAGAGAGCACATGGACGATACAGCAGAGGATTGGGAGAATGTCATGTGGTCAGATGAAACCAAAGTAGAACTTTTTGGTATAAACTCAACTCGTCGTGTTTGGAGGAAGAAGAATACTGAGTTGCATCCCAAGAACACCATACCTACTGTGAAGCATGGGGGTGGAAACATCATGCTATGGGGCTGTTTTTCTGCCAAGGGGACAGGACGACTGATCCGTGTTAAGGACAGAATGAATGGGGCCATGTATCGTGAGATTTTGAGCCAAAACCTCCTTCCATCAGTGAGAACTTTGAAGATGAAACGAGGCTGGGACTTCCAACATGACAATGATCCAAAACACACCGCCCGGGCAACAAAGGAGTGGCTCCGTAAGAAGCATTTGAAAGTCCTGGAGTGGCCTAGCCAGTCTCCAGACCTCAACCCCATAGAAAATCTGTGGCGGGAGTTGAAAGTCCGTGTTGCTCGGCGACAGCCCCAAAACATCACTGCTCTCGAGAAGATCTGCATGGAGGAATGGGCCAAAATACCAGCTACTGTGTGTGCAAACCTGGTAAAGACCTATAGTAAACGTTTGACCTCTGTTATTGCCAACAAAGGTTATGTTACAAAGTATTGAGTTGTATTTTTGTTATTGACCAAATACTTATTTTCCACCCTGATTTACGAATAAATTCTTTACAAATCCTACCATGTGGATTCATGGATTTTTTTTTTTTCACATTCTGTCTCTCACAGTTGAAGTGTACCTCTGGTGCAAATTACTGACCTCTGTCATCATTTTAGGTGGGGGAACTTGCACAATCGGTGGCTGACTAAATACTTTTTTGCCCCACTGTATATAAGTCAGTTACTGATGAATATCTAAATAAGAAAGAAGAGCACGTGCAAAAATTGTGCAAAAATTGTGCAGCTATAGCAGTATACAGTGTGTTAGGTGGATGAGTTGTACAGGGAGATGGCCACAGGCAAGGATGGTTTCCTGTGTCGTTCAGGTGCTTTTTGTTCAGTCTCTCACTGGACGTGCTCCTGTGGCTAGCCAGCACGTCATGGAGTGGGTGGGAGGAATTATCCAACATTGCTGCCAGAGTTTGTGCCCTTGACCATCATCTGACACACATTGTACATGACCCCTAGAGTTCCCTAATGCCCTGAATGTTGTAGGGCTGTGTCGGCTGACATGCCTCTGCAATACAACTTGGAGATCTGCAGTAGTGCCACCGGATTGGCTGACTAGGGTGGTGGTTCTCATCTTTAAGAAGAGGAACTGGAGAGCGTGTGCTCCAGCACCAGGGGTCACGCTACTTAGGCTTCCTGACACCCCTGGAGAGATTATATTTCTTGGCTGGCCTGGGAATTCTTCTGTGTTCCCCAAGATGAGCTGGAGGACGTGGCTGGGAAGAAGGAAATCTGAGGTTCTCTGCTTAGGCTGTTTAGGCTGTTAATGCCCCTGATAAGAGAAACAAATGGATACTTTATGGATGGATACTCTACAATAATTTGTTTGAGGTATAGCGAGGAATTTTCATAGTTTTTGATTGCATTTCTTCCTAAATTAATAGTTTGAAAAACTCTTCCATCACTTGTCATTGTCAGCGCACAGTAAAAAAATGTTTGGTTATATATTTTATAATTATTTTATTCTAGAATTCTTCAGCCAGGAAAAAGTGCTTAAAAGTGAAGACATCCATCTGAAGTGCCGATAGTCAGCGAAAAGGTATTTTTTAATGTGATCCAAGATGTTTTTGTTTCTGTGTTTGTGGTGGTGGGCGGGCAATCATCTCTGTTTGCATTTCACTGCATGCCACTTGTGGGAGCCAAGTTAAGATAGTTCATATGTTTTAGTATTTATATTTCGCTGTTGTTAAGCTTGTTTGTGTAATTAATAATTTTAGGAAATAGATGCATGTTTATGGTGGAACTAGGTTACGTAGTATCATGAATACATGTGCCTTAAAGACTCGTGTTTATAGTAAAATCCGGGCATCACGGATGTATGCAAATTAGTGCATGCGGTGCGGGAGGGGGGAGAGAGAGAGAAAAGGAGTTAACACGGCATAAGCTATACGGGGCAGCAGGGTAGAACAGAGCCACACGGTTTTCCTACCGTAGTAGGTTATTTTGTTGAGGACAAGTTAAACCTGACCACTCCTGTAAGATGCAAAAACTGTGGAATAAATTTTTTGTTACATCTTTTCACATCGGAGTCCCGTGGAGTTCTTTTTCCTCTTCAAACTGACGTACGCGAGTGAATCACGGGAAAACTGGTCTCACGGCTTAAACACCACTGTTCAAACTGATGTTTTAAGTTCAAACATATTCAGTGACATCAGAAAATACCACTGACTGCTATAAGATAGTCATCCCTTATTTTTTTTAATCGCTTTTCTGTTCACATTCAAAGACATGGCTGTATCTGTAAACAGAGTTACAGAATATTTGCTGGTTACTGTACAGCTGCATCTGACATGTCTGTTTTCATCCAAGTAGCTGCACCAGTCTTAGCTAGAGAACACTGAACACAAATTGTTGAACTGACATACCAGATTGTCTAGTTCCTCCATTGTCCATTTTCTAGAGCCATGTATTGCTATTCTCAGAGACAGCAGATAGTTTATTACCTAACTACCATCTAATATGTCCATTCTTTATTGTTTCTCAACAAGAACTCCAATCGTAGTTGAATCCTAACCCTATGTTTTAGAGACAAGCTGAAGATGATGCGTTTTGTTTGGAAATATTTTTTTCTTGATTGCCAAGACTTTGAAAAGTGATTGAAAAAAATATAGGGATAGTGCTAGGAATAGGGTTATCCCTAGTAATTACTTAGAAAGTAAATTAAATTTATTTTAAGCCTCTGAAGCCTAAGAGAATTTAGTCTCCTTATGAAAATTCTAGGCATAGCTTTTGATTTTAGTCATCACTTGCTGAGAACACAGTTTCAGGTCTTTTCTCTTAGTTCTTACCAGAAGTATTATTTCACTTCAATGTCTTCTTATTAACAGCAAAACTGTAACGCTTTTCAGAGTTTGTATGCTTTGGGCTTTTAACAATAGCAACATGGGAGACTTGCGAGGTGAAATAGCCAGGGTTAATTTTAAGAATAAGTTAAGAAAAATTGAAGAAATGATTATACAGGACTCCCTTGAAAAAGAGGTCTTTGATCTCAATGGGACATTCCTGGTTAAATAAAGGTTAAATAAAATAAATAAAATATAAAGCTAATTTTTAAGAATGCCGGAACAATAGGAAATGATAGTATCAGAAGGCTTGTAATGTATATGATTTATTTATTTTTCATTTTATCTGAGTCACTAGATTCAATTACTGCTGTGCTTGCATTTTAAAACTGTTAATTTGAAGTTGCGCTGGTGTTTTGCATGGATAGTTATTTATTACCACTGCTGTGTTTGCAGTCTAATTGGCTTCTGAACACATAAATAACGACAGCAGTGAGAACTTCCATCCAACTTGTTCTTGCTCCATTTCAGTCTCTTTCTCTCGGACTGACCTCTCTAGCATAGCAGCTATAGTCCAACAAAGCACATTAAGTTTGACACACAGAACAAACAAAGCTGTAGTCAAGGTGGACCACAGATGTTATTTCCAGATATCTGAAAATAACACGTTATATCCCATCTAGCAGTGAAGATTGTGTAAAGGCCTGTTTTGCTCACTGGAATGAGGGCGAGCGGTTAAATTCCCTTAAGGGGTCACTTGTGCGTAAAATGTAAGCATGTTCAACTGGCTCTTTTCACTTAGCACTCTTGTGCTCATGTTAGCTATAGACCATATGACTGAAAGTGCCAGTCATATGGTCTAAGTTGTTCTTGTAAAAGTGGCACATCAGCACCCATCCCAAGACAGTTTCAGTAAAATAATAAAATAAAGTAAAATAAAATAAAGTAAAATAAAATAAAATGCAGAGCTTTTACGTCAGATTGCTTAAAAATGATTTTGGCTGATAAAGACTGGTCAAGCACATATTTCAGTGTGGATTAAACACAAAAGTTTGCTTATTTTATAACTGCTATGTAAATTACAGAACTGCACATCATTCACCCATAAGCATCTGTGGAAATTAAATGAGTATGAATACAAATAAGAATTTTGATAACATAACTAAAAGAAACAATAAATATTAAACTATTGTCTTGGTCAAAATCCTGTAAGTGAACCCTCTGTTTAATCTTCTTTTCTTATCTATGGTAAAATTGGGTTAAAAAAACACTCATTCACATTAAACCCACAGCTTGAAACACTATGCTAAATGGTACAGAGTGTATTCAAAGGGCTACATAGCTGATACATCAGCGCCTAATTGAAGCTACTTTTGACACGTATTGTTCTGTTAAGTCACTGAGAATTATATGAGCCATATATTATAGCTTTCCATGGGTTGCAGCATATTTACAGGGTTGGTGGGTCTGATGTTGACACATCTTATACATGGCCTATGTAAGGTGGTCATGTGGCTCAGGGCAAATATGGCTCAAAACTGTGGATAAGGAACACATTTGGGCTGAACATTGTATACAATCTCTTCAGTTCACATTTAGTTCAGTTCAATTCAATATCAGTTCAGATTTATCTATTTAACAGTGAGTGGTGTGTAAATACATAGTAAGTGAAAAAAGCTGTTCAAGGGAAACCCACAGCAGTGTACGCCTATTGCAGTGTAACTAAGGCAGCATTCAAGGTCACATGATCAAGCCCCAATGATATGGTTATCAAAAAGGAATGTTTCATGCAAATGGAGTCTAAATGGACCATGTTTCCCACCTCTGTTGGTGAGGGGGCTGTACAGAGCTAAAGCCACAAGGCAGGAGGTTGACACTCAAAGTGAAGGGAGCCAACTGATGCAAGAATGAGTCCTATTGGGCTAAGTTAGCGTGTGGGACTCTGGAGGCAGCTGTCAGGTACAGAGGAAGCAGAGTACAACTTTGTCAGTAGCTGAAATAAAATCTTTATTAACCCCAAATTGCCAGAAGGTAAAAAATAATAATTTTCCAAAAGCCAAAAATGACATACAGTAGTTAGGCCACCCATCATCACTGATGATGACTGGTTGTTTTAAGGCTTTTCTGTTGCATTCATTGATGGCGATTAAAGGCTAAGACTAGATTCATATTTGACTTACACTCCCTGTGCAGACAGCTGAATTAATTAAAAGAGAAACATGTCTTTAATTAGACACTCATGAAAAAGATGACACTGTTAGCACTGTCAGACACCTTGTGGCATTTTGGTGCTGAATAATGTGAATATAGTGACAGATTTCAGTAAAATTGTCTGTTGACTCTGCGCGCAGGGTTGCATCAAGGCCAGTGGATTTGAGTTAACATGCCTGAAATTCATTGTACTTGGAAATATTTCATCACTATTATAGTCTGAGTCAGATTTCATAGGTTTCATTTCTGCTGGTCCATCTGTCGTGTCTGCGCTAAGCCTTATACAAATGTCTATAAAGAAACTATAGACAAAAAAACCTGCCATCCTCTGTCTGTGTGAGCTTTTTCATGCACTGTGTTGACAAAAAAGCTGATGTCTATCTGCTCCAGCTGTCTGCAAACAGGCAGACTGAAAGGAGGAGACACAATCTTTTTTCCCTCTAAACTTTGGCTTCTATTGCATCATGCCTCAATACCTTCTCACTCAGCTTTAGTCCTGCTGCTGCTGCTGAAAAGCAGCCATAAAAAAGACTTAAGCTTAAGCTTTATTGACACGCAAGGATAACACTGTCACACTAAATGCAAAAATCATTCATAATCATATTTCCTGTGGCATGATGAGTTATAATGAGTTAAGTCATTTTAACAAAGGGATGGCTTTTGTAAACAAAATGAGAGGCAAGTTCATCAAATTTTGTGGCAAGTGCTTTTTTCCTTGGTGCAGGAAGCAGAAGACAGAACAGGTGTTGATTTAGAGAATGTGTTCAGATGCAGTTTTCGCTGTACACATGGAAATGAATTCGTTTCTTGTAGGCCTTCTTAAAGAGAGAACGAGGATTCACACGTTGGTTATATATAGCTTCCCGATCACTGTCTTGAGGCCATGCATGTGTCTGTAGACAGGTTTTGTCTGACCATCAGCACCTTTGTCTGTACATATAGCCAGAAATCGGTGCATGATGCTTAATTCTCTCTAGCTATCTTCTGCTATCAATTAGAGTGTTTATGGGAAGGTGCTGTCAGAGTTACCATGGCAACTAATGTCATTGGCATTACATCCCCTGCAGGCCCATGGATGGAGCACTTGCAAGTATCACTGCACAGTGCATTTTAAAGATTCAAAATCTTTACCACTTGGGGATAGAGACAAGAAGTATGAAATACTTAGTCGTGTTGGCAGACTTGTGCTATATCAATTTCTGATCTTTAAAAGTTGTGCAGGCAATTATAAATGTTGATAGAGAGCTCTGACAAGTTATAAGATATTCCAAAAGTGTCTAGGAGGCAGAAGCGCTAGTTTACTGGGAGCAAGCCTGGAATATACTTATGAATTACCTGCTCCCACACTTTTACAAGCTGCTTTAGGATTGTGTCAAATGAAACTGTCTGACTTTACAACAGGCTATTATTCTGTAACACACTTTATGACAAGAAATGCTAAGAGAATTTTGAGTCTCCAGAACCAAAACCAGAGCTGCCTTCCCGAATGCAGAGGTCACATTTCCACTACGTAGTCACACAATTTGGCATTTTAGGGACTTGGAGCGAGTTTACATTTAACAAGAAGAGTTCTGTTACTTTGATCTGTGTTTAGGACATTTCTAATTGGCTTTGAAAAAGTATTCAGTGTATGGTATCCAGTGACCCCTATCCTCTTCCATACACAAGGGTAAAAAAGTAAAAAAAAAAATAACCCTGGTAAAATAAAGAATTAGAATAACACAAACAGTAATATCAGTGACAAAAAGACAACAATGTTTTTAGGTTGTCTATGGTCTGGTGACATGGAACTATATTTTTATGATGATCAAATAGTGTTTGTACTGTAGGCTGCTACTGTTTATGTGTAGTCGCTGGTAGACTTTCTTCAGCTTTGATCTGGGACTTTAAGAGAAATATATCATATTTAGACCAAAATAACTATGTTTCTGTTAGAGATGGGCTGGATGTTTGCTGCGTTCCTTAATGACAACTGCTTTTGGGTCATTTCTAATAGCTAACATTAATGTGAGCGTTGGCCAGGTAAACATTTATAGTACCTGCTTGATACTTCCATGTTTTTGAAAGGGAAGCTGTACTCACTCCTCAGAATTCCCCATGAAGTGTCGTTCAGTGTGGTGAATATCACCTGTTGTTCATAGGATGGCCTTCCTATGAGCAGTGAAACTGTGTGAAGCTGAATCAGCCAGAGAAGGTGAAGATGACACTGCTAGCATCAATGCACTAGTCTGATCTGATATCTGATAATATTGTTTTTTAAGCCTTTAAAGGAGCATGTTGTGGCTCCAATGAAGAAAAGTGAGCATGTTAACAGTCTCAGAAATACGGTTTGCCCTGTGCTGCGATGCAATGTTTTCAAATATTATGATGGTGAGGTGTTAATTACTAATGTTAATAATATTTCAGTGTCCAATCCATCATTACCATGTTACCCCCTATTGATCCTCTACCTAATCCCCCCAGCCAAGGTGTGAAAAGTTTTTGGGTGAATCCACTGTGAAACTTAGCCCCACCATATCATCTGATTTACTGAGGTCAAATGGCCCAGGATGTGAGTGGGCGTTAAGGCGTCTGGGAAGGGATCCCAAAACTGGATTATTGATGGCAGACAGTTGGTGTCATAGACCACCGCCTCTGTTCAAAGATGGTCGTTCACAGTGGACATAGATTACTTCTTTCAGTCCTCTTTCAAACCATCTGTCATCTCTGTCCAAAATGTGAACATTGGCATCCTATAAAGAGTGACCTTTGTCCTTTAGATGCAGATGTACAGCTGAGTCTTGTCCTGTCCAGGTAGCTCTTCTATGTTGTGCCATGCATTTATGAACTGGCTATTTGGTCTCTCCAATGTAGAGGTTAAGCATTGCACAGCACACACTATGTTGTTAAGTTTGTGTTTGGGATGAACCAGTTTATGTCTGAGTGTGTGGCTGGGTCTGAAGTACACTGGGATGTCGTGCTTGGAGAAGACTCTACTGAGTTTCTGACAAACCTGCTACTTAAGGGATGATGATGTTGTTCTGTTTGTCCTTAGTTGGTGTCTGACCTTCTTTTCTGTGCCTCTTTGCTGATTTCATGAAGGCCCAATTAGAATAAACATGTTTTTAGAGTTTTCTTTACATGTGTTCCTCTTCTGACTTAGAGGAAATGTTTTCTACCCGGTGTTGTAGGGTCCTGATTACTCCAAGTTTGTGTTCCAGAGGGTGGTGGGAGTCAAAGAGAATGTACTAGTCTGTGTGTGGGGCTTCTGGTAAACTTCAGTGTTGAGGTTTCCATTCAGTGCTTTGCAAATTTCTATTCAGCTCCAATATTGAATCATTTTGTATATGGTTGTGGCCAACAGGGAAGAATGTTCAAAAATGACCAGAAATTCATAAATATGCTGCAACTAGGTTTAAAAACTTGTATTACGTGTATGCAATTACAGTAAAATGTGAAGAGTAGTATCGGTATCGTGTTATATATCATAGGGGCGATCGTGGCTCAAGAGTTGGGAGTTCGCCTTGTAATCGGAAGGTTGCCGGTTCGAGCCCCGGCTTGGACAGTCTCGTCGTTGTGTCCTTGGGCAAGACACTTCACCCGTTGCCTACTGTTGGTGGTCAGAGGGCCCGGTGGCGCCAGTGTCCGGCAGCCTCGCCTCTGTCAGTGCGCCCCAGGGTGGCTGTGGCTACAATGTAGCTTGCCATCACCAGTGTGTGAATGGGTGGATGACTGGATATGTAAAGCGCTTTGGGGTCCTTAGGGACTAGTAAAGCGCTATATAAATACAGGCCATTTACCATAATGTTAAATATAATAATATATTTTAATGCTTGTGTAAATAACTCAACATAAAATATTTGATATTTCAAAAAGATTTTAGTGTTAATAAAAAGGCTGAATGAAGGGAGGTTTGTAACTTTTGATCGTGTTGGCATGTATTTCTGGAAGAGCAGACAGGATCATTATCTTGGCATATTTTGTTTGCCTGGAATGCAGGAAGGACCCCGACTGTAGTGTTTTGCTTTCTTTTTTCTTTTATTTCCTGGCAGACCAGGCCACATACTTGTTTTTCATTGAAAATGTTTGCAAACGATCAAATTGTTGGTTTCAGTATTGAAAATCTGGCTATAATAGTTTTTGGCTTTAAACATTTTTAAACTTTATTCTGACATTTAACTGTTCTGAAAAACTATCAAGTCCCTGGTGACCTGTTTAGAGTTAGACGTATGGTTACGGTCATGTTCATATCAACCCCTTCATATCTTTTTTTTTTTCCAAATGGAAATTATAAAACAGAAGAATTCTAAGGAAGAAATACTTGACCTAAAAACTAACATCTTCTGTTAATCAAACTATGGATGTTCAGAATGTGGTAAATATAAGGACACTGTAACCCAGACCCTAAGTGTTTCATTGGTTAATGTAAACGTCGTATTGTTTTCAAGGCAAAAGTTCTCACAGTCTTCAAAAAGAATTACTGCCTGGGAGTGGGTGCAAGTTGTTTCAGTGTTTAGAAGAAAAAGAACATGTTGTGAAAGGTAATTGAGATATAAAATGAAATGTTCTGACTATGACTTTATAAGGTGTCAGCCAGTAATGAGTGGTCAGCCTTCCTGTTAGAGGAAGGAAGCATTAAAATGTGTGGCTACCTGTCTGTGGAAGGTGACACTGATGAGATGTAATCTGAGCCGTCTCTGGAGTAAGAAAAAACCCACTAGCCTCCATTTATCTCCACTGTGAGTTATGGCTCCTCTTTATCTGATGGAGCACTTAAGTCGCTAGCCCTGCCTTGTTTTCAAGTATTCTTTTCACTTACACCCGATCGATCACTGTTGCCAAGTGTTAATGATGAGTCATACTATTAAATGTGATGACCTGCGGCCATTCTCTGTTACCTTGCTTTCTTTCACAGGCAGACTCCTGTAATTAAGGCTCAAGTAGATGCAGTTTGAGAAGTGGGTTGAAGCCAAAACTCAATTATAAATAGCCTTTGCATGCATGCTGCTGAAGAAGAAATGTTAAGCACGGTTTAAAAGTATTAATGCTGCACTGGTTTCTGTCGCCTGGGGTGATTAATGTTTTCTTTAAACTGATGGTGAGATAAAATACTGCTGTACAACTGGCAGCATAATCATTTACTGAAATTAATGGCCAACACCAGGCTTCTTAATTCATACTGTTTTCATTTTTCCCTGAAGTCTGTTGGGAATATATGATGAAAGGCCTAATGCAGAGGTCTCTGGTTGGACTGAAGGGGTTTTCACACTCATTAATAAAGTAATTTGACAAAACAGGATGTGACATTATTGCATAATGAAAAGACTCCCTATGCTCATAGCGATCTGTTCTTAAACTGTCAAATGTGTGTGGAGGAGGAAAAAAGCAGCGTAGATAAGTGATCTTTTCGACTTTTATCAAGTTAATGTCAAAGGTCAGTGAATCCCTTTAGATTGGCTGTCACATGGGATAATAAAACCATGGGAAAGAGCCATTTGTGCTGCTCGTATGTGGGCTATTTCAGATAGTGGCTGAGCTACTTTCATTTAATGCCATGCTGAATTATTCATACGATAAGAGTGAATCAAACACTTACTTTAGAATTAGTGATGTCTGGCCCTTATCAGCGTGGGTTTTCTTTTGATAAAAACAGTCAGTAGCCCCCCTGAAAACCTACACATGTTTTAAGGCTGGCTTAATTATGGCTTTATTTTATTTTGTTTTAGTGAAGACAGAAAAATTAGAATGAGAGATGAAACACGAGTCAAACTCTAGAAGTCAGACGACAGAGACTCAAATCCCTCAAACCTGTCTTTGACAACCATCATTTGAAATGTACGTGTGTCCCTTCTGTTTTTTTAATCCTTGTTATGAAGTGTTATTGTTCATTAGAAACCAACAGTGGATTGATGCAAAGAAATAAGAAAATTCTTTGAAACGCCTGAATTTGAAAGTTTTAAAGTTGTCTTATTAATTTGTAAACCGGCACAGCAGTGATCTTGACGTTGTGTACAAACCCAAAGCTTAAGATGGAGTAATAAATCAATCTGTCAGCAAAATGACTGAACCTCACTTCTATGGCGTTATTTCTGTGCCTCTATTCTGAGTGCACGCAAATAATTTTTGCAAGTACAAATGTTGCATTTAGGATAAAATTATTTTGAGAGAAGAAAAGCTTAATTTGAGCGAACAAAATTCATTGCTGCGTGCAAGAAATGTATTTCAGCGTTTGCTAATATCCATATACATTGACAATAACAGCCCTCTTGCTCAGTTGTTGACATTTGCTCAGATCTCTGCTCTGTGTGCTGACAGCCATTGCAGACCTGCTCTCAGTGTGTTGCTCCCGCTCTCAACATCTCTCATTTTCAAGTTACAACTCACCTTTCCTTCTTTTCCTGGTTCTCAAACAAGTCAACAACACTAAATCAATTTTTTAAATACACATCCAACTCCAGATGGAATTCACATTTTTAAAATATGGAAAAGCCACAGCCCAAAAGGTGCAACAGCTGTCAGCATTTACTATAACAAGTTGTCACCTTCTGTCACAACTCCACAAAACCTTCAGTAGTAAGAAAAGACAACATTATGCAACCTGTTAGAATTCAGAATCGAGAAACAGGTGGGAAGTGTTTCTGTGTCCCCTCAGGACAAAGCTTTCTCCTACAATACATCAAGAGTTTTTGTCACAGGATAGAATAAGGCGGAAATTTGTTTCAAGTCAGGGTACAGAACATCCACTGGGATGTAACCTAGATGTTTTTATCTGCTCAGATCTGCTGCCATACCTGCTGTGTCTCTGACTCAATACTGTTGCTCTGTTGACCTTGGGGGAGACAGGAGGCTGGCAGAGAAAATAGGATCTATAGTTTATTACCCTGCAAAAAAGAAAGCTGCTAACCTCTGAGCCAGTTTGTTTCAGATTGTAGTTGATCACACATGGGAAGAACATTTACACAAGCAACTGCAGACAGAGTGTCTGGATGGTGCTCCTGTTGAGGAAGTAGATAGATTGTGTAAAATCTCTGAGGCTGCAATTAGAAGTGCTGAAAGAAACACATCCCAGGCCAGAGGTCCCATTCTTCAGCCCTGTTCTGCTGAGTCTTCCCTTTCACTTTCCTCTCACCTGCACATAGTACAGCGATGAATGAGCATTTCCTTCACTTTTGCTCCTTCAGCACAAACATTATCACCTTCTCTCTCTCTCTCTCTCTCTGTGTGTGTGTGTGTGTGTGTGTGTGTGTGTGTGTGTGTGTGTGTGTGTGTGTGTGTGTGTGTGTGTGTGTGTGTGTGTGTGTGTGTGCAGAAGTCTTGAACCACCAGTCACTGGGAAATAAGGGCAGCAATTTATTGAACATGCAAACGTACACGGAGATACAGAATACAAGGCAAAAACAGAGTTTGTACAAATGTACTGAGGTGGTCATGAACACATTGATTCTTCAACGCAGTCAAGTTTTCTTGTAATTTCTTTAAATAGTCTTCAGGAATACATCTCCAGGATTCTTAAAAGACATTCCAAAGCTCTTCTTTAGATGTTGGCTGTCCTTTCTCCCGTTCTCTGTCAAGAGGATCTAACACTGCTTTCTAACACTGTCATTAAGTGATGATGTATGAACCCTGCTCCCAGGCCCAAACTCTTTATTAAGTCTGTTGTGTTTTTAACATGTTTTGATACTTTGTATCTTGTTCTATTTATTCTGAACAAGCCCCTAAAAACAGTCAGTGACCACTGTCAGCCCATCTCTGTTTTTATTACCACTATTGATTTTAAAGCTCAGTTTTTAAAACCTTATGATGTAGCTACAGCCCAGCCCATGCAGCAATATATTAATGACTAACCTCGTATTGTGGATGGATTAAAAGAGAGTTTTTCTGTCATGGTCCTGGGTCGGTGACCCAGCGCTTTTAGTTATCATTTTCTAGTTTATGATGATGATGATTATTATTGTTTGAGTTCTGTGTGTTATATTTTCGATCTGCCTCTGAGTCTGCATCTGAATCTGTCTGTTTAGTTCAATGTCTTGTCTGGTTCCATGTATCTGAGTTTCCTGTTTTATTGTGAAGGTCCGCGTCGTATGTGAGTGTGATCAGTTTACGTTTCCCCTGTCCCGTCAGCCCAGATTCCTCCCAGCTGTGTTGCCCTCCTGTCTCTCATCCCCTGATTACTGGTGTGTGTATTTAAGCCCTGTGTGTTCTCCTGCCTGTTGCCGGTTCGTCTGTGTTCCTCTGTGTAACTCTGTGTAACTCTGTGTAACTCTGTGTAACTCTGTGTCAGTCTGTGTCAGTCTGTTACCCTGTGTTCCACGGTGTCCTGTTCCTCGTCTGCGTCTCTCTGCTATTCATCATCCGTTGTCATATGCTCCCAGGTCTGTTATTTTAGTTCTCCCAGTTTAGGTGTCTTTAGTTGTTTGTTATGCCCCACTGTTTGTTTGCCACTACACCTCTGTAAATAAAACCACCGGTATCTCATCCACTGCCTGCATCTTGGGTCCTCCTTCTATATCCACACGGCTCGCCTCGGCAGCCGTGACATTTTCCTTTCTACTGTCACCAAGTACTGCTAATACACACCATTCCTTTAAAGCTTGTGTATTTTTTGGAATAGCTGTGAAGTCTGAGTCTCTTCAGGCTATACTGGGTAACCGTCAGTTATGATTGTGACTGGCTGCAAGTAGGAACAAGGACAGTGCTATTTGTGCTTAATCAGCCTACCCTGGATAAATTGTTAAACCAAAAGGAATGAAGGAAATGGGCTAAAAAATGGAACTGACTTAACCAGTGAAGCTGAGGGTGTGCCTGTATTATTTCATGATTGGGTGGGGCTTCTCCTACACAAGCACTCTGAAATGGGGGAAACACTGGTGGACTGAAACACCTAAAACTAGGACAAGAGTCACATACAGTAGGGCCATCCATTCTGAACTGGCAGCTACATCTAAAATGTGGATGAATGCCTAGACTTTTAGTGGTTATCTTGAGTAGAGATCACTGATCTAGCACATTGCTCCCTTCTTTGACAAGCGGCAGCCATTTGATCATTTTTCACCATTGAAGGTTGAGAAGATTATTATTGAGCAGCTTATAATATTAACTTAATAAACAAATTAAATGGAAATGATTTGCACATCGGTAATTGTAATTGGTGCTGTACCTGCGTATGCATGCAAAGCACGATGCATTAAAGCTGCGGTCAAAACAAATGACAACAGGCAAAACTTTAATTTATTCAGTCAGAGGTTGTTGTAATGTGCTTTTGTTTATTACCAGTATTAGTGTCAACATATTCATGCAGATCTTGATTCTCTCTAAGGCTGACTTGCATCTCTTTTTTTGCCACCGTAATAAATATGTTGCCCAGTGAACACTTAGAGTCCCAGTGGTATGATCGTTTTCCACTCCACTGATCTGACTTAGGTTTAATGAGGCTGACACCTTCACACTCCACATAATGAACCCACCTGTGACTTTGCTAACTTATGCGACCTCATTCTTTAGATGTGAGTGGGAAGTATGTGTTTCGTTGCATCATTTACACTAATTACACCATGCTAACTTTGCATTTAGTGGTGTGACTGCTTCTTTGTTACGTTACAGGAGAGGTATCACAGATGTTACCTTCAGAGCAAGGTTGATTCTCTCTTTATCTGCCTTTGCACTTTTCCCTCTATAAAAAATGCATGTATATTTAACACACCTTCTCTGTGGTGACCAAGGTCTGTGCCTTTAGCCTATAATCATTTACTGCATACCAAGGTTTATAAGCAGGCAGCTCAATCTCTCTTTTTTGGATAATATATATAGTTCAGCCAAACAGCGTACCTTTAGAGACATAATCCACAACATTTTAGTTCTTCATGTCTGCTTGCCATTTCTTATTGCTTGTAAAGCATAATAGTGTCAGTAGAGTTGTTAGCACTCAAGACATTTAAAAGGTAGTTCTAGTTTAACACAAGCTGTGTTGTAGTTTTTTATTATTTGTCATTGTCAACCTGCCTTTTTGCAATACTTTTTATTTTCTTTTTACAGAAATGTCCTTTTAAAGTCCACTGTGCACTCTGTTGGTATAGTTAGTGGTATAGTTTTATGGTGGAGACTAGAGGTGGGAATCACCCGACGATACGATATTATCACAATACTTAACTCACGATACGATATTATTGCAATTTTCTTTATATATTGCGATATTCTGAGTATTGCAATACGATATTTTGCAATTTATCACTTTTTTCTACTGCTGATTCTGTCCATGAAGGTAAACTTTATCAATATTCATTTTATCTAATAACAAAGTCTCACACTCAGTCTTTCTCTCTTTTCAGTCAGTTTTATTGCTGACAAACTGTATTACAGTCTAGTCCAACTTAACTGAATGCAACCATCTGGTACAATTATAGCTATTCTGAACTATGCAATTTGTAAAAACTATGCAGCCCATTCAGCAACTGAAGAATTTGAAAGTAAATTAAAACAAAATATAATTTTACATTAAATAAAAAAGTTTTAAATTTAAATAAAATAAAACATGTCTTAAATTAAAATAAGTAAACTGTCATGTTTATTGCTGCCCTAAAAAAAGTTAAACAAATTTGGACAGTGAAGGAATGTCAGGATTCTTGCTCAGAAAAAGGATCAACTTGCTCTGAAGTCAGAGTGTCCGTTTTGCTGTGACGATGTCTCCAGCGGTCGAGAAGACTGTTTCAGCCGAGACACTAGTACCTGGGATACAAAGGTATCTTTTTGCCAGCGTGGCCAGGAAAGGATAGACTTGCTCATGGAATTTCCACCAGCTTAGTGGGTCTTCTGTGAGTGCCAGTGGCGTGACCTCCTGGTATCTTTTCACCTCCTCCTCAGCTGTGGCAGACAATGATTTTGGTGGGGCTCCAACATCACCATAAGTCTGACCAAGTAAGTCTGTTAACCCACAGGACTTCCTCATCTTGGCTGGTATGAGAAGGGGTCTGGGATTTTGTTCCTCATGATGTTCATGGGCTTCTGGCTCAGAGACAGGCTGCTGCCTCTTTCCTTCCTGTAGAAAACCCACACACATACAGAGAAAGGGAGAAAATAAATATTTTATATATTTTAGTATGCAGTAATATGTTGTTTTTCCTTTAGCAAATTATAATTAATGTATTTAATTGTTAAATAGAACCTTACCAATATGACAAAAATATTACTGATCTACTAATATTGTAAGTAAGTTATTTAAATTATAACACCAGAATGTTTGCCTTACCTGAAGGGTTATAGCCTCAGCAACCACTCTGGCATAGGTTTCCTGTCTTTCCTCTGGTGACAGGAACAGCAGGGTTTTAAAGCGTGGGCCGAGAGCTGATGCTGTGAAGATGGAATTCCTCTCAACAGTGCTGGCATCTTCTTAAGATGTTGACTGATACTTTGCTTGATGCTTCTGACCAGTGCTGTGGCACGGATGTTGTCTTGGGTGTCATGCAACAGCTGTGCTAGCAGCGGTGCTACGAGAGACAGAGTAGGATTCTTTTCCTCAGACATCACAGTAGTCGCAACTTGTATTGACTTTAAGGCCCGGACAATTTCTTCAGTGTTCCCAATATCTGTCTCATTTAGAGTAACAATATCTGTGCTACTCTTTCTGACTTCGGGAGACAGCAGCGCCGCACAAATCGCAGGTTGTTGTTCAAGGAAACGCTGGAGTATGTCATAAGCACTGTTCCATCTCGTGCAGACGTCAGTCTTAAGCTTGTGAGTCGGGAGCTGTTACATTTTCTGTTTTTGCTCCAGAGCGTGCTTTGCCACTGTGCTTCTATTGAAAAACCAGTTATGCGCCACACTCTCCCCAAGACTCTGGCTACTGCAGGCAGGTTTAAGGCTTGTTGTGATGCCGAATTGAGCGTATGGGCAAAACACTTCACATGCAGGTATCCCGCTAGCTGAGTGGCAATTATCATATTAGAAGCATTGTCGGTGACAACCACCAGATTTTTGTCGGCAATCCCCCATTCCTGTGCTGCATTTTGCAGGAGATCGGCAATGTTCGCTCCGGTGTGACTTTCATGGTCGAATTTGGAGAACGTAAGACAGCAGTCGCCAGTCCGCTGTGAGATAATGAGCTGTTATTATCATGTTTCGACTGTGTGGCAGGCAGGGATTGGACCCAAACGCAAACTCACTGGAGACAGGATTGAACTCAAAAGGGCAGCTTTTATTGCTGAACACAAAAACTCTACAAAATCTAAACTGGGAAGACTAACAAAACACACAGGGAGCTACAGGTAGAAACACACAGCATGAGGGAGACTACGACACTGACAAAGAGAAACACAGGGCTTAAATACATACATACATACATACTATAAACATCAAAATGAACTAAAACTCAAAACACTGGGTCATAAGACCCAGGATCGTGACAGTTATAGTCACATATGAATCCACAGCCCGTGAGGTCCATGCGTCGCAAGTTAATGCAACCCTTTCTGCTGTGCTCAAACTTTCCACAACTTTACGCTTCATGTCTATGTAGAGATTGGGTACGGCTGTGTCCACGAAAAAACGTTGTGATGGTATCACCTGGGTTCCAGCGTCTTGAGCATGTAAGCCCTTGTTTTCCACAATGCTGTAAGGATGCAGGTCTTTGCAGATGAAGTACGTGATAGATTGTGTTATTTTCTTAGCTCGCTCTGAATGGGAACATAGCTTTGTTAAGCTGAGAGTGTCCAGGGTTGGTTGATTTTTCAGTTGAGCTGATTTAGAGCTTGCTTTGCCGTCCTCGGTTAATACTATTTTTGGATGGTGCCATGTAAGATGGGCCCTCATGTTTGTAGTACTTTATTTTCATATGACACACCTTGCAAATCCCGTGTGTCATATCCATCTCATTTGTTCCATTCTTGTTAAAAAAATCCAAAATACGTCCAGACGTTTGATTTAAACGCAGATGGCGCTTTCCTGAGTTCTTTCTCTTCCTCCATCTTTGTTTGATCAACTTTCCCATGTGCTGACCTAACCTCCGCTGACCTCACTAGAGAAAAAGCTCAACCGCACCATCTGGTAGACTGGATGTTTTTGTAACAAAATATCAATGTCTGCTGTCCCTGTATTGATACATTATTAGCAAACAAAATATCGCGATACTACGCAGTATCGATTTTTTTCCCCCACCCCTAGTGGAGACGCTCTTCGGGCTAGGAAAAATAGTTGCAATGTGCTCCTAATCAGACAAAAAACCTAACAAAACAGAACAGAATAGAGTTTTGACTGGCTAAACGGAGGATTGGTGGACTCAAAAGCAAAACCCAAGCAAAAATAGGGAACATATGAACATACTAAACAGCTAATTGTGACGAAGGGGAGATTTCTTGCTAGGGGATAGTGAACAACAGGGGTTGGGCGTGGTCAAAGGGAGAAGAGACAGGAATTAGTCCAGGCAGAGTTTATATTGTCAAGGAGATTTTCATGAGTCAAAAAGGAACTAGTCAGAATGGTTACTGGGGATCCACGCTTATCCAGGCAAAGGACCAGACTCCCACTGGTCATGAATATGGGGAAGCAAGAGCTATCAGATGGTTGGCAGGTGAAAATTGATGGCGGTTTGTAGAATGTTGCTGAGGAAGCCGACAGATGAGTATCTGATCTAGGTAAGGCGAGTGACAACCAGTGTCCTATGAAGATGGGTGAGTATGTGGTCTGGAACTGCACACAAGACCGGCAAGGCATATGTTAGAGATGAGGACTATGTTGTTAGTATACAGAGCAGACTTTAATGCTGGCCTGTTTACCACACTGAGTAAGATGATGATCTGGCAAGGTCTGGATGGCAGCGCTGGTCTCTTTGTACTGCGGCTGATTAGGCTGATGAATCCCAGGTGGTTTAGCCAGGGAGTGGAAAGACTCCAACATCTGCCGCACACCTTCAACACTCAAAGGAGTCAAAACATTCACCGACCAGTGGCAGACTATAACAAATAGAACATTACATCAAGCCAAACAGTGTCACATAAACACAATTTCACATGAGGTCAGGTTTAAAATACTCATATATGTTGGTCAAAATCAATATATACTTTATATATACTGAGTTTCTGAGGATGATGATGCTGCTGAGAAGAAACATGCTAACCTCTAACTGATGTAGAGAGTGCAGAATCCAAATATGAAGGACTAACACTGAAACCAGAAACCAGCGTTTTATCCAGCCTTGTGGGAATGTGCAGACTTGTATCTATGTAGAGACTTCTTTATGATGTTGGCTATCATCATAAAAACAATAGACAATTTTCTAGGCAAATAAAAGGGTGTGCAGATAACTGTGAGAGAATCCACATTTAGTGAGCAGCTGTGTGATAGGGTTTTGATTTCATACACCAGTTTTGGCTGATGTAGAAACCATCATTGCATCCCACTGCTCGAGAGAGCCACTGGTAGAGCAGTAAAAAGTCTTGTTCACATGCAGCCTTCTTTCTGTTAGTCAAATGGATTTGAGAGAGGAAAATGGTAAATGTCATCTTTCTTATATAGCGGTTTTCTGTTCTATCTGTGCTTTACACAACTTACCTTATTCACCCAGTTACACGAGCACTTTTTTATGCTGTTTCTAAGTGCAGATATCAGTAGGCTCATCCTGCCTGCCAGAAAGTGAATGTTGGAGAGGATCAGGCTATGCGGTTTCCCTAATGTCTTAACCGAACTAATGCTCCCCCTCTCTTGCCCCTCTTCTGTGGCCTTTGTTTTGATCATGGGAAGATCAGTGATAAATTAGGCAGAAGTGCCCAGAAAAAACTGTCTCGTTAATGGACACATTCAGAATTGCTTCATTCCAGGGACCCAGAAACACACAACAAACAGGGAAAGCAACACCACCATAGGACTGCACCATCTTGGTCATAGTGCTCTGTAGAAACTGAATCAATTTTGGAGCCAGCCTGGAGTTAGAGTTAGTTAGTTTTTTTTTAATTTTTTAACCAAGATCGCCACTTTTTTTCTGATGTGAGCAGAAATTGTAACGGAAGATGAATTTCATGTATGGACATGTCTTTACATTTTCTTAAAATCTGGAAGTATTCTTTTAATATTACTGTAAATGACATTTCAGCATTATATTTACATATTGATAGATGTCACAGCAGGAAATAGTGCCGTCTTCACTCCAGGCCTCAAGAGAATTATATGCATTTTCCTCGTCTAGCGATGCATCTCTGTAGATTGTTCACAGGCTGAGCTCCCTTCACTGGAATAACTCCAGATTTGGCTTTGGTGACTTTCACTGCCTCAGTTGATGTGATTTACTCCAGGCCTCCAGCTGATGATCTCTGCATTATTTGTCAACACAGCCAAGCATTACTTATTAATGAGTTCTTCATACTTTATTAAACTTACTGTCATAACACCTCATCAGGGACCAGGCAGGGAGTCCGCTCATCCTCCTCCCGCTGGTGAAAAATAACTCTGTCAAGCTGAAACCTGAAGTTGTTTATTTCTCATATTTACTGCATTTTGTTCCCGGGATGTGACATGCCACTGATCACAGAGCCCAGAGGAAGTTAGATCAAACTTTAAAGGATGGAACTGCTTGCCAAAAGCAAAACTTGATGATGTGTGCTGGCCATCTTAGAGGAGACTGTGTAACTTAAGAGGTGTGCTTTCATCAGTCATCTGGGCAGGCAGGACATCAGCTTTGGCTCGCTCGTTCATCACCACATATCTTTGGTGTTGGCGTCCATTTACAGAGCTTCACAGCTGATGATTTTAGCAATCTAAGGTTATCACCTGCTCAACAGCAAGTGTCATTATGCCAAACTGGCCTAGTGCCAACCAACAGGACCACATTCACCATTGTCATCTACCCTGAACAGCTTGCTTTATTTTAGGACAGACCTCTGCTTCGGTATCCCATGAAGGCCTGCTGTCATCTTTATGGATGCCACTCATTCACAAACACAGCATCCATTTTTGCCATGGCGTTTGTTAAGGAGTTCTCTAGAGGAGGCTTAGTGCCAGGGCCAAATTATGTGAATCCCTCCCTTAAAGATCCAATAATGGCTGAATGCCAGCTCAGTAGTGTCAGTCTGTGTTTCTGTAACACACTTACTCCTCTGTTTAATCCACTTCAAAACCCCACGGGCTATCCTCAGAAGTCTGTGTCTGTCATTTCTTGAATCGTGTTTATCTGCAGTGTTGTAATACAAACACCTGGACAGAGCAGATGTGATCCAGTTTCCCTGAATACTTTTACAAAGACAAAAAGGAGATAATCTCATCTTTACCTGAATCTGGCACAATGTTGCACCATCTCAGACTGAATGATCAAAGACAAGAAAAACAAGTTAATTGGCACTCCCCTGAGACTCTGAGCTGGAGGATAGAAGCAGCCTGTCTGCAAACAGTAAAAATATTCTCTTTGAAATTATGCAGCAAAAAAGTTTGTACAGTATGTCATTCAGACAGGCTGTTTAAAGTTGAAACCAGACAGGACTCTAAAATATTTTGTTGTTGTGCAAAGTTTTTACTGAACTGGCACATTACAGAGCTAAAAGTTTCACTCATCAAACCTGGGCTCTGTCTTGTTAGCCTAAAACAAATCTGCAGTAAAGAAATCTTCCATAAATTCCATTCAAAAAGTATTCAGAATTCTTTACTTTCTGTACACTCAATTTAAATTTTAGTTCGTCAGTTTTTTACTGTTTTTCTAAATGTTCTAATCATGTGGTGTGGTGCCAGCTGCATATCTTCATTATGCTCAGTATCTCAGTGTTTGTACAAAGTCTGTGGTAGGACAGTAGAGTGGCAGTTGTCATAAAGTTGGTGGAGACTGTCTTTGTGTTCCATTTTATGTTTACTTAGTTTCACCTCACCCTGTGGTCGGGAACAGTCTTTGCAAAGGATTTGAAAATATTTTCAAAGGTACTAGAGTTAGGAACTACATCAATTTGGCTACTAAAAAATGACCTAGAAATAACCATTTGGTTAAATTTGGGAAAACAACATAATTCACATTGAAATCTGTCCCTGTACAAGGCTACTCTGCATGTTTAAAATGAACGCAGCTTCAGCTTTGCTTCACTTTGACACCAAAGGACAGCTTGTGTCCAGCTGAGACATGGCTTTGACAAAACTCTTTTATTTGAATAACAGATTAATAACGTGAAAGCAGTTTTTACAAATTAAAAATCAGAAGCTCAAAATTAATTTATTTGTAAGTTTCAATCCTGAAATCAATCATTTATAGAATCCACTCTGGCAGCAGCCAGACCTGGATCATGCCGGATCCGTTAAAGCCAACTGAGCCCATAAGCTGAGCCAGACTTTGTTTAGGGGGCGGGGCATGGCAATCACAAACTAAAGTTTGGCCACTCCACACTAGGGGTGGTTGGATTGATCCAAATATCTATATAATTGACTTAAAAATGTAAATATAATATTATAAACTATTTGGCCTATAGCCACTAGATAGATACACAAACATCAGTTTTCGACCATTTCAATTACCGTAATGGTTTTAGCCATGCCACCCTTTCTGAGGATTTTTTCTGACTCTGGCACAGCACAAGGTCCAAGGCACTCTCAGGTTCGTTGTCCATAAAAATAGGTGCCACATTATCCTGTGACAAAAGCACAAGTCTGACAAAGCTCAGTAAAGACAGCTAAATGTCTTTAGTATCTAGTTCAGTTGTAAGTATAGTCAGGGGCGTAATTTCCAGGGGGATTAGAGGGATTTATTTATTTATTTATTATTTATTTAGACAGAAATCTGGACCTCCCCTCCCCCAATGTGTTCACCACAAAGTTACGCCGATGAGTATAGTATGTGTCTTTTTGTCGCCAAAACATGCACAGATATATTCTATTAAGAGTGTAACATACACTAGTTCCTCATTGGCAACTCAAAAGAAAAAGGACTGATAACTTCAGGTCATGCGCCTCATTGTATCTTTTCCGAAAAACATGGTTGTTGAATCATTGACCTGTGACTATTTTTACAGAGGTGATCTATTCTAAAATAGCTTGTGATGGTGTGATGTTGGATCACAGCTTCTAGGTGAAATAAATGTTTAATGTTAGTAGCACCTTGGCAGTCCATGGGCAGCTACAGCGTGCCTGTCTACCTGTAGCGACCTGGTGTTAGATGGGGGTTAGTGTTAAAGTGTTCACTGCAGTCAATGTCTATATTATATTCAGTATGCATTTTATTTATTACTGTTTTTGATCTTAATGGAGTTTTTTGTTCTTTTGTTTTGCATTTCTTCTGTTCCTGATGAACTCCACTGTTGCTTCCGTTTCTTTTTTGCTCCACTTGTCAACCAGTCTACACTCAACCAAGACACACTCAAGACACACTCATCCATGTCAAGCAATGTGCAGTTGGGTGTTTGGAGGACTCCAAGAAGCACGTTTGGATTAATTGACAACTCCTCTCTATAGGCTTTTCATAGGCACAAATCAACATAATTGCATTATCAAACATAAGGTGCTTCATGTCCCTACTAGACCCCAAAAAAGGCAATAGCACAATTCTTAGTAAGCCACATTTACCTAATTTTACTAAATATTTCCAGATGTCTGGTCATTACTAAGAAAAGTTGTTTTAGATCTTGATTTAATTTCTGATTCTATAAAGATATCTATGTTTTTCTAGTTTTAATACTTTAAAGATGTTTAGTCTTAGCAGTTTAGCAATTAAGTGCACTATTGTGAAGGCTACATCACTCTTTATGGAGCATTATCTTAGCAGGCTACAGAATCAAATTCAGCAGCAATCCCAACAGATCAGCTAAAGTCAATGACAGTCGTCAGGTGATGTGGACTATCTTTCTGCTCGGAGGTCCATGAGCAGAGACATGCTGCCAAATATTCCCGACTGCAAATGGAATAATAATCCTACTTTAACAAAAGTGCACCTAAAAGAAGTGACACACATTCTGATAAATGTGTCAAACCTTATCGTTATCAAGGCATACATTTTAGAAACGTGATTGTCTACTTTTTTAAAATCAGCCAATTGCAGCACACTGCATTTAGTCATCAGTCCTGGTCAGACTGTGTGCCTCTAACAAAATAGTGGTGTCTGCAGAGTCTTTATCATTTGTCATTTTATTTCTGTACCTCAATGTACCAACGTCTTAGTTTCAATTAGACATGGGTAGAAATGAGCATGTATTCAAATTTAGCTGAGTTCTCTGGAGTTCATGCCACAGTTTGATAGAAACCTGCCTTCCTTCTAGTCATCCATTGATCTCACCATCCATAACAAGGTTTAATTCATTGAGTTCAATTGCCTCCCTTTCAAGTTTTAAGAAGGGTAGTTAATAACAAGAGCTGTTTTGTGGGATCAGATGTACTGACAGTTAAAATTACAATTAAAATTATAAATGACAACTGGACAACAAACAACTAATAAGTACTAAACATTAATGAGAAGTAAAATACAAGGATATTCTGATGTCTAAGCGCCTTATTGAACCACAGGGCAGGAAAAGTAAAGAAAATACTTGAAGCTGCCACTCATTTATCCTCTGTGTGAGCAAAACAGGCAAACACAATCTGGCTTCTTAATTCTAATGAGCCTAAATGGGTCTAAATGTCATGGAACAAGAACAGTGGCGGGAGCCTGGCCGACCCCTGTCATAGTAGTAATAGTTGACTGGCACATACAGGCTGCCATGGGAGCTGGGCAATTATGTGTGCAGACAAACTCCCTTATCTCTAATGAACACTTGCAGTAGTCTTAAAAGCTTTCACATCTGTCCTAGCAAAGAGGGTGGTTGGGTGGAGAGGGTGGGGAGAGGAGTTCTAGATGTCTTTCACCATCATGCAGTCTCCTCTGAACTGCTTCAGTAATCTGTCTTTTGAGAGAAAGTGGGGAGTTGATCATTACTCTGGAGGGTTATTTAAAGGTTGAACAGAAAGTTTGGGCACCAAGCCCTAATCTTGGTGTCTCGTCTCTTAAGGTTCCCTTTTCATTCCTAGCGCATTCTATTCATACATCAGCCTGCTGATTGAGCAGTTTCTCCTACTCCATGTACCAAAAAAATGTTTAAATTAACTTCAGCAAGCAATTAATTCTCATCCGTGCTATATAGCCACGGGCCATGTGCAATAACTGCACACAGCTTAAAAGGAAACATGCATTCCTCTACCCAAGCACATGAATAGAGTCAGTAGTCAGCCAGCTCTGTTCTAGGATGCCCTCTGGACCCAGTGGAGGTGGTGAGTGACAGGAGAACGGCGGCTAAGCTGTCATCCCTGATGGACAACATCTCCCACCCCATGCAGCAGACTGTGACAGCACTGAGCAGCTCCTTCAGTGGGAGACTGCGGCACCCACGGTGTGGGACGGAGAGATTTCGCAGGTCTTTCCTCCCCACTGCTGTCAGACTCCATAATAAAGACTTTAACTGATCAAGCACACACATCCATACATATGCAATAATACTAAGTGCAATAATCCTTTCTGTCATCGTTGTATTTTTACTCAGTTGTATATAGTATTTGTATTTGTATTCTATTTTTATCTTATTGTATATTTATTTTATTTTATTCTACTGTATATAGTATTTTATTTTATTCTATTCTGTACAGTTGTGTACTGTATTTATTCTTATTGTATTCTAATTTTTGCCTCATAACTTTTGCACTGTCCACTTCCTGCTGTGACAAAACAAATTTCCCACGTGTGGGACTAATAAAGGTTATCTTATCTTATCTTAGAAGTGCCTTGAGGCTACTTTTGTTGTGATTTGGCGCTATATAAATAAAATTGAATTGAATTGAATAGAAGTCATCCCACCATTAATATATGTTTTAGTTTCAACATCTCACATTTTTTAAGGGATTTATGATATTAAGCTCAGTAATTCATGTGGTTATAGATATTTTACAAAATTTTCCAGTATTGAGTATGCAGCATCATGTGGACAAACACAGGGGAAAAAAGAAATCACTCCATGTTGCAAGCTCAAATATGGTGCCACATAAGTGTTGGACATGGACAGAGTTGACCAAGGAAGTGGTTGGCCAACAATGCCTCACTGGTGGACATCTGTGTTGATTTATATAATTGGTTGATTGAAATATCTTCTACTCTTTGCCTATTCTATTTAGAATGTCTAAAATAGAACCTGACTAATTTATTGGTGGGAGGATATTATCAGCTAATATTAGCTATTTTTAATCTGTTTTTTTTATCAGCATTGATAACAGCCAGTTATTAAAACCTAAAATTTGTCTGAAAGAGAAAAAACACATTAATAGCAAATGGCCTGTATTTGTATAGCGCTTTACTAGTCCCCAAGGACCCCAAAGCGTTTTACACATTTAGCCATCCACCCATTCACACACACACATTCACACACTGGTGATGGCAAGCTACGTTGTAGCCACAGCCACCCTGGGGCGCACTGACAGACACATCACCTTGTTTAGGTCAGATTTTTAAATCACATATTGTAAAAGGTCTTAAATTTCACTGATGGGCCCCAGTCTGTAGTATGTTTTTATCTGTGTCTTTTATGGGTGACTGTAGCTCAGGAGGTAGAGCAGGTCACCTACTGATTGGAAGGTCGGTGGTTCGATCCCTGGCTCCTCCAGTCTGCATGTCAAGTATCCTTGGGCAAGACACTAACCCCAACTTGCTCTCCGACACATCCATCGGAGTATGAATGTCGTTAGAAAGAGAATGGGTGTGAATGAGGCATGTTGTATAGAGCACTTTGAGTACTCCGTGAGAGTAGAAAAGCGCTATATAAGAATCAGACCATTTTAGGACAATCTAGACACACAGTTTGCCTTGGTTGCCATTAACAGTGACTGAAGCTGGGAAAGATGAGAGGCCAGCACCTTTTTTCTTTGTAGTTTGTGAATGCACATTGTGGATAAACCACAGGTCTTTGATGGTAAACTGATGGGAGAGCAAGGTGCAAGGCAAACGAGAAGTCCCTGACTGCAGTGTGCAATTCAGGGAGAGGCTCAACGTAGTTTGGCTCAAATGTTTGACTCCGCCCATCTGCTGCTACATTCAACTGGATGGGGAAGACTGCATGAGGGCAGTTGAACAGCTGCAAATGCCTGATGGCCTGAGGGACTTTGCAGAACTGAAGAAAATATTTATGTTCTGTTTTAGTTCCCAGTTTGATTCCGAGACATGCTGAAGTTATTAAAGTGAGGCAATTGTAAGTTTTTCTGTATTTTAAAAAACATGAATAAAGCCATATTCGAATGCTCATTGTTCAGATGCACAAGCATCACTTCAGTCTCTGATCTCCTTACTGAAACTGATATAATGTAATGTATAAAAGAAATTCAGCATGTGCACATATATACACATGTCATGGCCAACCAGGGTAATTTTGTGTTATACTTAAAGAAAATATAGGCAGCATGGAAAAAACTATGGATTGTAAAAATGTCAACTACCGTATTTTCCGCATTATAAGGCGCCCTTAAAATCCTTTAATTTTATCAAAAATCGACAGTGTGCCTTATCATCCGGTGCGCCTTATGTATGAATACTGACCTTATGTATGCTTACTGACCTCGAACCAATTTTATGTGGTACATGGCGTTCAAAACTCTGTCAAAAAAATGTTTTGGTACGACTTTGGTAAGCTACGAAGCCGCACCACTTGATGAATCGTCAGAGCATAACGGCTACCGTAGTCAGGAGCCTCGCGGAGTAATCTGGATCCAAAACTCCATTCACTTCAGGTCCCAAAGTCAAACGAGCAGTGCAGCATCACTGAGAATCTGTCTAAATTCTTTCATCTTTAATAAAATAATCAGTGTTGCTGCTTTACCAGGTTTAACAATTAAGTTTAACATCCAGGCATCCATGAAAACAGAATTAGAAAACAGAGTTAGAAGTTAGCAGGAAGTTAGCTCTCTAGTTTCCACCTAAACATGATATACCATGTTCTGACTGAGAGATTTCTGAAAAAATTCAAATGTACAGCCCTGCTATCACGTCTGACATAAATGAAGACAGAAAACTAAACAGCAGTGACCTTTGTAGGGTTACTCAAGTTGGACAGCTGGTATATAATGATGTGCTACGAGATCGCTAGTGACACAGCTATGTTAGCATGACATAAACGCAGTGAAGCTGGAAGATGAATGCTAACTTTTTTCCACTCGATAAAAGTTTCCGATGGTTAGGGACAAATGCAATCGCATGGCAGGATGCTGTAAACGGACCAAACTTCAGTCAGGAGAACAACTGAGATAATCCATCCACAACATGAGGTTAGTCATTAATATACTGCAACAACATATAAATAGAGCAGCTGCGAGAGAATTCAACATAAATGAATCAATGGTATGGAAGTGGAGGAAGCAAGAAGAATGATTTGAGTAAAGTTTGACTTATCTGACTGTTTTGTTTCGCTTAATGCGCCTTATAATCTGGCGCGCTTTATGTATGAAAACAGACCCGTTCATCGATAGTGCGCCTTATGGTCCGAAGAATACGGTAACTAATAAACGGCTTCTTTACATTTGCCCATGTTTAGCACCGCCTCGAACTGCATACTGCAGCGTTTACTGCTAGTATTAGCCAGAAAACGTACCAAAGTGACTTAGAATTGTCACAGAGATCCTTTTGCTAACTACCTTGGCTAACGTTTAAAAAAGTTGTGAATAAGTGCTTTAGTAAATTAAGCAGGAAAACGTTTACGATGGCACAAAGGGGATGGCTACTCCATCTCCGGTCTAATAGACCCTGTGCACGAGAAAATGCTAACTTCCTGGTTTGAGACTGGATGTAGGGTTGTATATTTCCGGTAGCTTTACTTTGCGGTCAATCGCTACTGCGAAGATATACTCCAAAATCATGTCCAAAACTCGAAAACGGAAAGATCGCGTTAAGTTACAGGAGGAGAAGGTGGGAACACTCACCACTGTTGTGTCATGAAAAAATCTAATGATCAATTTTGACGTTTAAGGAGTTTAGATCGATCAGTTGTTTACATCACTCAACACAAGCAGAACTGCATTACTGCATGCAGAAGACACATCATCCACATTCAGAAGCACATCTCTGTATAGTGACTGGTCTTATGATTTAAACAGGCAAATGTTCAGCATTCAAACTACAGGTGAAGAATAGTCAAACCAGATGTTTCCCCGTTATGTTGATATCAGCTAGTCAAGTACACACCTACACAGCATGTTAACAAACCGTGAAAAAAAGCCACACAAAAAATGAATGATTGCTGGTAAGGGTTTCTATACATTAGTATTCACGAAGGGTATGTTGTGACTTACCTTCAAAATTACAGTGGTCCCTCGCTATAACGCGGTTCACCTTTCACCGCGCTGTTTCGCAGATTTTTTAGTGCAAGTTTGCATGCTTATTTTTTTTTACATCACATTGTGTCCTGCGTCCTGATCGCTGCAGACGATCTCCTCCGTGACGTCTCTCCTGTATAGTACAGAATCGCTGCATCGATCGCTAGCAGTGTGACTCTGAAGTGCAGTACTGTATGTCCACAATGTCCACGAAACATTTTGCACCGTCAAAAAATAAAATTGGCTACTTGATTTCACCTATCGCTGGTTATTTTTAGAACATAACACCCACGATAAACGAGGGACAGCTGTTTACAGATACTGAGAAATATAACATTTGAATCCCTTTTCTCTTTTGCTCTGAGGCGCGGGGGGAATATATCGACAAGTTGATGAATATCATTTACAGATATATTGGGTAAATGCCCAAGACATCTATAGAAATGTAAATCGCCGCTTGATTCATTCATTTGCTTAACTTGTTTTGGACCGTAAACAAGGCGTGAATAGGGAACCGGAAAAAAAAAGCTCCCCACAGGAGTTTCCGCAGTAGCATATGCTAACGTGCACATAGTCTATAAAACAGACAAGTTGAGCAGGTTGCCTGTGAGTCAGTTGCTTGGTAGATTCGAGAACTATTGATCCCAAACCATGTGTGTCTTAATCTTGTCATCCACCAGAGCCTGACTTTGCTTGCGCTTACACTTGTATGTACACACTCACTGACTGTCAAACGTCAGGCTCAATCGGCAAATAAGACACTTGAGCACTCAAGAATCCTCAAGAAAGAATAGAGAAACACATTAACCTCGCTCCTAGTCGAATGGTTTTGTCTATGTGCTTTACAAATTACATCAGATAAGATAATGAGCATGGATTAGTATGAAAGCCTGACATAGCAAAATGAAAGGCTGAGACAGAGGGGATGAGTAGGTGATCATTACAGGAAATTCTCAGAGCAGACCTATCTCTGGCACACACACTGATGATTACTGCGCTATCATAAGATCAGCCAGCACAGGAGCCAGCAAGGAAAAAGAGAGCCAGTGGTATTAACTCTGTATAAAAGCAATGCAAAGGGCTACACACCCTGTGGAAATGATCACTGGAAGCGGTGGAATAAAGCAGAATAAGGCCAGCGCTATCACATGTCTCCATCCGCCACCGCCACTAGTCACGAGAGACCAACGGACCTTCTGAGGAAATGTTACTGTGGCGTCTGCGATAGCAAGCGCTTACATTTTTCATTGAAGCTACACAAGGCAGTCTTGAATGTTAGCAGCAACTCATCAGTAAGAGGTCACGTCATGTACTGTGATGTAAGTAAAATGCACTGAGAATGCTCACGTTTACAAAGCAAGCTGCACAACAAAATGTTCAAAAGGACAATAAAGGTCAAAGGTCAGAAGTTTGTCAGCTGTGCTTCTACACTCAGTCACAGCTGTTTCAGACCACAGCTTTTCCTTAATGTAGCTGGAGAACCTTTATATAAGGAGTCAGAAATTAAAAACAGCCATGTCCACTATGCTTATCCACTATGATTTTATGCACTATTTTTCAGTGTTGCGCTGGCAAAGTATAACAGACAAAAGTCTTGTCAGTTCAGATTTTTTTCTTGAAAATCGATTTAAACCGGTCTACACAAACATAAAACATCGGCTTGTTGTATCTTCAGTATTTCTCAAAGTAGAAATCCTGGTACAGTGTGAGATCTCTCGTGTTAGTACAAACACAGCTTTAATCTCAATTTCAGATTATAGAGATATCTTACAATAACTTATAACAATGAAAAACTACCAATTTCTTATAGAATCTTTGTAACTCTGTACTTTGGAACAATTATGCTACACATTTTATAAGAATTTAGCTTAGTGGAGCTAAATTCACCCATTAAGGTGAAGGTTATCTCTGGAAGGAAAAAGTCTCCATGGAGAAACTCCACACTAGTGAAAAATGAAAAAAGAGAGTGTAGGAAAGCTGAGCGCAGATGGAGAAAAACAAACCTCCAGGTTCATTATGACATCTATAAAGAGAAACTTCACAATTATAATTTACAACTGAGGAGTGCAAGAAGGTCCTACTTCTCTGACATCATCACTAAAAACAGCCATAATGCTCGGGTCTTATTTTCTACAGTTGACAGGCAAACAAACCCTCCTGTGTCAGTGGCAGCTGAACTTCATTCGACCATGGCCTGCAATGACTTTGCCAAATTCTTCACAGAAAAAATCCAAAAGATTAGACAAGCAATTGGTACATCAACAGCAGATCCAGGATATGTACTGTGTCCACCGAAAAACTGTTTAAACACCATGAAACAGTTTCACCCTATTAACAGCAAAGACCTGGAGGACATCTTAGGTCAACTGAACTCCTCCTCTTGCTGTTTAGATGTCCTGCCAACACATTTTTTCAAAAAGGTCTCAAAGACTTTGGAGTCAGACCTGTTACAGATCGTCAACTTTTCTTTAATGTCAGGTGTGTTTCCAGAATCACTAAAAACTGCTGTAATCAAACCTATACTGAAAAAGGACAATCTTGACAAGACACAAATGAACAACTACAGGCCGATCTCAAATCTCCCATTTTTAAGTAAGATCATTGAAAAAGCAGTTTCTCAACAGCTCAATTACTTCTTAAAACAGAATAACTGCTATGATGCCTTCCAGTCAGGTTTTAGAGAGAACCACAGCACTGAAACCGCTCTGACCAAAGTGTTTAATGACATCTGTCTGAATACAGACAGTGGAAAAATGTCAGTCTTAGTTTTACTGGATCTCAGTGCAGCATTTGATACAGTTAATAATAATGGATTGGATTTATATAGCGCTTTTCAAGGCACCCAAAGCGCTTTACAATACCACTATTCATTCACTCTCACATTCACACACTGGTGGAGGCAAGCTACGGTTGTAGCCACAGCTGCCCTGGGGCAGACTGACAGAAGTGAGGCTGTCATATCGCGCCATCGCCCCTCCAGTTGACCACAACATATTACTCAAACGACTGGAGAACTGGGCAGGTCTTTCAGGAACTGTACTAAACTGGTTCAAAACATACTTAGAAAACAGGAAATACTTTGTATCAATAGGTAACTTCACATCTGAGCAGACAAGTATCACATGTGGAGTTCCCCAAGGTTCCATCTTGGGACCCCTTCTGTTTAACATTTACATGCTCCCACTGGCACAGATTATAAAGAACAATAAAATAAACTATCATAGCTATGCAGATGACACACAAATATATATCACAATGTCACCAGGAGACCAAGGCCCTGTACAGGCTCTTGGTAAATGCATCGAGGAAATTAATGACTGGTTGTGCCACAATTTTCTCCAGCTAAACAAAAACAAAACTGAGGTAATAGTCTTTGGCGCCAAAGAAAAACGATTACAGGTCACCAGAGAACTTCAATCTATACACCTAAAAACCACGAACCAGGCGAGAAATCTGGGTGTAGTGATGGATGCAGACCTAAACATAGAAAAACACATTAAGACAATAACAAAATCAGCTTACTATCACCTCAAGAATATTTCAAGGATAAAAGATCTGATGTCTCAACAGGACCTGGAAAAACTAGTCTATGCATTCATCTTTAGTAGGCTTGACTACTGTAACAGCATCTTTACAGGTCTACCTAAAAAATCAGTCAGACAACTACAGCTCATTCAGAACTCTGCTGCTCGAGTCCTCACTAAGACCAAAAAAGTGGACTCACCTGTTCTCAGCTGCATTTGAATAAAGCACCAAATCCACACTTTTAAGCTTAAATTTCAAAACTTACATTTAACTACTGATTTTATCTACTGTTCTGATTTTATCTGTTTTGATTTTATATACTGTTGTTTGTTTGTTTGTTTGTTTGTTTGTTTGTTTGTTTGTTAATTAGTTAGTTAGTTTATTTGCTTGTTTTAATCAATTTTAAATCATGCTTTTTACTTGTTTTTGTTTCTAATGTCTCTGTAAAGCACTTTGAATCACCTTGTTGTTGAATTGTGCTATACAAATAAACTTGCCTTGCCTAAATTCTTAGTTTAGCTTTTAGTTTAGCATATTAGCATGCTAACATTTACTAAGTGCTGCCAAACAGAAGGTACAGCTGAGGTTGACAGGAATGTCATTGCAGTTCCTGGTTGTTGGACAGAGCAAAATGGAAAATCAGAGGATGAACACAATTCATTCAGTTGTCCCTGAAACAGATGTGAAAATTATTAGCATTTGCCCTCTGGAATCCTGACAGCTTTCATTATTAGTATTTCAAGCCTTTAGTGTTTTCTGGTTTCAGACTGTCAAACCTAGCAGTAGTCAAGTCTTTTTACAAAAAAAAACAAAAAAAACCAGACAAAGGCATGTAAGGTTACTTGTGCATCTTTCAAACAGAAGGGGTTTATTCTTGGATATGTTGCATTCCAAATGTGTCTAAATTTAAGCTTGATTAGAGAAAACACTTCTGACAACCATATGCTTGAGAAAAAGACATCAATATACAGTTGTGGTCAGACGTTTTACATTCACCCATCAGCTGCATAAATGTCATGGTGATTTTGGGCCTTAATGGTGTCTTTTAGCTGACCTTTTTCCAGGGTGGACTAATTGTACAGCATACCTGCACTCGTTTAAATTCATTTTGGATTTTCTTTAATGCACACAAATTATATATACAACAAAAAGAACACTTCTTTGACTGAATATTTGTAACTTTTTTGACAGCCGGCTTAGTCTTTAAAGTCTACTCAGTAGATCTGTTCCATAAATTAAGTTGTACAGCCGAAGATGGTTTATCCCTTTTAAGCCAGTCTCTGATCACTGGTGCCATGCAACTGATGGAAACAGCTTGTAAAAATCTAATAAGCAATTCTCTTTAAGCAATGTAAGCAATGCTTTTTTAAAATGTGTCAATGAAGTAGCCTCTGATGGAACTAGTAATTCTACTGTTATCTGCAAATATTTGGAATTAATACAAAGCAACCTCTATATTACAAAAAAATGTATATTGAGTTCTATATACTGCAACTGTTGGACTGTGATCTCTTAAGGGATCAGTAAACTCGGGCATCTTTTTCATCAAGTGCCACGGAAGGGCAAATCAGTCCCAAACCTCATCCTTTTCAGTCTTTATGGAACCTGCCAAGTAATTGGCTGTCTCCAGTTATGAGTTTTCTACATATATTCTTGAAGGCTGACTATCTTTTACTAGAAGCACTTTAAAAGGCCTTCCCATAGAACTGGGTCAAGCCCCCTGTTCAACTGGCCCTGGCAGTACAAGCAGCAGGATATGTGGCCAATTGATGAAGCATCAAGTGATGATGGTGAGCTTGACTGGCCTTTGTTTGAAGCTTGTCATATTTACAGCTGACCTTGAGAAGAGATTCTCCCAGTAATTTATAGCAAATAACGTTCTGAGTCCCATTTCAAAGATTCACTGTCACTTTTTACACAACCGTCACCTTGTCTTAAAAGACAATCACTGCTCTTGACAACACAGTCTTATAAGATATTATACTAGCCAGCTTGCAGTCCTTTCCAATTATATGAAGATAAGATAAGATAAGAGATAAGATAAGATAAAACTTTATTAATCCCTCACACACACACACACACACACACACACACACACACACACACACACACACACACACACACACACACACACACACACATATATAAATACAGAGACATATATAAATAAAATATACGAAGGGGATAAATAGAATAAATAGGAATAACAATAAAAATACAAGTGAATTGCACATTTCAAGTATTGAGTCTATTGCACCATTGACTATTAACAAAAGTATTGCACAAAAGATATTGCACAGTGAGGTGAAGAGGCACTACAGCTTAGTTGTTCCCCCCTCCTTTGTCCTCCTGTTTCCCCTCCCTCTCCCCTCCAGAGAGGAGTTAAACAGTTTGATGGCGTGTGGGACAAAGGAGTTTTTAAGTCTGTTAGTTCTTGTCTTGGGGAGAAGCAACCTGTCACTGAACAGACTCTTCTGGTTGTTAATAGCCGTGTGCAGAGGATGCCCAGCATTGTTCATAATGTCCAGCAGTTATTTTTTAGTGTCCTTTTCTCTGCCACTGTCACCAGAGTGTCCAGCTTCATGCCAACCACAGAGCCAGCCTTCCTGATCAGTTTCTCCAGCCTGGATGAGTCCTTCTTTGCTGTGCTGCTCCCCCAGCACACCACAGCATAGAAAAGTACTCCAGCAACCACTGACTGGTAAAACATCCTCAGGAGCTTCCTGCAGATGTTAAAAGACCTCAGCCTCCTGAGGAAGTACAGTCGGCTTTGGGCTTTTTTATACAGGTGCTCTGTGTTGCATGACCAGTCCAGTTTATTGTCCACCCACAGCCCGAGGTACTTGTACTTGTTGACCACCTCCATCTCCTCCCCCATCTATCTGATCTGGCAGTGGACCTTCTCTGGACCTCCCGAAGTCCACAACCAGTTCCTTAGTCTTTGAGGTGTTGAGTTGCATGTGGTTTGTGTGACTCCATGCGACAAAGTTCCTCACCAGACATCTGTACTCCTCTTCCTGAAGATGAAGATAGAATGAATGCTTTTAAAAGCAGATAGTTTTTAGCAATACAAATGGTTGTCTGTCTTTCTGTGTTACCCTTGCAATAGACCAGCAACCTGTCAAGGTTGTACCCCACCTCTTGTTCCATGACAGATGGGATAGTCTGAGCTAAGTTAAAGTCCGCTGACTTTGGTGGAGTCACAAACAGAAGTAGGCTCACTTTTAGTGCTGCACATATTGGCCATGTGACAGAAATGACATATCACATACACATTAGCTCCTTAGATGAAAGAAGTCTCTGTAATGACCCCACATATTTGTTCAAAATCTGAACTGAGGTCATTGTATTTTGTCTGCTACCAATTAGGATTTCTTTTTTGACTGCTCCTCCTGTCACTCTTCTTATTTTCACTTTCTCACGATTTGAACTCATGAGGACAGTTCCCTTATAAAGATTGGCTAATTTATAATTAATATTGTGACTAAAAAGACCCCCAGACCCAGCAAACATGCCCAAGCAGGTAGCTCTGGATGACTTGTGAGGGTGTGTAGTCACGTAGGGGGTGTCAAAGGGCAAAACTGCCCTCTGTGGACACACCAATTTTGGTGGGCTAAGTATGGGGTTGCCCTACCCACATAACTCTACAGTTCAGCCATAGCTACATACTGTGGGCTCACATGGTTTTCTGGCACATTATTTATATTAAGGACTGATTCAAAACCTCAATAAAATAGAAGGTTAACTGCCTGTTGTCATGCAAAAGATATAAGGTCACATTAATCCATAATAATTCAAGCATGTAGCCCCTAAATTGTTTCAGACAGACTTCTATGATTTGTTTTGTTTACAGACAAACGATCCTGGTTTGAGTACAGGAGGAGACAAACCTCCTGTCGGTCGTATCAAGACCCATGTGGTGACCCTTTGTGAATAAAGATTCTTTTTTCTTTTAGAGCAGCATTCTGGTCGACATTCCTTACCAATTGCTGGTGGTATTGTACAGTGGGGCACATGTAGCACATGCTCTATGGTGCCTTGGTCAGCAGCCAAGGAAATGTGCTCGCAACATGGGGTGCAGTAGGGGAGCTAGAGAGTGGGCATGTTGTGTGCACACCGTGGGCCTCTGCTTAGTATAGCTGGCCCATGGTGTGGACTAACCACTCTGAGACTGATTGGTAAATGGACTGATTCTTATATAGCGCTTTGCTACTCTCCCGGAGTACTCAAACTGCTCTATATAACATGTCACAATCACCCAATCACACCCATTCTCACAAGCAGTTTATCTATACCCAGTGCTTTCTAAGTACATTCACACACATTCACACTCTGATAGCTGCATCGGAGAGCAAGTTGGGGTTATTATCTTGCCCAAGGATACTTGACATGCAGACTGGAGGAGGGATCGAACCACCAACCTTGTGATCAGTAGGTGACGTGCTCTACCTCCTGAGCTACAGCCACCCCAAATGCAGAGGTCTACAAATCAGAGGAAAATCACACACTGTGCAGTGTGGATTTGCCCACAGTTCCCCTAAATGGGTTTCAAGGGGGCATGTTCCCAAGTTGATCATATTGATTAAGTAAGCGAGTCTTTTATACCATGTAATATATGTGCGGTAAGCATTTTTACACTAATAGGTCATTATTGCATTTGCATACAAATATAATGTGATTACAATAGTATGTTACTTTGGAAGGCCTTTTACCCCCCAAAATTTAAAAATGTACTTAATTAAGTGATACTGCTTTTCCCCGTTTCCATCCTGCTTTTCAGTCTACCTAAATTATTGTAAACAATACAAGCAATCCTACTGACAGTAAATAAAAGTGTAAGCCACTGCACAGCTCTGGCTTTGATGAAAACCGGCAAGTCTTGCACAAGAATAATTGCAATCAGTCACACAAGGACATTTGTTTCCCAAGGCTGTATCAGCACATACAAAGTAACTTGATGCAAGAGGGCTAATAGTGGACTCACGTGGTTACACTGCAGTTTTTCACCCGATCAGCCTGCCTGTATTTCGCTTTCAGCAGCTGTCTTGCTGTCTTGCCAGCTTGTGTTATAAATTAATGCATTAGCAGTTTTGGTTTGGCTTCTCTAGCCTGATAAACACAAGCTACAGAAGAGCAAGATCTCCACAGCTGTGGAGGTGGGATAGGAGCAAGTGGACACGAAAGCTATTTGTCTTTGTTAATTATTTGACATCATTTGACATCCAAACTAATTAACAGCCATAAGCAGAAGAGCAGCAGGAGCGTAGCAGGCGACATTGTGAACAGGTTAACACAGGGGATTGTTTTAGGCAACTTTAATGAACTGACTTTATAATTCACTTTCAAGTACTCAGGGTACAGAATTTTCTTACTTAAAATCATGTTTCTAATATTAAAAAGTCTAAATACTTTGCTAGAAATGAAAGAGATTGACTAATGAGGTTATTATTATTGTTTTATATTTTCAGATTGGCCTGCTGGCATTATCACTATGTATGTATACACCAATGAACCAAATCACTCTGACTCTGCTTGCACAATATACTTTCAGTCTGCTAAAACAGCTCCAACCACTGAAGTATAGACATGCACAATGCTTCTGAAGGTGTCTTTCTGACAATGGCACCAAGATGTTATCTCCAGATCCCTGAAGTCTTTGAGTAGAGAATATACTATGGGTCAGTCTAGTTACAGACATTCCCCAACCCACTCTTACCAGTTAGGAGTGTGTCTTTGTAAATGCTTTAATTCAGCAGTCTGTCCATAATGATCTTGTTAACCTGGGTCAGATCTTCACATCTACCAAGTTCCTTTACATCCAAAGAATGACTACAACAACCAATACTACATTTTTTGTACACAGAGAGACTGGTTTCTCTCACAACTTCCACATGTGGACACCACATACAAATGCTTATTCAGGACCAAAACCATGCTGTTTTCCAAAACCTCAGCACCCAGGTGTGGTGCGTAGAGTTCACCAAAATGATAGCCAAACAGAAGTGCACAAAAAACCTCACACATGGGACACAGCTTTGTTACATACTCCAGAACTACCAATCACTGTGCAGAGTCATATTGTAGGTGGTTGAATAAGTATATTATTCATATAAGGTAGATTTAACCTCTTAACTTCCACAAGGTTGTTAGTCGACCACTTAGGAGTAGTCTTAGAGTTAGTTTTGCCTGAGTATAATCCGCCAAGTATTAGATACATCACTTGAATTCGTCGGGGTATTAAAAAATACTAGGGGGACCAGACATAACAAAGAAAACTCAGAGTATGTAGAAATGTTTTTTGTGTTTCATTTTACCAGGTAACACTAATCTAGCGCACCAGCTCATGTCCATTTAGTGTGAAGCAAATTACACTTTTCTAACCCACATTGTCAGGATAGTTTCTCTGATACTTGATGTTATTGTGTGCAATAAAGTATTCCATTTCACCAGTGGGAACCTTTTATCATTATGCAACAGCCTCATCAGCCCTATAGGTTCCTTTGAATGATACTTTATGCATTAAAATACTATTGTAAAGCTGGGAAATGTGTTTGTCAAATTAATCTTGCTAATGCTTGTTCTCATAATAGCAGGGATGCATTTCGTCTTCTTATTTTATGCTTTAAAAGTAAGCAAGCATTGAGAGTGAGGAGTGGTGCTTGCAGATACTTTCCAATAGTGCAGTGATAAAACTATTCAATGTTCCCATTTTCTCACGATGTACAACTTTATATCTTTTAACCGCTGTGTCCTTCATGCATGGTGCTGTATAATCAGTGACAATGAAACTTTGTACTTTTATTCAGAGCATCAGAGCATTCAGATTTGAGTTCTTAGACTCTCTTCTATGGCAGAGGTTTAGTATTTCTATCTGCTTTGATAATACTATCTTCTTAAATAATTATGGATGCTCTGATCCAACTTTTTTCCAATCTGATATGCCTAGAGGGACTGGTCCCTCTTCCCCTCTGTTTTTCTTTCTTTCTTTCTTTCTTTCTTTCTTTCTTTCTTTCTTTCTTTCTTTCTTTCTTTCTTTCTTTCTTTCTTTCTTTCTTTCTCCCTTTCCTATCCCCCAGTCATGTCTGTCATGTCTGTAACAACTGAAAATAAAGTAACATAAATAAATAAATAATAATAACAAAGGTCAATCAAATGGACCAATACGGCAAGGCCGTGATGATCCAATTGGTAAAGTAAATCAGTTGGGCATCTTTCTTGGCCTTGAGACAATAATTCTAATGGCTAAAGAACCAAACGGTTCAGGCAAAAGAAAAAAAAAAAAAAAAAGGACAGTTGGGATGCATAAAGATCCAAAATCTTCTAAAAGGCACCAACAGTACCAATGCTGTGAGTGGAATAAGCCATGATTATACCAAGCAGACAGCTTTAGGCTACAGTGGCTTATATTAGAAGATACAAGAAACTATCTTATTAGGATACAAGATAGATGCTAACTAAAGCAGCCCTGCTTTCTATGGGTAGAGGATGCCTATTTATAAGATACTGTAAATATTTTAATTTCTGTTGTAAAGCCTACTATTTAAACATGGGACTCTATGCAGACTGACTCCATTTTAAAGCTAGCCTCAAGTGGCCATTAGAGGAACTACAGTTTTTGGGATTGGCATGTGGCATTTATTTCTGCCAGCTTAACCACTCATTTGGAATGCGGATGAAATATTTCACCTTTCAGGTCTTTTTGAGTCTTCTAGCAATCAAATGAAAGATGATACTTTTTTGTCATACTGTCATTACGAGTGACCTTTTTTCATGCAGTTTGAAACGGCAATTGAAACCTGCTCTATGCACCATTTTTTTTGTCAAAGCAACCACATTCCCAGATCTCATCAGTGGGTGAAAGAAATGCCTATGCTATATTTTAATGAAGTAAAATTATCCAACAAGTTAAAGTGTACCAGTTTTAATCAAATTTCAGCTTGGGGAGTTTAAGATGGAGAGAGACAAAGAGAGTTGGGAAAGAGACAGATGGGCCAGAGAGAAAGCTAGATATCAACATAGCATCAGAGTGTGAAAAATACGTTATCTCCTTTTGACTCACATTGTGTTCCGGCCACAGGGAATCCTGCTCCCTCCCAGCTCTGTTCTGTTTCATCCATGTACAACACTGCTGTTAGTAATTAGAGAGTAGGTGTAAGATGCCGCAGATTCACCAGCAGAACAATCTGCTGCACACAGAGCTGTCTCATTTAAATAATTAAAATGAATCTACTCTTGTTCATATTTGGATAAATTAAATTAATATTTGTCCCACAAGGCTCGGCAAACACAATCTTTCCACCACAATTTGTAAGTATGGTCATGATTGTCAGAGTCTGAGTCAGGGTCTGCAGCTTCTGCAATCTGCTCACTGTGGCAGTGATGCAGAAGGGCTTCACTGCTATATGTGTGACATAGTAATGTGTGATTTACTGAACTTCCTCTCCATACAGTTATTCTTTTGCATGTTTCTTTTTTTTTTTTTTTTTTGGCGCCCCCGACCTCCTGGGTTAGCCTTCAGCGTTATAATCGGAACAGATCCTAGCAACCATGTCCTGCTCTGCCTCCTGGCCCCGTTTTAGGCAAGGAGAACCACTACGCATCGTATGGTTGCTATGTCATATGTTACGTCATATGTGCTAACAAATCAGTTTTGCTGTACTAAGGAGCCCTGCATGGGATAACATATCTAATTTTAAGCAGAAAAGAGAGAGAAGTTGACTGTGGATAATTTTTTGTGACAGAAATTTAATTTCTTTTCCTTAAAGGCAGACTTTCGTGGCTCAAGAGTTGGGAGTTCGCCTTGTAATCGGAAGGTTGCCGGTTTGAGCCCCGGCTTGGACAGTCTCGGTCGTTGTGTCCTTGGGCAAGACACTTCACCCGTTGCCTACTGGTGGTGGTCAGAGGGCCCGGTGGCGCCAGTGTCCGGCAGCCTCGCCTCTGTCAGTGCACCCCAGGGTGGCTGTGGTTACAACGTAGCTTGCCATCACCAGTGTGTGAATGGGTGGATGACTGGATATGTAAAGCGCTTTGGGGTCCTTAGGGACTAGTAAAGCGCTATACAAATACAGGCCATTTACTTTTTGCCTCTTTCCTTTGTTTGTGGATCTTATAGTAATGTTGCTCTACACAGTGGCTGTTCTTGTGGCAGTAGTACTAGCACTGGATTATTGAAGCAGACCGTGATATCAGTATTTAAGAATATAAATTGTCCACAATAATAATGTCCTTATTTATTATCAGTTATCATTCGCTGTTGATGTATTAAAAAAATATTCCTTTAGAACCTTTTAATTGGATTCTCAGAAATACTTACATTTTCTTCACACCCACATTCTCTGTACACCATCTGGGCAGGGGTCTGTGAGGAGTTGGCAGCCTGGCTGTGGTCTGGGACACTGGGCCTCCCTGTGGGTGGGGGCAGTCTGCTTGCCTCCATCCCAGGGAAAAGAGTAACACCCCCTGAGTCTGGGGGTTGATTGTCCCATTGGGGGCCGTGATACCTGGACCTGGGAGTATAGAGTATGTTTGGGGAGTGTGAATGGTTATATAGTGTTCATTTCACGTCTGGGGCTCTCCTCAGCTCTTTCCAGGAAGGTGGCGCTGTTGCCTCTCTGGTGGTCCTACTTGGGCTTTTGCACTCTGGGGGCCTGTGGATGTCCTGGCCTGGGTCTCCTCCATGTCTGCTTCATGCCATGGGGGGCGGGGCTATGGCTCCCTACACCCTCGTTACATGGATAAACCTTTTGAACTCAAGCACGCTCATGCACACAGGTGTACACAGGTGCTTGAAAAACTTTATTTTTCCCTTTTATTTTTTCAATAACTTAAAATAAAGTAAAATAAATAAATTAATAATAATAATATAAAATGTGAAAAAATAAATCAGTTGGTCGTCTTTTCCTGGCAAGAATTCTGATTGCTAAAGTAATGAATGGGACAAGGAAATAAATAAAATAAAATAAAATAAAATATTGACATTTAACTGATATATTACGTTGATATATTATAATAAGTATACCAACAAATATGAAATACATATTCCTACCTTTTGATCCAGATATTTGAAATTTTCTATATAATATTTCTTTTTCAGTCAGTAAATGTATCAATTAATTTCATGTAGCAACACTGAGATGTAGTGGGCCAAGCCAGTTTTATTTATAAAGCACTTTACAAGCAGCAACCACTCACCAAAGTACCAACAGAAATTCCATACAATCTGACAGAAATTGCATAAATTTCCTAAATCTAGAGAAGAACATTATTAAACAAATACTACAAAAGCATAATACTACTGCATTAATTTACTGAGAAAAATGATTCAAAATTAAATATGGTTTTGATCTATTTAAAGAGCCCAAACATTGGTCTTCTGTTGTGTTCTACGTCTACAGAAGTGCATCATTCATTAATCAAAGTCACGACTTCCAAACTGGAAAAGGTTAGAAAAAAATTTCCATGGAGTGCGTACTCCACCAAGCTATGGTCATGAAGGCCTTACAAAAAATCTTACAAATGGAGGAAAATTCAGTTGACTTCCTGCTCTGACATGAGTGGTTGTCCAACAAAAAGGCCAAAGTGTTCATCAAGAGCATAAGGTCATGTCTGAGATTCAACAGGCCTCTCTGATATTGGCTAATATCATTATTGAAGAGTGTACAATCAGAAAAAAAGCTACTGAGAGAATGTCGTATATATCCACACCAAAATGTTATATTTTTAAAACATTTTCTATTCTGGTTTTGCATAAATGTCTTTTTTTTCTTGCATAGTTGACTTAGTCTTAGTCTTTAACATCTTAACATCCATTGTCTCCAGCAAACCATTGTCATATTAGGGGTATGGTTTGGATCTACACCCATCTCTTTCCTTTTTAATGATTTTTGCCTATTTGGATCAACACACTGGAAAACCACAGGAAATCTGCAAGGCCTAATTCAATGCATTAGAGTTCATTTCAAAATTTTGATATTATTTTCAAAATCCAGCTCCACTCCAAACCCTGGATGGGTTACCACTGACATGGTGGCTGTAAAGAAATCAATCTCTTTGCTGTAAAAACCTCCATCACTGGATGGAACAGTTTACAAACCAACACATTGTTAATAATGTTAAAATGAATAATTTGAGGTTGTTACCCATAAACTACCAGAATCTTGAACCAGGCCTGATGCTGAAACATGCAGCACGTTAATTGTGATCTTTAATGTGTTGCAGCTTATCACAGAAGGCATTTGTTAACCTACATAAGTGGAGCATACACAATTTATTTAAATAGCATGAAAATTTCATTAAAGTCATTCGTCTTGACTGCCGGGATGTCTTAGATACATGAGGTTTAATTTTCTGCTTCTAAGTTCAGATAAAACTGAGGTTATTGTAACGGGGCATAAAAATCTTAGAAACACTGTCTAACAAGATCCTTACTGAGGACGGCATTGCCTTGAGTTGTCTGTTGTAGTGATTTTGCACATTATAAGTAAAATTGAAGCACACAATCCCGTCGCACAACATCAACATTTATTTATATACAAAAATAAAATTAAAAAAAATAAAATATGAAGTTACAATTCTTTTCTGTAAAAAAGCATTATTTTTTTGTATATAAATAAATGTTGATGTTGTGCGACGGGATTGTGTGCTTTTTATAATTTGTAATTGTTTAAATAACTCGTGTCTTAACTCATTCCATCACACAGAAAATAAAAACTTTTTACATCACAAAATGTTAGAAATATAAGTCGTTCATAACAACCTGAAAGGTTGGGAGATTAAAATGCAAACCAATGGAAGCAGAAGCAGAAGACTATAATGTCACAGAGCACACAGTGTCTATTATTGTGTAGACATTTATAAATAAGAGCTTAATAAAGATGCTTAATTTCTTAAGAAATATGCAGGTGGAGTGATCTTTATCAAAAGTAGAAGTTACATCTGTGGCTAAGTCATTGTACCCAAAAACTTTAAAAATCTATCGTTTGTGAGGCTATGTAAGTAAAGCTTGCTCTTCTCGCCCATGTGTAACAAACCATCTGTTGGGGGTTGTGGATTTGACACCTTAGCATTGTGAAAGTGGGGAAACATGCTCCTGGCTGTGCATAAGATTTCTGCTTGCAACTTAGAATCTCAGTTCTAAATGAAATTCAGATGTTTTTTTAAGTATGGCTAATGTATTATTTGACTTCTAAGGCATACACACACACACACACACACACACACACACACACACACACACACACACACACACACACACACACACACACACACACACACACACAAAGAACAACAACAAAGAGAAGAAGAAGAGGGTGTAGTTTACTACACATCATAAAAAACGCAATCAATCATCTTCCAACTGTATCTTTCTGTTCTGACTTTAGAGTCCTTGTTCGTTTACTGAGCCGTACTTTGGGAGTCATACTGTTGTGATACTGGGGAGAAAAGGGTAAGGTTTGATAGACTAAAACCTTTACACACAATACTTCAAAAATCTAAAGAGTGTGTGAGGCTGTTAGCTGTGTTGTCCAGCAATAAACTTATCTACAATGTGTTAGTAAAAGAGTGAATTGTACTTCTGAAGTCACACTTTAACGATGCTTCATATCACAGTCTTTATGATGAAAAACATGTTCTCTTGTTAGCACATGTCTGCGCTGTCACTTGTCATGAAAATGTCCAGAGTTAGGGTTCAAGCTTCCTCTTCACTTACCATTGATCATTATTAGGGCCCACAATAGATTTGTCACATTATCCCCATAAACAACATGCTTTTATAGAGATCATTGTGACACAAATATTTAGATTCTGGTTTCACAATGTGCATGAACTCAAAATCTTAAAATTTCATATTTATAAAGTATTGCAAAGAATACACTTCTTGTAAAAAAAAAACTGATTGGAGATGCTTTTGAGAAAAGCTCCTGCTGTGACCTTCCTTCTGTGAGCGCATGCACGCACACACACACCCACACACACACACACACACACACACACACAGAGAGAGAGAGACAGAGAGAGCGGGAGATCATTAATACAAAGGGTTGGAGCCGGTTTTGGATTTTCACTTGTTGTTGGATTTAATATGAACAGTCACATAAAATTCATTACAATTTTTTGCCTTTGGTTCAATTAAGATGTTTCTTTAAATCTACAACACCTTCCTTTTCAAAAGGTTTACTGACATAGTAAAGAAGTAGCTAGGGAACTCAGTAAGTATGAGCAACAGTAGCTGAAGGACGCTTTCTCCAATAAATAGGATTTCATCATCTGCAGTTTGTTAAAAAGTGCCATATTAAAAACAATTCAGCAGACCCTCAGAGTGTGGATGCAAACCGCTTTCAGCTATAGAGGTAGAGGTACGCTTCATGTACTTATCAACATACAGTTCAGAGGCTTGCATTAGAGTGCATTGGTGCTTGGGCATCTTTTATTCAGCGTGATTATACCATTGTGGATTTAGCTATATAAATATGCTCAAGAGTCTATCATATGTTTGACATGCAACTAAAAATTCGAAAATATATGTTTTAAATCAGTAACTTTACAAATTTAGAGGAAATGTTTTTGGACAACACACGTGTCACATTTTAAACAGGGTTTGAATAATCAGCGCTGACATACAGACATTTATGCGCTGGGTATAACAGACATGCTTACCGTGGTGGTCATGTTTACATCACCTGTTTTCTGCCTTTGAAATATTAAAATCCTTTGGGCTGCTTTTTTAATTATCTTGAAGGGGGGAGCAATTTTAAACCCACGAGTTGTGTTTTATTTCATTCTGTGAGTATATTTGAACTATGCACACGGTCTCCCAACTGCATGCCAAGCATAGCTTCCCATTTGTCATGCAAACTAGAAAGTAGATGAACCTCTCCCTGGGCTCAGGAGCTGAGTTTGCTTACACATTTCCATGATGTGATGGTTTGTAATTCAAGACAGATGGCGGGAGGATATTTTTACCATTTTGTGTGCTGGAATAGAAATTAGTGATTGTCCATTTGGTGAAGAGTGAATTTCAGTTTCTCCATTTTAGATACTGCAGCAACGTGAGTACATAAAGCAGTATCCAGGTGCAATACACCCGCTCTGGCAGTCATGAGGAATAGAGGGTATGTATGAGCTCTCCTTCTCACATCACATCACTCCTCTCATCCATGCTGAGTGAATAGAGAAACTTTCTGGGTTTAAATGCAATGGAGATGTGTTACCTGCGTTACCTGTGTTCCTCTTTTAAGAAGTATAACACATAAACACACTCAGTGATCTTATTTATGTACTGCACAGTCAGTATTCTGAAATGCATTTAATTCATATTTAGAAATAAATACATTTATAAACTCAAATTTATGACATGTCCTATAAGTGTAGCTTCACACCAGGCGAGGTACAACAAGAGAATGAGATAAATCATAGTTTAATATTTTCCAAAGATGTCATTTGTCATAAACTAGCTGTGAGAAGCAGGTGGGTTGTACCCGAACGCAGACTCGCAGACAGGACTTTAACTCAAAAGACATTGATTTATTGCTAGACAGGAAATAATACAGACTAAACCAGGAGAAACACAACCATGAGGGAGATCGCGACACCGGACAGAGGGAAACAGAGGGCTTAAATACACAAGGAATCATGAGGGGATGAGAAACAGGAGGGAAACACAGCCGAGGCTAATCAGACACGATGAGACAGGGGAAGCAAAACTGAACATGACATGAGACGAGGTACCTTCAAAGTAAGACAGGAAGTTATATACACAGTGATAACCAGACAAAGACACGCGAGCTTGACAACAGAAACACGGGAACAGAAAAGGGAAACAAGACACAAGGACACAAACACAGAGAGGGTACAGAGGACAAAAACACAAGGGGAATCTAGGTCAGAGACACAGAATAAAAACTAATGAAATTAACCTTAAACCAGACATAATAATAAGACATAATAGTCACCAAAAACATAAACTCCAAATGCTGGGTCAAAGGCCCAGAACCATGACAATCATTAATCATCCAGCACACTACCAGAAATACACCTACCACATGCACCATTCTTTGGTTTATTATAAAAAATTATAGAAATTTACAAAACATTACTGGGCTACAGTTTTTGTGTGAAGATGGATTTGTGCTAACTACAAGTCCAGAAACAAACTGTCACCTCTTGCTATTAGAATGCAAATAGAAACTTGCTGAACGAGTTAGAATTCCACTGGCTCTGTGTTAAAGCATTTTATAATGAAAGGATTTGCTGCTAATGTGTTGTTGGCACTCTACATGTACATGTACTGTGGTATTGTCTGTGTGACTACTCTATGTTACCACAATTGTAGTTTGACTTGCCTGGATGATGGCTCATCTTTAACTGATGTCAAATTATTGGCATTTATAACAGCTGATAAATCCAAATGAACAAAAGTGAAATAGAGATGGACGAAACACCCTCCAACCATGATATGAGTGTTGGTGTCACATAGTTTATCCACCAGAGGGCACGTTGCACTTGTTGACATTGCGTGTTTGGAATGTCACAAACTCAACAACCAGCTGATCCAAACAGAGTGGATTCGAATAATCCATGACTTAATTTTTTTTTAAACGGTATTGTCAGTTTTTCTTAGTAACTCCATATAACTCCAATAACTACATATAACAAATGCTAGGGAAGTTAGATTAGCTAATATATCAGATTTTTAAATCTCCAAGTATCAACATTAAACACATTATTGAACAAGCTCTGCAAAGGAAGATGAAATATAAAATTTTTCCTCTTAATAATAAACACCTTCATTTAGAAATGTAATTGTATTGTCTTTGTCTTACATTTCAATTTGTTTGATAATCTGAAATGTTTAAGTGTGACAAACATTCAAAAAATAGGAAATCAGGAAGAGGGCCAACGCTTTTTCACACCATTGTAGGTAATATGACTAACAGCATGGGCCAAGTTCAACATCATTGTGCTGTTTTAAAAAGCTTAAAATGTGAAAAATCTGTTTTCATGTCTTTTGTCAGTGCCACAGTCCAATCCACCATCCCTTGAACACATCTGCACTGCTCCTTCTCAGCATGGAGTCATAATGCCGCTCATTGATTATCACCGCTCTGCTTATAGCTTCACTAACTCTTTCCAGTATGTTAATAGTACGGCTCAAATCATTTGTATCCCACTGTCATTACGAAAGCTCTGAATCTTGATTATTTGCATGTTTGATTTGGCAAAGATTTGGCAGATGTCCAGAGAGGCTGTAATAGCAGGAGAAGGACCAGTTACTTAGTTTTCCTATGTTTTAGCTCATATAATGTTTTAATAAACATTAAATCAATACAGAAATGCAATTTTTAGTGAGAAGAATGTGGCGTTTTAACACATAACACCAAAGGTAACACACTCCCATGGCTGTAGTCTCCCTGTATAGGAAAATGCACATTGTCATACTGCAAAAACTGCTCAAGGAACACAACCTGGTCTCCAGACTTCCCACTTCCAGTCTTACTGTGCACCTGTGGGATGTGCATGAAAAACTTGATCCATAGAGGTCCCAAGCTACAACATACAGGTCTTAAACGATCCACTACCACCATCCTAGCTTCTGATTACACATTATACGCAATATTAGGTGGTATTAGGTGTTTTTATATACTGGCTGAACATTATATTAGTCTACTATCATCTCTGTTCTTATGAACACAGCCGCAAACTTGAATACTTCCCTGCCTGACCTTGGCTTTTGACTTTTTCCTGTCCACCTGTGTTGCTTAGATGGCTGATGGAACCTGCTGCTGCTTCTCATGGCACATGCTGTTACTTTAAACCAACCTCAGGTGGGTGGGGGTGGAGTTGAGTGTAGGTAGGCAGAGAACTAAATCCACACCACACTCATCAATCAGTGTGCCCCATCTTTCCTCTTTCTCCCTGCATCATATTTCCTGCAGCTTAGCTGAGGTACGTCCCTCCTTATACACATTCTGTGGCACATGATTAATCCCACCACTCATATCTCTTTTCATGTGTCAGCACCTTCAGTGCTTTATAGGCTTATTCTGAGATGAAGTGACAGCTCTACTCTGAAATATCACCAAATTAAGACTGCTGGCATGTGTAAACAACGTAAATATACACCAAAACCCACAAATCAAATGGAGGGCAATGTCTAACTCTTCTATTAAAACTTTGTTGACCCTGTAATATTTAAAGGTTGTTTTGTGTGGTTCAGCTGTTCTAGGTTGGTTCAACATTAGTCATGTCTCAGCTGACTCTTTGTGATGCTGGGTGCATTCCTTCTTGAAAAATTGCATTCATAAGTCACAAGTAGATTTATAGGTCCCAAATAAACATGGGCATGTGGGAAATGTTAGGAACCATTTGTGTTGCATGTGCCAGATAATAATATAATTCCCATCTAATTGACTTCTTTATATAGAACATTTATCTGAATAACAAAAGAACAGATTTGGAAGGTGCTATCTTCTAGTTTCTGAAACTATGCTTGCTAAGTGTTTTTTACTGACCTGGTGGATGTTGACAAGTGCAGGAAAACAGGAAGCAACTAAAGCTTTCAAGCAAGTACAATGAATGAAGTGCAGAATTTCCATCCAAAACACTGCTATATATTAGTAAAGTACATGAGTAAATGTACAATATTGCATTTGACCAACCTATTCATGCTGTGCTATGTCCATTTTTGATATACAGTATGTTGTCAGGCAGTGTAAAAGTGTTCAAAAGATTTCCTGGATTCTGGGAGATTACACACAAGCACTATAATTTACATATTTGTGATGGTACATTACGCAGCCATTTACATACATGCATACATGAAGGAATAAAAGAGTAGAGCGCAATGGTTATCCATCTCAGTGACACACATCTAAATGTATATGTGTTACAAAGTTTATTGCATAGTCTGTGAAACTAAAGACTCATCAAGAAGATCCAGATACATTCAGTGAGAAATACTGTTGACTCTTTTAGGGAAGAATGAGTGTGGTCCCAACAAAGTCACTGCAACTGAATTATATAAGAATGCAAGTCAACAGAAGCACTTTCTAGACAGGATATATTTATAAAAATGTCCTACAAGAGTGCTGAAATGAAACTCCTTGTTAGTCTGAAGTCACAGAAAGTTCTGCAGGTTTGTATAAGAAGGGAGACATTTGATAAGGGAGAAAACAAAGGAAAATTATATCTCTAGAGCTGTGGATTGAGCAGGCAGTGTTCTGTAAAAAAGAGTTTCTTGGCTTCTGAGACCAACACACCTGCATAAGCATGAAGTTAAATGTTGTGAACGAATGGAATTCATTCAAAGGAAATATGACAACCAGTCTTCATACAAGCGTGCATGGAGCCAGCTGAATGTAGCGCACATGCACACGCGCATACAGATGCCCTGTTACTCAGAACCAGCTGTTCCAGTGTGTTTAAATTATCACCTGTCAGCACAAATTTACCCTGATTCTGAAGGAGCTGGAATTCAAAATTTGCCATACTGTTGAAATCACCCACCACCCTCCTTCTGCTGTTATCAATCATAAAGTGCAGGCAGTGAAGGGCTAGCCATTAATTTCCCTCGTTTCCTTTTAAGATCACAGGAATTTAGCTCAGTCTTTCTCTGGCAGCTCTGCATAGCGACCAAACAGAGAGTAGGGAAATGTAAAGACTTTTAGAGACTAAAATGTGCTGTAAGGCAGCCAAATTATTAGAAACATGGAAAATCAATAAAGGCATGCTTTTATCTTCTAGAAAAATAATACATTTATCATAAGACATTTTCGCCTTCATATTTGACTCTTTTGTAGGCCTTCTTCAGCTCACAAAAAAGCACTAACATTTGTCAGCTGTAGCTTCTTCCAATGAACATATGCAAACTGTGTAGATAAAAAAAGAAGAAAATAGAAAGAGTGTTCTTTCTACTCATGTACAGTTTTTTTGGGGGGGGAATAAAAAAGAATAAAATTCACTTCCCTAAAGTGAGTTCTCCATTCAGATACGTACAGACTTCCAGCTTTTAGCCTCGCTGCTAGGTAGTTTACCCTGGACAGTCTCACCATACACCATACACTCACAGCTCAAGCAGATAGCATCATAACAATCTATGTTAAGATCTGGGATATCTTAGACAGCATATAAACTCTTGGTGCTTTTAGTCATTGTGTTGGAGCTGAATAACATTGACAGTGGCCAATGCAATGCACTGGAATAAGTCCAGGGTGAGACCAGCTTGCAGCTTACATGAACTTACAAAGAGCTGTTGCTGGAGTAGTGCTTACTTGTGCAGAGTTTGCATATCAGTTTGAATGGCAGTTCTGAATAAATAAAAGAAAATTACTATATAATACTTTGTTGGTTAAAATGGTTCCATGTAAGTACGGATCCTGTATCACAAGACTCTGGCGCTTGACAGAGTAGACGTTCTTGTGTCACGCCAAGGGTCAGCAGACAATTAGTTTATTTGGGTCACCAGTGTCCACCAGCTTTGTTACTTTTATACACTATATTACCAAAAGTATTCACTCACCCATTCAAATCATTGAGTTCAGGCGTTCCAATCAGTGCGATGCTGTTAAACCAGCAGTGGAAACCATGCCACTGTTGGTCAAAGACAAAGGAGAAGAAAGGGAAGGCATGTTAGAAGGCAGTGAGACAGAAGGAAAGGCAATGTGGAGGTGAGAGCAGTGTCAGGTTTCAGTTAACGGACTCAGGCGCAGACCGGGACTCCTTACAGGATTTACAGATTTTATTTACACAACGACACCAGGTGATGCTATTTACAAAGTGCTGGAGGGAGGGGAGGGGGGTCCAGGGTTCCGGGGTATGTGAGGGAAAAGACGGGAATCTGACGTCCTCCAAAGGCTCTCTCTCTTCACTCCCCACACTGGGGAAACACCATCCACTCACTCGTCCACGGGATGACAGGCAGGCAGGGAAAGGTCCGGGATAGATGCTGATAACTCAACGATCCAGCGACGAGTGACACAGTGCTGCTGTCTTAAATCGGCCTTGTGATTATCCCGATTGGCAGCAGGTGCGTGGGCCAGGGGCGGGAGCCCATAATGAGCATCGCCCCGGCAGAGGAGGGAGGGAGGGAGGGAGAGAGAGAGAGAGAGAGAGAGAGAGAGAGAGAGAGAGAGAGAAAACATGTTGCCTAATACAGAATCAGCTGGTGAGGCACAGGGACCATGACAGTACCCCCCCCCCCCCCCCCCTCAACGGGAGCCCCCCGGCGACCCACCAGGCTTATCCGGATGCAGACGATGGAACGCCCGCAGCAGGCGCCGGTCCAGGATGGCCGCCCGAGGGACCCAGGACCGCTCCTCCAAGCCATAGCCCTCCCAATCCACCAGGTACTGGAAGCCACGCCCCCGCCGCCGAGAATCCATGATACGGGTGATCGAGTAAGCCGGCAGACCGTCCACGAGCCGGGGAGGAGGAGGGGGCCGGGAAGGCGGGCACAGAGGACTGGACCGGAGAGGTTTAACCTGAGACACATGGAAGACATCGTGTATCTTCATGTTGCGAGGCAGCTTGAGCTTAACAGACACAGGGTTAACCAAAGCCGAGATCTCGAACGGGCCGATATAGGCAGGAGAGAGCTTCCTGGATTCCGCCCGGATGGGAACGAAGCGTGTGGAAAGCCATACCTTCTGCCCAACAGTATAGGCGGGAGCGGAGGACCGGCGGCGGTCAGCGAAGCGTTTGTTGCGGTCCTTGGTGCGTAACAACGCAGCCCGGGTGGCCTTCCACACCCGACGACACCTACGCAGATGCGCCCGGACGGATGGCACATAGTGTTCGCCTTCGATGGAGGGAAAAAGAGGTGGCTGGAACCCCAGAGAAGCTTCGAAAGGGGACCGGCCCGTGGCGGAGGAGGTCATGCTGTTGTGGGCGTACTCGATCCAGGGCAGTTCCTCGCTCCAGACGGCCTGGTTGGAAGAGACGACGCAGCGCAGGGCCGCCTCCAACTCCTGGTTCGCCCGTTCGGACTGGCCATTGCTCTGCGGATGATAACCAGAGGAGAGACTGACCTTAGATCCCAATGAGGTGCAGAACTCCCTCCACACACGGGACGTGAATTGAGGACCCCGGTCAGACACGATGTCATCTGGAATGCCGTGCAGGTGAAAGACATGGGTGGTGAGCAGGCGAGCAGTCTCCAATGCTGTAGGCAGCTTGGGCAGAGCAACAAAGTGAGCCGCCTTAGAAAAGCGGTCAATGATCGTGAGTATTACCTGCAGATGGCGGGAGGCCGGTCACAAAATCCAGAGAAACATGGGACCATGGTCTGGTAGGCGTGGGTAAGGGATGAAGCGGACCCGAGGGTGGCTGGTTTGGGGTCTTGTTTCGAGCGCAGGTTGTACACGCGGAGACGTATTCTTTGGCGTCCCGGCTCAGGGTGGGCCACCAAAAGTAGCGCTGCAGGAAAGTAATTGTGCGGTGTATTCCTGGGTGACAGGAGAAACGGGCTGTGTGTGCCCATTGTAATACCTGAGACCTGACAGGTTGGGGAACGAACAGGCGCCCCGCAGGGCCGCCTCCTGGATCCGGTTCGGCTCTCTGAGCCTCGCGAATGGCCAACTCGATCTCCCAGGAGACAGCCCCCACCACACAGGTGGCCGGGAGGATGGGAGCAGGGTCCGCCGGGTCTTCGGAGGTGGAGAACTGTCGAGACAGGGCGTCCGGCTTGACGTTGCGGGATCCTGGCCTGTAAGTGATTGAAAAGTGGAACCGTGTAAAAAACAGACCCCACCTTGCTTGTCTGGCGTTAAGCCTCTTTGCGGTTTGCAGATATGCCAGATTCCTATGGTCTGTCCAAACGATGAACGGTTGGGCAGTGCCCTCCAGCCAGTGCCTCCACTCCTCCAAGGCGAGCTTGATGGCAAGAAGTTCCCGATCGCCAATGTCGTAGTTGCGTTCTGCGGGGGTGAGACGACGGGAGAAAAAGGCACACGGGTGGAGCTTACCATCCCTCTGTTGCGAGAGGACCGCTCCTACTCCCGTGTCAGATGCGTCCACCTCCACCACAAACTGCAGGGTTAGGTCGGGCTGGACCAGAATGGGTGCTGAGGCGAATCGCTCTTTCAGCTCCAGGAAGGCTGATTGGGCAGCATCGTTCCACTGAAAAGGAACCTTGGGAGAGGTCAATTGTGTTAAAGGCAGAGCTACCTTGCTATAGTCCCGGATGAACCTCCTATAGAAGTTAGCGAAGCCGAGGAACCGCTGCAGCTGCCGTCGGTTGGGGGGTTCAGGCCACTCCACCACGGCTTTCACCTTAGCTGGGTCAGGACGTAGGTCTCCCTGCTCGATGACGTAGCCTAAGAAGGCAACTGTGGACACGTGGAAGACACATTTCTCACCTTTTACGAACAACCGATTTTCCAGCAGGCGTTGCAGGACCTGTCTGACGTGGGTCTCATGCTCTGACAGTGATTTGGAGAAGATCAGGATGTTGTCGAGGTAGACGAAGACGAACCTGTTGATGAAATCCCTCAAAACATCATTAACGAGTGCTTGAAAAACTGCAGGAGCATTAGAGAGGCCGAACGGCATAACCAAGTATTCAAAGTGTCCAAGGTGAGTATTGAAGGCGGTCTTCCACTCGTCGCCCTCTCGGATCCGAACTAAGTGATATGCGCTCCTCAAGTCCAATTTGCTGAAAACTGTCGCCCCCTGGAGCAGCTCAAAAGCAGAGGTCAGAAGTGGGAGTGGATATTTGTTTTTGATGGTTATGTTATTTAATCCACGGTAGTCGATGCACGGGCGGAGAGACTTGTCTTTTTTCTCGACGAAGAAAAACCCTGCTGCTACGGGCGATGAGGATGCGCGGATCAAGCCGGCGGCGAGGGACTCTGAGATGTATGACTCCATAGCCTCTCGCTCCGGTAGAGAGATGCTGTAGAGACGACTAGTAGGCAATGGCGCGCCAGGGAGTAAGTCGATAGCGCAATCGTACGGTCGGTGAGGAGGCAACGACTGGGCCCGGTCCTTGCGAAACACTTCGGCGAGATCATGATAAACAGGGGGCACTCCGGACAAATCGGAGGGCGCGGTCGACTTGGCGAGGGAGGCTGGTGTGTGAGGCGGTGAGGCGGATTTAAGGCAGGTCATATGGCATTCCTCTCCCCACCCCGTAATGCGTCCCGTAAGCCAATTAATGCACGGGTTGTGTTGACGAAGCCAGGGGTGCCCGAGAACGAGCGGCGTCCGAGTGGCCTTAAACACAAAAAAACATATTTCCTCAGTATGGTTGCCAGACAGAGTAAGAATAACGGGCTCAGTGACATGAGTAATGTCAGGTAGGCGCTGGCCGGACAAAGCAGTGACATGCAAAGTGTGGGGAAGAGGTTCCTGCCCTAGCTGAAGGCGGTCTGCTAACTCAGAGTCAATAAAATTCTGTTCCGCCCCTGAATCTATCAAAACGGAGAGAGCATGACCTTTGGTGTTGACCGTGAGCTGGGCAGACAGCATTAACCGTGGAGGAGATTTGTCTTGGCTGAGACCGCCCACCAGCACTCCTACCGTCACTGGTGGGCGCGACCTTTTGCTCGAGATGGGCAAGAGGCGACCACATGTCCCTTGTGGCCGCAATAGAGGCACTCACCGGCAGAGATACGGCGCTGGCGTTCCGCGGCGGAGAGATGCGAGCCTCCAATCTGCATGGGTTGCTCTCCTCCGTCTGCGCTCTCTGCCTGCCGGGAAGAGCTGGGCTCCGAGGTGGAGCCAGCCCTCCACTGCCCCGTGGCCTCCTGGGAATTGTAGTGCCGCGGCAGACGACGAGCTCGCAGCCGGTCATCCACCTTAATACATAAAGCCATTAACTCGGTGAGAGAGTGGGGGAGATCTCGCATAATGAGTTCATCTTTCACCTCTTCACGAACATTATTGAGCAGTGCACTCCGTAAGGCCTCCGGGCCCCAGCCTGTCTCTTCAGCCAAAATCCAAAAATCAATAGAATAGTCAGACATGCTCCGCTTCCCTTGTTTGTAGTTCAGCAGACGAAGCGCGGCGACTTCAGCGCCTGAGCCTTTATTGAACACGGTCTGGAATTTAGACAGGAAATCAGCATAGGCAATCCCGGGATCCGAGCTAAGCACGACCTGAGCCCACTTTAAAGCCCGGTCCCGCAGCAACTGGACAAAAAAGGTTATTTTGGCACCGTCGTTGTTATGGAAGCGCCGCTGCTCACGGAACACAAGAGTACATTGAGCCAGAAAACCAGCACACTTGTCCGACTCACCCGTAAAAGGTTCCGGCGTGGGCAGGGGTCCGTCCGAGGGTGGCAGAGGTGCCGGAGGTGCGCTCGCAGCGGCAGGCGCAGGCTCCTGGGGGGCGGGAGCCGCCGGCCGGGGATCACTCTCCAGAGGTGTTAAGCGAGCGACCGCCTGCGTAAGCGCCGCCATTTCGTGGTGGAGCCGCTCGAGCATTTGCTCATGTCGAGCCAGAGCAGCTCCCTGAGCGATGAGTGCCTGAGCAACAGGGTCCTGAGCGGCTGGGTCCCGACCTGCTGAGTCCATGATGGCTGGATCGTTCTGTCAGGTTTCAGTTAACGGACTCAGGCGCAGACCGGGACTCCTTACAGGATTTACAGATTTTATTTACACAACGACACCAGGTGATGCTATTTACAAAGTGCTGGAGGGAGGGGAGGGGGGTCCAGGGTTCCGGGGTATGTGAGGGAAAAGACGGGAATCTGACGTCCTCCAAAGGCTCTCTCTCTTCACTCCCCACACTGGGGAAACACCATCCACTCACTCGTCCACGGGATGACAGGCAGGCAGGGAAAGGTCCGGGATAGATGCTGATAACTCAACGATCCAGCGACGAGTGACACAGTGCTGCTGTCTTAAATCGGCCTTGTGATTATCCCGATCGGCAGCAGGTGCGTGGGCCAGGGGCGGGAGCCCATAATGAGCATCGCCCCGGCAGAGGAGGGAGGGAGAGAGAGAGAGAGAGAGAGAGAGAGAGAGAGAGAGAGAGACAGAAAACATGTTGCCTAATACAGAATCAGCTGGTGAGGCACAGGGACCATGACAAGCAGGGTCTTTAAATTTGGAACTATGACTGGTAAAGAGAGAGAGCTGGTTGAGATTATGGAGAGAAGGAAGTTACATATATCAAATGAAAGAAATGACATTGGATGTCAGTTGGAAGAGAAATAAGATTTCTGGAGGAAGTTGGAGGAAGTTGTAGATAGTTTCTCCAATAGACAGAGGGTGATGATTGGAGCTTTAATGGACATGTAGGTGAAGGGACCAGAAATGATGAGGTGTTGGGTGGGTATGGCGTTAGGGAGAGAAAGGAATAAATGGTGGAAGTTGAGGAAGGAAGAATGTGTTGAGTTGAGGAAAGAGTTGACATAGGCTCTCGGTGGTAGGGGAGAGTTACCTGGTGACTGGGAAAGTACAGCTGAAGTGAAACTGTCAAGGTGTTTGCAGTATCATCTCAACAGAGGAATGAAGACAACGCAAAGTGCAGGAGACTATTCAAAGGAAGGAGTAGGAAATGAAAAAGTAAAGAAAGTGAAGAAGAAATTAAATACTGAGTACTGCAAGGCTAGGTGTATGGCAAAGGCAAAAGAAAAGGTTTATAGCGAGGCTGGACACTGAAGAAGAAGTTCAGGACTTGTCTTGGATAGATGGAGAGATCAAGTTGGAAAGGATGTGCAGCTATAGTGATGAAAGAGAGATAAAGTTGATGGGCTATACCACGTAGATATTGGAAAGAGTTGTAGAAATTAGCTTAGTGACTTTATTGCTGTAATAACAGAACAATTGTGACAATTATTCCAACAATAACCAAAAAACAATAACCAAAAAAAGAAAAACCCTCAAATGAAGATAGGAGATGGGACAGGACTGATAGATTATACCTGCCAATCAACCTTGCCAAGAGAAGTGAAACCTGTTAGAAGGGTTTGTTTGTCTGCTCCTCTGATCATTCAAAGAGTTTCCCATGAAATAGACATCATTTATTCTTTTACATTTCCTGCAGCTGTACTAGTGTTTTAATTAAGTGATCAAACACTCAGGAGCAGCCAGGGCCACTGGTCTTTGGCTGTGTGGTGAGCAAGGTTTGCATCTTTTTCCCAGCATTTCTGGAGTTGAAAGCAGATCAATTGCAACACACCCTCAGAGGGATCATTTTGATCTTGTTTGTGGCTTTGACTCTGGTTTCTCCTTTCCCAAGCCTCTGCCTCATACATAGGCTACCGGCATAATGAAATGGTAATAGGTATAATGACTCAGTTAGGACTAATTCAGTGCAACTTGGAACCCTGACAAACCTCAAACCTTTGGTGCTTCATTCATTCTCAGGCCATCAAATGTACCTGTCCTTTTTTGGCTTTATTGTTTCACAGTAACCATAAAAGCTTAACAATTTTACAAAAGATCTTGTGTAGTCAGCTTATTTATGGACCTTCTTTTAGCTTGCAGGGCAGTGCTCTGCCATGGTCTAATGAGGCAGAAGACAACCTGAAATCAATAGCTGCTCACAGCATAATCGAGAGAACAGCCCCAAAAGAGGACTCCAGTCATTAAATGTATTTTACTATGTATAACACACGACTGTTTAAAGGTTGGAGGGGAGTTGTTTATTAGAGTTTGTCTGAATGTAGGTTAAATGTATTTCTTTTTCTTGGCCTTATCTCCTACTCGAGCCAGTAGCGAGATACTTTTAGTCCACAGGGTAATGTGTCTGTTCTGGCCTTGTTAGTGTTAATGCACAGAGATTTAATGTCTTCTCTGCAGCTGACTGCCTTGGCCTCAGTGTAGTACTTGATGAGGTAAAAATGAGTGTGTCAGAGTATTTGCCTTGACAAATCCACAGTGAGGTTGAACTGGCCTTACCACACACCAATCTGTTTATTATGGTATTGCAAGATGGAAGAGTTTAGAAGTATTTTCTACTGTCCAATTATTCTGTTTTAAAGCTAAGCTGGGAGCAGCACAGACTTTTAAAGTAATACTGTAGGTTATTATATCCACTTAGACTGAGAAATCTAATTTTTTCATCAATTTACTTAATAAAACTAAACAGCTCCATATATTGTAATACTCAAGTGCCTCATCATACATTTTTATGGAAATTAGGTGCCTGAGCAAATGTGGAAGTCTTTAATCTGCTGGAGCTCTAGCCTATTTTTGCTAGAGATTCTGTTTCAAGTCATGTCAGAAGAACTTCAACTCTTTGTTTCTTATTCAATGCCCTCACCCCGCTCTGCTCATGTCATGACAGCTGAATTATTCATAGAAAATGAATGCCTTCCTCTGTCAAATAATGCTGACTTCAGTGATTCCAACACAGGCTGTACTTGGGTGGGCTATCAAGAGTACATTAATGTTCACCAAATTATACTGAGCAACAACTGTTAGAATTTGAATTTATCTTTTAATCTGACTGATTGAATGACTACATCAGCAGATGATTTGCTAGATTTGCTAGCTGTTCAGCAGCTTAGTGGCAAAAGAAGTTGTATCTAACGTAAACAGAAGGTCTATTGTTATGCTGGGTAGTTTCATACCTACAGAGCATTATCATTCCCAACGCGTAACATACTGGCGATTTGTCACGGCCCGAGGCATGTCATAGTAACGCGAAAGGTACACCTCCGCGTCCTTATCAAATGCTCTGGATTCTTGATTGAAGTGGAATAGAAAGCTGCCCGCTTCCCTTTTTATTCGCTTCACGGCTTTCTATTGCAGCACTAACCTAACCTTAACCCTAACCTTACATTTATACATTCGCTCCAACCCGCTCTCATGCGTAACATACAGTTGGGTTGGGCGCCCGAAAGCATAACATAGCAACATTTTCTCACATTGCGTTGGTATGTTATGTTTTGGGATTAGAACGTGTTGTATACCTGTTATGTATTTCTTTCTTTTTATATCTTTTACTTTATATGCTTAGGTGTATTTGAAAATATTTGCAATGATATCCAAAGCCTTACAGGGAAAAGAATGATTTACTTTCTGCAAATTTGTGAACTGACTGGCAGAAATGTAGTGATAAAGATGATGAGCAACATTCAGGGCTGTTCAGTGTGCTCAGGCTTTGTGCCTTTTTATCGTTGCATATTGCTGCTGGCGACTCCAACAAGCTGCTGGTGATGAGCTGTAATTGAAGTGGATGTTAAGAGATAGAAGCAATTGCTGAGTCCTGTGAGGAAGGGACCAGGGTCATTGCTGCTCAATGACACGTCGGTGTAACTGCAGTCACCTTTCCAGTATACTTGATAAACTGCTGCCACCGGGCTACACAGGGAGCAAAACAGACACATAAACTACTGCCCTTCACACAAGCCCTTAACTTCATTGCGTTGGCATAGTGGCAGCGTCACCACTTAAGATGTAGTCACAGGATGGTAACATGAAGGAGAGAGTAAAATGCAAAATGACATCAACCTTAGCTCAAGCTGTTTGTATGCTCCATGAAGGGTAACTGCTGCATTACTGAAACACCTGCTGGGCATTATAGCCCACAGCCATCAATTTTCAGCAACATTAATTTTTGGCCATGCTCATTTCAGCCTAGATTGTGCTGACAACATAATTCTGATAGAAGGCAGGAAACCATTTGGTCAAGTAAAGACTAAACAACAGGTGTGCAGCAACAGGAATACTTCAGCATCTCTTTGACTTTATGATGTGTTGTTGCAATTCATAAAACTTTTCAGTGCCTGAAAATGTGCATAGAGATCCCCAAAAGTGGTTTTAGCCCTTATCAAAGCTTAATCCTGAGTGTCAAAATAAAAACATTAGAGAATATAAACGAAGTATTCTGAAATTGCAGTATGGAGCTCTGATCTCATACGCAGCAGCTGTATTTTCACAGGTGCTGGATCAGCCAGCTAAGCTGCAGCATTCTGGTTTTGACAGGATACAACTTTTATGCTGTCTGAACACTGTGTAGGAAATGCTCTCGGTTACAGCCCAGACTCACCTGGTAGTTTTATCAGTAGTATGTTAAAGGATTTGCCACACTCTCCCCTGTGTCACAGATGCCCATGTGTCATGGTTCAGCAGCATTGCAGGTCAATATCACATACTCCTGGTATCAGAGAAACTGAGGACCTATTGGATTTACTTAACTTTCCACAACTACACAGAAACCAGCATGTGTTTACTGTAACAGTTATCCACAGCTGATATTACATCTTATTGCTTATTGCTGTTTTACTTTTTGTACTCACGTTTCTGTACTTTCTTTTTCATGTCAGACGACTGTACGGGCATGAAATGCAACAAATTCTGACCAATTAAAACTAATGTGACCAGCCTTCCAGCGTACTTCTCTTCACTGCTGAAGCCCTTTCATCAGACGAAAGCTCTTTTCACAAATGTTAAAGACTTGAATGTTCCAGTGTTTCATCCATATTCATGTGTAAAATGGCCTTTCAGAAAGAAATTTTGAAGTCATATGTGGCTAAAGCTTCGTGTTAGCAGATTTACTGATGCTTGTTCTTAGTTGTTCTTTAGAACAGTACGCAGGTTACGCACCTAATTAAAGCTACCTCATTTTCAAGATGACTACTCTCTGGAGAGAGGAAACAGGCATTTTTCACATGGAGTGAAGGCGAATGTTGTAGAAATGTGAGTATGAAAACTAGTATTTTTTTTTACACTAAAGCATGGAACCATACCCCCATCCACCATGATAAAACTCTAAGCCTATAAAAAGTCAGTTCATCAAACAGCAGATATTAAAAGCCCTCCTTGGTAACAAATTGGGAAGTGGGTGCTTGGTTTCTCTTTTCCTTTAAAACTCTTATTTTTTACTTGTTCTATTTTATCTACATTGTAAGTGTAATTAGGTACCTGTGGATATTTTTAGGTACTGGAATTTGTACCCTTAATTGCATTGTATAATTAAAGGTTGGGAAATTGTACCAAAAGTTGCAGACTGTGAAGTAAAGTTATGAAGTGCTACCTAATGTATTTTTGTAGGTGCTACAGAAGTCCTCTGAGTCTATTTATAGGATCATAGGTGCAGCAAGGTCTTTGTAATCTGTCATACTGAGCTACTAATGTCACTGAGATCCCAAACTCCCAAAGCATGAGTGCTTGATTTAAAATATGCTCTATACAAATGCTTTCTGTAAATTAAATTATATCATGTAGGAACACTTAATGATTGTTTTTTTCCCTTAAAAATGCAACAGCTTGATTTGCTTATGAAATGCTAAAAGCAGTTTTTGAAAATCTGATTCAGTGCACATTTATTCCGTAGGTGGGTTCAAAATATGATTAAAGTGAAAATTTTGCCAGATTGCCTCAGACTGTCTGCTGTAATCAGATTTCCAGCTGTGCTTTATTCCACTTTGCAGCACTTTAAAGCACACAGTGTAGTCAGCTGGACTTGACATCATCTGCCTCACTGAAGTTGTGGGCACCTATTTGCCTTTCTATTATTCAAATACTTGGTTTTCTTTGTAGTTAAGCAAAGCAGAAAGCAAAGCAGATTTTTGAATCACTGGTGGCGGAAGGTCTCAATCTGTTTTAGTAAAGCGTTTACATAATTCAGATGGGTCTTTGTTAAGACTGATTTGAGTGGAACTAAATATATTTAGTTCTACTCAAATCAGCTCAGCTTTTTCATATATGAGCCAAACTGTATCGTCTGAGAAGCTTCACAATATTCCACATGAACAACATGTTTTTCACAAGCAGAAGCCCAGAGCAGCCTCACCTGTACGTCTTTCTTTCATTCTAGAAACAGAACAGAACAAAACAGAAAACAGCCCATTGATTTCCATTTTTGTTTTGCAGTAGTTGGTCCCTCCACCCTAATTTCGGTTAAATTGCACTGTCTGGCTGTAACAAACAGAAATACTGTGAAGCCTGAACTGGTATTGTTTCACACTTGTTGACCAAGAGTTCTTAAAATTAACTAGTACCACTGTTTAGTGTATTACATCATCCACCTCCTTTAGTTTTAGCGTGCTGAGTCTTCATGTGTTCATCAATTTTTTTAAGTAATTGTAGCTTATACTGCTGATGTTTATATGCTCACATATAAACCAATCAGATTGCGTTGCCTGTATGTCACTCAAAGGTCCCTCTTGTGCTATGGTTGTTCTTTGGTTTTCTAGATTGCATCTTTAATGTGCTCTGGAAGTATCCTCAACCCATCGTGTGCAGAACTTAGAAGAATGTCCAGGTGTCCTTTTTCTGCCAATTTAAAGCTACCTCATTTTCAAGATGACTACTATCTGCCAATTTGAAGAAACACAACAGTCTCTTACCCATGTTTGGTGATCATTGTGTTAATCTAAAATCAAATCTATTATTCATGATCTGTGCTCTTGGTGCAGTCATTTTTGGCAGTAACAATCTCTTTGGTTTGGTCTGCCCCTGGTGGTACCCCTGCGCATACTTACCACAGACTCTCTATTCCAGCTATGTAAGATGTAGAGTTTTGCCTAGTTAATGCCGTCAAATGAATTATTAATTGTAATAAGTGGAGTTTCCAGGCTCTGAGTTTTATTGCGTCCTTATTCGCCACTCTGTGACATTACAGAAATGGCAAATGTGTCCAAGACAGACGGAGCCCATTAATAACAGAGCTTTGTTTCCTTTGTGACTCCAGGCCTCTCTTGAATTGAATGTGTCTGGCTGTGGGGGATCAAGAGACTTTTAATGGATTCTCCTCCAGCCCTTGCATTATAATCTTATGGCTTGTTTACTGAAGGACAATGAGGATGCTTTGCAGAGCGCAAAGGTTATTTGGACCAAATAAAGAGACAGTGTATAGAGCTTAACCCAGTGGAAATTTGTCAAGGTCTGTGATACCATGTCACCTCCACCACAGCTTTTTAAATGGGTGCATTATCAGCTGTGGTATCATCCTTTGAAGATAAAAAAAGGCAGCAGATTTTTAGATAGATTCTTCGCTTTATTGTCATCTTGATTAATCCTTTTTCATAAGGAATCATAATTAAGAGAGGTCCCTATGACTATGTGGGTACCTCGGTGGTCATCGGGGGCTCTCTCCTGTGTTATCTCTTGGCTCCGGGTGGGGCGGGAGTTGCACTAGATATATAGGCTGATGGGACCGGGGTGAGGGGGGAACTGCTGGTTCTTTCTGACTTGGCTCTGTGGCTCCCTTCCCTTCTTTTCCCTTTTCCTTGCTTTGCCTCCCATGCATTGTCCTGGCCCGTGTGATGCATTTTTGGGGTCCTCCTTGCAGGTCCGCTGCTCTGTCCCTTCGCGCAGCTCTTTGGGTTGGGGTGGGTGTGTACAACCAGGCTATGAATAAGTAGATACAGCTGGTGATAAGCAACCCACATGTAAACAAATGACTTCACTGAGCATCGTTGGACCACTCACAAGCTGTACTTGCTACCTACACTCCAGACAGAGCAAATGGTGGATAAAAATGACTGATGCTGTTGCAATGTTGGAAGCAAGGGCTTTAACCAGATACAAGATCCCAGCTAGAAAATATTTTACAGTTTCAAATCAAATCAAATCAAATCAAATCACTTTTATTGTCACATCACATGTGCAGGTACATTGGTACAGTACATGTGAGTGAAATTCTTGTGTGCGAGCTTCACAAGCAACAGAGTTGTGCAAAAATACAATAACGTAAACAAGCAAAATACAAGAATGGCTACATCTGAAACTAATAAATATATGTACAATATATAATAGTATATGCATTTCTGGATGTGTATACTAAATATTTTTCTACGTGTGTGTGTGTGTACACATATTTTACAAATTAAATAGAGTAAACAATAAATAAAATATATAAAAATATACCGAGTTGAGACATGTGCAAAACAGTGGCATTACTGTACAGTATGGAGTGCATAATGTTGAAGTTCCAGTAGTGAAGCTGAGGTGTCTATGACGTGTTCAGCAGTCTGATGGCCTGATGGAAAAAGCTGTCTCTCAGTCTGCTGGTACGGGACCGGATGCTGCAGAACCTCCTTCCTGAGGGAAGTAATCTGAACAGTTTATGGCTGGGGTGACTGGAGTCCTTGATGATCCTCCCCGCTTTCCTCAGGCAGCGCTTCCTGTAGATGTCCTGGAGGGAGGGAAGCTCACCTCCAATTATCCGTTCAGAGCACCGCACTACTCGCTGGAGAGCTTTGCAGTTGTAGGCGGTGCTGTTGCCATACTAGGTGGTGATGCATCCAGTGAGGATGCTCTCAATGGCACAGTGATAGAAGGTCCTGAGGATGCGGGGGCTCATGCCGAATCTTTTCAGTCTCCTGAGAAAGAAGAGGCGCTGCTGCGCCTTCTTCACTGTTTTGTTTGTGTGTACTGACCACGTAAGATCCTCAGCCAGATGTACACCAAGGAACCGGAAGCTGCTCACTCTCTCCACAGCAGCGCCGTTGATGGTGATGGGGGTTTGTACTTCTCTGCACCTCCGGAAGTCCACTATCAACTCCTTTGTCTTTGCGACGTTGAGGGTGAGATGGTTGTCTTGACACCAGTGGGTCAGGGCGCTGACCTCCTCCTTGTAGGCCGTCTCATCACCATTGGTGATAAGACCCACCACTGTAGTGTCGTCTGCAAACTTCACAATGATGTTGGAGTTGTTAGTGGCCGTGCAGTCGTAGGTGTAGAGTGAGTATAGGAGAGGGCTCAGTACACACCCCTGTGGAGCACCAGTGTTCAGTGTGATGGGGGATGAGGTGATGCTGCCCAGTCTGACCACTTGGCGTCTGTCAGACAGGAAGCTAAGGATCCAGCTGCAGAGGGAGCTGCTCAGTCCTAGATCCTGCAGTTTCCTGTCCAGCTTCGAGGGAATGATGGTATTGAATGCTGAGCTGTAATCTACCAACAGCATTCTCACATACGTGTCTCTCTTCTCCAGATGTGACAGGGCAGTATGTAGTGTCAGGGCTATGGCATCATCAGTGGACCTGTTGTGGCGGTATGTGAACTGTAGAGGGTCCAGTGAGTCGGGTAGTGCAGAGCAGATGAAGTCCCTGACCAGCTTCTCGAAGCATTTGCTTACGATGGGGGTCAGGGCTACAGGTCGCCAGTCGTTCAGTGAGGAGATGGTGGAGGATTTGGGTACAGGGTCGACGGTGGCCATTTTGAAGCAGGCTGGGACTACAGACAGAGAGAGGGAAAGGTTGAAGATGTACGTGAACACTCCAGCCAGCTGAGCCGCGCATGACTTGAGGACGCGGCCGGGAATCCCGTCCGGACCAGTAGCTTTGCGCGCGTTCACCGTCCTGAAGCAGTTCCGCACATCCTCCTCAGACACAGTGTGCGCACTGACGTCAACCGCGGTGCGCACACTGTCCGGTCTCATGGTGTTCGCTGTGTCGAATCTAGCGTAGAATACGTTTAGATCCTCACACAGAGAGCCCGTGGTCTGTGGTGTGTTGGTTTTCCCTCTAAAGTCTGTGATCGTGTTTAGTCCCTGCCACATACTCCGAGGGTTGTCAAACTGTTGCTCCACCCTGTCCCTGTACTCACGTTTGGCTGCTTTGATCGTCTTCCGGAGTTGGTAATGTGCGTGTTTGTAGTCCGATGTGTTCGCGGAGGCAAAGGCAGTGCTCTGTGCCACCAGTGCCGCGCGAACATCTCCGTTAATCCAGGGTTTTTGATTTGGGAAGGATTTAACTGTTCTGGATGGGACGACATCTTCCATGCATTTCCTGATAAATCCGCAGACTGAGTCTGTGTACTCGTCAATGTCCCTAGCAGCCACGTGAAACATTTCTGTCACGGTTCGGGGCAGCGGCCGTGTGAAGAGTGGAAGGAGGACTCAAATGCAGCACTTATTCAGATGTGAAGGGTGATTTCTTAACAATACCAGACATAAAGTGGAGATGGCAAACAGAACTAAGGACGAACTAAACTGGGATAAACTACACAGAGGAGTGGCAAACCTGAACATGAAGGGAGAGCAGCAGGGAGAGCACGCAGGGGATTTCACAAGGTATGAATACAGACGACGCGACGAGGAGCAGAGGAAAACACACACTATAAGTACACAAAGAGACACTGGGAAATCACACACAGGTGGGGGAAACAGCTGGACCTGATTAACCTGACGAGACAGGGGAACACTAACACCAGGGACCAATAGAGGGAGCACAAACCCAGAACCCAGTGTCTAAAATCCCAAACACAAACCATCCCAAAACAGCCCAAGAATAATAATGAAAGTAATAACAATAAAGAGGGCTTTGTACGCATCCCGGAAAGAGGTGTAGCAGTGGTCAAGTAGCCGGTCTCCACGAGTGTTGAAATGGATGTGTTGGAGGAGTTTTGGTGAGACTTTCTTCAGTTTTCCCTTATTGAAGTCCCCGGTCGTGATAAACGCTGCCTCTGGGTGTGCGGTTTCCTCACTGCTCATCGCACTGTACAGTTCCCTGAGTGCTCGGTCAGTGTCGGCTTGTGGGGGAATGTAAACAGCCGTAATAATCACTGCTGTAAATTCCCTCGGTAGCCAGAATGGCCGGCACTTAATCATCAGGTACTCCAGGTCCGGTGAGCAGAAGGATTTGACCGGGTGCACGTTCGCATAATCACACCAGCTGTTGTTGATCATGAAACATACACCACCGCCTCTGCTTTTCCCAGTAAGATCCTGTGACCTGTCCGCGCGGTGCACAGAGAACCCCGGTAGTTGTATTGCGGAGTCCGGTACCTTATCCGATAGCCAGGTTTCTGTGAGGCAGATCACGCAGCAGTCCCGCATCTCTCGCTGGAATGAGATCCGTGCCCGAAGCTCGCACAGCTTGTTCTCCAGAGACTGCACATTAGCCAGTAATAAACTGGGTAACGGTGGTCTGTTAGTGCGCCATCTCAGTCGAACCAGAACGCCAGATCTTCTCCCTCTGCGTCGGCGTTTGCGGCCTCCAGGGCCAGAGAATAAAGGCGTCTCAGGTGAGATGAATGGGGGGTCTGCAAACGGAGCGTCCGTGTTGCAAAACTTGAACTCCGGAAAGTTATAAGAAAGACCGTCTTTTATGTCCAGTAAGGTTTGTCGATCGTACACAAAGGGACTTGTGCTACTCGTGAAAAAATGAAGGAAAAGTAAAATTAAACACAGAAAAAAGCTGTTGCTTGGGGGAGCTCGCGACGAGGCTGCCATACTCACCTCACCTCTTGAAGATCATTATGTGACAACATTGTGCAGGATTCTGAAACGTCCCAAAGTTATGGTATTTTATTTGTGGTTAAGCTAAAATGCTAGGGAGTTGTTTCATACCATTCATCAATCCATCCATTGAGTCATCCAATCATGGGGGCAGCAATCTCAGTAGAGAAGTCCAGAATTCCTTCGCCCTGGCCACATCTTCCAGCTCATCTGGGAGACACTGAAGCATTCTTAAGCCAGCCAAAAGAGATGTAATCTCTCCAGTGAGTCCCAGGTCTGTTCAGGGCCTCCTCCTGGTCTGATATGCCTGGAATACATCACGGAGGAGGCATCCACCAACTTCCCGAACCACGCCAACTAGTGTCTTTCGAGGTGGAGGAGCAGTGGCTCTACTTTAATTTGCTGTCAAATGACCAGGCTTCTCACCATATCTCTAAGGGAGGACCCTTCAAACTTTCTATGAAAACTAATTGCCACCCCTTGTATTCATGGCCTTGTTCTTTTGGTCACTACCTAGAGCTCCTGACCATAGGTGAGGGTAGGAAAGTAGATCAACCAGCAAATCAACAGCTTCACTTTAATGCTTAGCTCTCTCCTCACTACAACAGCAGCACACACATCACTGCAGGTGCTATACCAAGCTGTCTGTCAATCTCACACTCCACTGTCCCCTCACTCACTGCAGACACCTTGTTTCAGTAGATTCACACTTCAGATTAGGAAGTGTGTCATCAATGAAAATGGCTCATTGAAAAAGAAGGATGGTAAATGCCCTTCGTGTATTTATACTTATAAATCTGCAAGTGGCAAAAGTTAAATCATGATATAATTTTTAGGCTATATCGCCCACCCAAGAACATTCTTCTAGAATTTGTAGTTCTTTAGCAAGTTTAAGCTGTGCTGCCATGTTTCTTGTAGTCAGAAGAGGGGGTTTTGGCAAATAATCCAAACAAGCCATATTTGTTCAGTCTTTTACTAAATATGCTGTAGCCTGAGATGTAGGTCTTGAGTTTTTTACATGCGCTGAGCATTGAAGTGACTTTGCTGGGAAATCTTCTCCCAGGAAAATTGTGACTTTGTGTTAAAACATAACTAAATACCCAAAACGTATGTTTTTATAGAGGTGAATCAATTAGTCAAGTGTGTTTGATTAGCAGCATCTGGCTGTTATTTATCCTCTTCAATCCTAATGAAGGGTGTACTTAGTTTTCCACAGAACTGCAAAGAGTCCTTTGAAAACTTCCTTTTTTAAGCTACACATTAGTTGTCTGTTGTATCATCACTTGGACTCCTCTCTAACAGTCCAGCTGTGGACATTGTTAAGCTGTAATTCTGATCATGAGTGGTCACTAGAGGCATTCCTACGTATTTTAGTGTAGGCAACACCAAACAAAAAGACCCTGACAGATATTAAGTTACTTTAACTTGTAGTTCCACAATTCCATGAAATCTGGCAAGAAACATCACAAACATGAAATAAGGCAGGGGCAGTGCAAAACAAGTTAAGTGCTCCTTTTCAGCCTTGAAACACTCAAGAGTGCCTCCCTTAAGCCATCTTTGTAATGTGGCTTGCACTGGAAACTCTGGCATTACTTCCCATCCTCAGTCAGATTTGATTGAAGGACTATGAGACTGGGATGATGGATAGTTAGTTTCAGATTCTGGCAAATATGACTCGTGAAAGTCACACTGTCTCACACTATCTCACCACCTTTTCTTCTGACCTCTTAACATTTAGCAAGCCGTAGGCAGACCACTTAGGGGTAAGGTAGTGTTTTAAGGGTACATTGCATTTCAGCCATATGCTAAGCAATCATAGTTCCAGAAACTAGAGGTTGCTGCCCCTCATATCAACAGTCGAAGATCTATTTTGGCTTTACAGTTCTCCTAAGATTTCTATTTGTGGATAACAATAAATAAATAATAAATGGAAATTCTGCATAAAGGTCTAAACCACTCAGAAGTGGATGTAGCTAATAAGCATAATTTCAAAAATTGGAAGTTTTTACCTTTCAAGTCAAATTTTGCATAAGTCCTTTGGACAATTCTTTTGCTTTACGATTCCATTTGGGTGTCCAGATATGTAAAACTCTCAAGTTACAGATGTCAGTCAGTGGTTGCCAACCACTTGATAGATGTTAAGAGATTAAAGCTTGTCATTTGTTTAAGATTGTTATGAAAGATATTAATTCCCACAATGTTTAGAATGAATAAAGTGATGCCTAGAATGAAGAATATTGTGCTACAGTGGTTGCTCTCCTTCTCAATGCTGTCTGCTGGGCCATGTCAGTTCACAGTTCACTGATGCTAGGATGAAACTTTGCAGGGAGACACAGTTAAATGGACATGTGAAGAGGAATCTGCCTAACCAAGCAGAGCTCCCTCCCCTGCCTGGCAACAGTTGACTGGCTCCCTGAGCAGATGATGGGCAGCTCATTGCTGCTTTCTTTCACAGTGTGAAAACAGATTCCTGCAGTCTTTGAAAAAAAAAAACCTCTCTTTTTTGTGTACCCTTGCATTTCACCTCCTACTTAAACCATTTTAGACATCAAGTGCACTTCTAGAGTCAGGCAAATTTTCAAGAGCTTTATGGGCAGACGAACTGCCTCTTCTAGCCAACACAAAACTGTTTCTATTCCTTGGCAATTTGGACCTTATTTCCTCACACATTTGTGGTGAATTTATGACTAGTGATCCACTCAAGTACCAATTTTGTACTCACTGATGCAGAGTGCATACTGGCAGAGCAGCCACAAAAAGTACACACCCTGGGTCTTTGCGCAAAGTTTGCCTTTAAACATCTGTATCCAAATGTGCTCCACCCCATATGGGAATTTAAGAGCCAGTTTGCCAACAGCAAAGAATATAAAGATCTTTCTGTGTGAAATTTAGCAAAGAGGATAGGACGAAATGCAGGAGATAAGCATCAAAGTCCACATAACCCAAAACAATAAAATGTCCTTTTATATAATTTAAAATTCTGTGAGTGAAATTTTACAGCAACTTTTTATTGTGGCTTTTAAATGTAGAGTCCAAAGTGAGCCCAGGATAACCAAGTTCATTTACAATTCCAACCCCCCCCCCCCCCCCCCCCCCCCCCTTGTATCAGTTCTACTGTTTTTAACTAATGAATTTCATGTATGTAGATGAGAGTAGTAAGATAGTGTACCCTCTCACAGAGAAGAGAGCCACCCTTCCATTATAAGTTACTGCAGTAACAAATAAATGTCTTTTTGTTCACTGTAGTTATCCTGACTGAACTATTGTTCAGCTACGGGGCTTCAAATGTAGCCCTCAGATCAAGAAGGGAACAGTAACTGTGGATAATTATGAATTAGTGAAAATACAAAGGTATAGAAATGGTGAAACCGACTCATTATGTGGCAAACCAGTTTACACAGGTGGATTGACCCAGGAAAAATCCCAGCAACCAAACAATGCATGACTAATGTTAGACGATGATGATGCGACTTGGCAGAGTGTGATAGGGACAGAGTCACTTCAACATGGAAACATGTTTATCTAAGTAGTGACATGAACAACAGCGCAAATGTTTCTAAATATGAACATGACAGCTATCTATGAGTTGCACTGACGTAATCAGCATTTTTGTCTCATCTGTGTAAAAACAGGGAAAATCTGACAATCCACTTATAACTATGCATAGTTAGGTTTCCTTTGATTTTAGAGTAACAGACCAGCTCATCTTCACCCAATGTAATTAATTGTCAAAACGGTACTATTAACAAACAACTAACAATATCCTATTTATGCATTTTAATTACTCTATGTTAGCTGAACAAAATTATGCAAAACGTGTTTTTATACATGCGGGCCTTTAAACTGTTATAGGTGTCCTCACTTTGGGAAATTTTCTAACTAATCGTCATTTACTGTTATAGAGCAAGGTTTTTCCTGGCCCAGAATGAACTGCATTGGGTTAACTATGTGTGTAAATGGTAAATGGCCTGTATTTATATAGCGCTTTACTAGTCCCTAAGGACCCCAAAGCGCTTTACATATCCAGTCATTCACTCATTCACGCACACATTCACACACTGGTGATGGCAAGCTACATTGTAGCCACAGCCACCCTGGGGCGCACTGACAGAGGCGAAGCTGCCGGACACTGGCGCCACCGGGCCCTCTGACCACCACCAGTAGGCAACGGGTGAAGTGTCTTGCCCAAGGACACAACGACCGAGACTGTCTAAGCCGGGGCTCGAACTGGCAACCTTCCGATTACAAGGTAAGGGCGATGTAAGGCAGTCAATTCTCATTCCTGGGGAAGGAGATACTGCAAAATATATTTCCATCCATCCATCTTCTTCCGCTTTATCCGGGGCCAGGTCGCGGGGGCAGCAGCCTAAGCAGAGAAGCCCAGACTTCCCTCTCTAGCCACCTCTTCTAGCTTATCCGGGGGAACACCGAGGCGTTCCCAGGCCAGCCGAGAGATGTAGGCTGCCGGGGGATTCCCATGAGTCGGAACTTAAAAACACGCCGTACTGTTGGCAATCTCTCCAGCATGTCCTGGGTCTGCGCTGGGACCTCGTCCCGGTGAGGCATGCCCGGAACACCTCACCCAGGGGGCGCCCCGGAGGCATCCTTGTCAGATGCCCAATCTAAGAATATATTTAGAAAAATAAAATAAAAAATGCCAAAAAAATTAATCAATCCATACATACAAACCACAATTTTAACCTACAACAAAACAAGTCGAGTAAAAGCAAAAGAAAAACATTAATGAAACAAGTGGACATAAAGAGGTGGCTGTAGTTCAGAAGGTAGAGCATCATCTACTATTTGGAAGGTTGGTGGTTCGATCCCTGTCTGCATACCAAGATATTAACCCTAAGTTGCTCTGCGATGCATCTGAGTGTGAATGTTAGCTGGTGAGCATGTTGTTGTATAAAGTGCTCTGGGAGAGTAGAAAAGTGCTATATACAATTTACCAAATAAAAGAAAATGTTCAGATTGGATGTAAACCACAGTCTTGTTACCCAGCACTGATTTTGGAACTTTCTCCTGGCAGGTTGTATTGAGGCAGCAGACAACGACAAGAGCCTGAAAGCGGTTTTTGACACAACAAACTGCAGGATGAAGCCCACTGCTTTAAAAGCCTTTAGTCATGACATTGAGTCTTTGCTTGTTATTTCTTATAAACAGTAATATCTGTACATGAGTTCTTTCCTGTTCTGACCTTTCTTTAGCAGTGTTGCTAAATTAATAACAATTAACTTAAGTATCAGAATCAGAATCAGAATACTTTATTGATCCCTGGGGGAAATTATTTTTTGTTACAGTGCTCCATTTTAAACCAACATTAAGACAAGACAGACAATACGCTAACTAAGAATAGTACAAAAGTATGGTGCTGTTAGTGATGAGCTCTCTATAAAAGACCACCCGAAACTGAAGGATATTCTGTATTGGAGACATCCTGGCTTTAAGAGCCTGATATATATTATATCTCAAGTTCTCCTTTGTCAGATAATTTATTGATGCCCTGTGAACGGAGCACTGTGCCAAGCAATCAACTGGGGAGACAGGTGGGTGATGATGAGTTCACTGGGGACCAATATACTCCTTCTGATCAGCATATTTAGATTGTGCCAATGTTAAGATGATTCATAACAGCTGCAAAATTTTTTGATTATGTTCTTGTGTAAAACAAAGAAATGTGATGGATGAACTGAGTGGATGAGCTGAAAGGGTTAATGTCCTGCTGAGCTGTGCTTCTTGCTGACAGCCTGATGGAGAAATAATCCTGGACAGTGATGATAGGCCTCTGCTGAGAGAGACAGATGACATTTTAAACACCTACGCGTCTTTATGCAAAGTGGAGCAGAGGGTCTGTCAGAGTAAATCAGAGGGTGCTTGATGGCTGGAAACAGTTAAAAGGCTTTTGCATAAGTGCTGCATGGCCAATTAGCTCTTTGCACATGTCAGCTTCACTGCAGGGCTGCCCCTACACCTACAGCTACCTCTGCTTCCCCCACCTTCCCTCCCTCACCTCATCTTCAACAATCCCCAGGATGTTCACGCAGGCTGTCAGACCCGGTTTGTCGAAGGGCATACACATAAAGCATTCACTGCTGATGCCTGACTGAAACTGCACGGTTAGGATGCCCCCAAGGTTGCTGCATTTCAACTCAAGATAAACCAATCAGAGACTGAGTTGATTGCCAAGAAGGTGAATGGCACAAGCTGGTCATTCAGCAGGGAGATATCTCAGCAGTCCCTGCAGTGTTGTCATGACTCAGACTCTCATCACTTACACATTACTCAGCTTTCACCTTGTCCTCCCACCTTATTGTCACTACTCGATCCCCTGAGGCCTTTGCTAGTCCAGGTATGAATGTCATCACAAGATTTTTTTTAGTGCGGATGGTGCTGGGGTGTTTTTCAGTGGCTGTGGCTTAGGTTGTAGAATCTACCAACCATCCAATCCTAACCTTCGGGCAAGATTCTGAACCCCAAGTTTCCTGCGATGCATACGATGTCGTGTGTGAGTGTTAGATAAAAATGCTCTGACTATGTGTGACTGGGTGAGCTTGTATGGTGACAGTAACTTTAGTGATATTTAAATAGCAGGAACTCCAAAAGGGTTTCGTCACTCATCCAAGTGATTTCTTCAGTCTCAACTGACTGCAGGTTTCCCCAATCTTATAAATAGTAGATTTGCACAATGACTGAAACCAGCTCACTGAATGAACAATGGGCTGTGAGGTCAGTTCCTTGATCATTAATATGCAAACTGTCATGACCACTGATCAAATCCCATTGATCAAATACCACTGTTGATCAGCAATGACAGATATCCAGGTTCTGCCACCCACAAAGGTAGTTTATTTAGTGAGGATCAAAGATGGTGGCTAAATATTGGGAGTATAAACTCACGTGTCGCTGTGGCCATCACATTTTGATTACTAGCAAGGTAGCTAAGCGCAGGGATGTCTAGTGATCGATGCCCTGACGTCCCTTAACTCGAGCCCCTGCAAATAATGAGGCTTCTAGCTCACTGAATATGGCGCTTTTTAACGCTCGATCTCTGTCTAATAAATCATTCTTGTTGAATGATTTTATATTATCTAAAAAACTGGATTTTTTATTCCTGACTGAGACCTGGCAGCGGGATGTAGACTACTCGTCACTTATTGAACTCTGCACAGATGGCTATACTTTTATTACCCAGCCTCGTGGCTTTCCAGGACCGTTTCTCCTGCCACTCCGTGAAAACTGGACTTTTTCTTAAAATTGGTAACAAGGATCCTTTCTACTGTGCTGTGGTGTATTGTCCACCTGAATATAACAGGTTATTTTTATCGGAGCTCAGTGACCTCTTATCCGCTACTATGAAGCTGTCTAGGGTGCTTATAGTTGGGGACTTTAACATACACGTTGATGATTACTATAACCCATTCGCCAGAGACTTTATGAACATTATGGATTCTTTTCATTTTGCTCAGCATGTGTCCAGTCCTACACACAGCAAAGGTCACACACTGGACCTTGTTTTTACTTTGGGTTTAAATATTGATTTTATTTGCTCTTAGGACATTTTTATTTCTGATCACTATGTTATTGTTTTTAATTTGTCTTTTAATGAGCCTTTGTCCCCCGTTAGACAGATGGTTAGCTCTCGCATCTTAAACTCCTCCACAGTGGAGAAATTTGTGGATGCTTTTAACTTACAGCTATCTCCTCAAAATGGTGTTGATTTCTCAACCAGTCTTTTTAATGATTACTGCCTTTCTATTTTAGATGAAATTTGTCCTGTTAAGTCGAGGAGTGTTGCGCAGGTGGACCTTTTAGCTTCTTTTAATAATGCGATCAGAGATACGAGGGCTGCCCATTTCTCACACTTGGTTACAAAGAGCAGAGTGTCATGAACCGAAGTTCCGAGCGCAGGCAGGACCCAGTAGCAGAACACACACACTAGGGTAGGAGCGAATAAAGAAAGTAATTTTTATTGCAACTAAAGGTGTCCCGTGAGGGTAGCCAGAAAAACAACGTATGAAACCAGAAGAAACCGAGGGACCGCACAGGGAACGCCGAGAGCGGGGCTGTGAGAGGCTGTAAAACAAAAAGAGAGACAGATTACTGGGGTGCGGAAAAAAGGCAGCATACGAGGGAAGGTGGAGTGTGCGTCTCACGGTGATAGCCGGGCCGGGTGAACCAGAGGGGGGTGGAGCTCCAAAAGGGGTCGAGACGGCGAAGCTGAATGTGAACCAAATCTCAGGCGGACAGGTGGACAGGTGGACAGGCAGGTGGCTCGAAAACAAAAACACGCCGAGTTGTGATCTGGGTACACAGGAAAAAAAAACAGTGTTAGGTCCGATGGAGAGTTTGTCATACGAGTTCTTTTCCCGCAGGCGTACGTTACCGCTGAGAGGCGACTACGGACTGGCGTGGAGCAGCAGGTAGGGCAGGATTAAATAGTCCACCTGGTGATCGCCTGGGCTGGGATGCAGGTGTGGGGTTAGCAGCCATGCTCGTGGGCGTGGACATCCCAGCAGCACCCCGGACGCCGGGCCGCGGACCATGACACAGAGGCAATCCTAAGGTGCTATTCAACACCATTAGTGGCATTGTTACTCCTGCTGTACCTGCGGCCCCTATTTTTTCTAACGAGGACTGTGAAAATTTTCTTTCTTTTCTGCTTGCAAAAATTCATAACGTGAGAATGAATTTTTCACATTCAGCACCTGTTATTTCGATCCTACCCCATCTCGGCCCATTATCTTGGATACTTTCTCTCCTGTTTCACTACCTGAGCTGGTAAAACTTGTAAATTCAGTGAAAGCATCCTCCTGTTCATTTAACATTGTACCTGCATCATTATTCAAAAATGACTCCAATCTATTGGCCTATGTGTGCTCATTTTAATCAACTCTTCACTGGCATCTGGTATACTTCCAGTTTATTTTAAAAATGTTGCTATTCTCCCACTTTTAAAAAAACCTCAGCTAGACCCCTCTCTTTGGAGCAGCTACAGACGTATCTCTAAATTACCGTTAATTGCTAAGCTTCTAGAAAAGGTTGTGGCTAAGCAACTTATGGCAGATAAACATGGCATTTACGATAAGTTTCAGTCCGGTTTTCGTCGATTTCACTCCACAGAGACAGCTCTTCTTAGGGTCTCTAGTGATATCTTGATGAATAATGATGCAGGAAAATGCTCTGTTCTACTCATGTTGGACCTCACATCAGCTTTCGACACAGTTGACCACCACATCCTCATTGAAAGGCTGAAAAATTGGGTTGGTGTATCTGGAACTGCCTTGGAGTGGTTCTCCTCATATCTACATCACCGATCCTTTTCTGTGGCAGTCTCCGATTTTAGGTCATCCTCTACCTCCCTTACTTGTGGTTTCCCTCAAGGTTCAGTTTGGGGCCTTTATTATATATATATATATATATATATATATATATATATATGAGGCACTAATCATGGCAGCACAAGAACAAGCTCTGAGCACAAGATCCATAGAGGCTGGGGTCTATCACACCAGGCAAGACCCCAGGTGCAGGCTGTGTAAAGATGCCCCAGAGACAATCCAGCACATAACAGCAGGGTGCAAGATGCTAGCAGGCAAGGCATACATGGAACGCCATAACCAAATGGCTGGCATAGTGTACAGGAACATCTGTGCCGAGTATAACCTGGAAGTCCCGAGGTCAAAATGGGAGATGCCCCCAAGGGTGGTATATATATGCTGGGTGTTTTGTATAATGGGCTCTTTTGAGGACATTTCTTATCACTGCTATGCTGATGATATTCAGTTGTACGTTTCTTTTAAGCCCGAGGATTTATCTAAGCTTCAGTGTCTGAATGATTGCTTAGATTTGATCAAATGTTGGATGCAAAATTCCTCCAACTCAACGAGGGGAAAACCGAAGTCCTCTTATGCGCCCCTGATAGATTTTTATCCCAGATAGTGAAAGCCCTTGGTCCTCTCTCACTCTATGTTAAATCCTCTATCAGAAATTTAGGTGTCACTTTTGACTCGACTCTCACATTGGATGGGCATGTGAAATCTCTGGTTCGATCTTGTTTTTATCATTTAAGAAATGTGGCTAAGCTAAGCCCGATTTTATCTCGCTCTGAACTGGAGATTGCTATACATGCATTTATTTCCTCATGATTGGATTACTGTAATTCGCTATTGATGTGTCTAAGCAAAGGTTCTCTGGATCGTCTGCAGGTTGTGCAAAACGCTGCAGCAAGGCTTTTGACAAAATCCTCCAAGTACTCACATGTGGCACCGTTGTTATCTCAGTTACACTGGCTTCCTATTAAATTTAGAGTCATTTTTAAGATCCTGGTCTTGACCTACAGAGCTGTGCACGGACTGGCACCAGCCTACATCTTTGATCTGCTACAGCCCTATGTCCCCAGCAGGTCTTTGAGGTCATCTGATCAGGGCTTACTTGCTATAAAAAATACTAAGAGGAGAACTAAGGGGGATAGAGCTTTTGCCACTGTGGCCCCTAGACTGTGGAACTCTCTCCCCCAAACATTAAGAACTGTGGACTCAGTAGCTGTTTTTAAAAAACAACTCAAAACTCACCTTTTTAAAACTGCTTTTGGTTAATTTTTTGCCTGTTTTATTTTCTCTTTTTTTTAAATCTTTTTATGACTTGTAATCTTATGTGCAGCACTTTGTGATTCTGTCTTGAAAGGTGCTATATAAATAAAAATTCATTTATTTATTATTTATTTAAAAAAGGTTGGTTCCCTTTCAGTCGATTCACTCAGTACAACACATAAGTATGGGATATCACGCCTTCGTGTGTCCTGGCTGACGAAACCGTTATTCACGCCTTTAAGGCAGATGACGTGTGATGACACGTGCATGGCCCCGCCTGCACATATAGCCGCTGTCATCACAGTCATCCCTCAGTTCTTACGCTCTTCACCTCACTGAGAACACCTCTGCTGAGTTGGGCTAGCTAGCTACTGCTAGTTAGCTCCGTTGTCTGCCGACTTGAACTTAGCTTAACTGCCCCTGTTGGTGTTAGCCTCCACTGAGCAGTTTGTGTGTTGGCTGCCCGCGGAGCGCTAATTTCAAGTTTTCCTGTGCAGCGTTTCGCTTTGCGTTTTTGAATGGACTGCAAACATTAGCAGATGACGAGCCGGAACCATGCAGGAGCGCTGGTGGGCTTCAAACCAGGCTGAAGACCGCCAGCGCTCCCCAGGAAGACGATGACGTGCTGGACATCGGCCTGGACATCCATGGTTTGTCGGAGGATGAGCAGGACAGCTCATTGTCGGCCCAATGTGCCGCCGCTGCTGCGCCGGTCAGCCACGATGACACCTCTCTTTTCTCCCTGTTTCGCCGTGCTACTGAGAAGCTGCAGGTGGACTGGCCCTCTCCTCTGCCACCTCAGAAGCCGTCGCGGTTCGCAGGTTTTTTCCTCCCACTGGAGCCTGCAATGGCCAAACACTGCCTTCCCATGTTCCCAGACTTTCTCTGCGAGCTAACAGCATCATGGGACAAACCTCTGTCTACCCGCGTCACTGTGCCCGGCTATGGACAGTACATGGAATTGGACGGCGCCGAGGGGGCTGGCTTAGCTAACCCACCCCCTATGGAGCCATCTCTGGGTGCTTATTTGGCCCCGTCCCATAACCATGGTGTTGGCAACTCTGCTGTCTAAGCACTGCAGATTCTCTGCTTCGCAGCTGGAGAAGATTTATCGGGCTCAGGCCGGCACTGCTCGCGCCATGAGCTCTGTCATCGGTGCAGCGCTCTTCCTGGGCAGAGGGATGGCTTTGACAGTAGTGGCGCAGAGGCACCTGTGGCTGACCCTCTTTGACGTCCCAGATAGGGACAGAGCTGTATATCTGGACACACCAGTGTCTGCGGCTGGGTTATTCTGACATTCCCTTGAAGCCATTCAGGCTAGATTCGATCTCAGGAAGAAGCAGACGGAAGCTCTGCGCGACATCATCCCCAGACGTCAGCCCAAGCCCAAGCCCGCAGCTGCCTCTCACAGGCCCGCCGTTCCTCTGCCGACTGGCAAGAGACCGGCGCCGACTGTTGAAGTGGGTGTGCCGCCAGCGAGAACACATCCTCCGGCCCGAATGCCATGCCAGTCGGCCTGGAGCAAAGGCCCCCGGCGGGACACGACGCCCAGGAGGAAGAAGCCTCAGCCCTCCTAGCTGTGGTTTCGAGTGGAGAAGGGGTCCAGCAGCAGGGAGACGCTGCTTTTAGCCCTCTGTTGCCACCCAAGAGGTGCCACTTAAGTTCTGTTCAGGTTGTCAGCCCCAGAAGGCTCTGCACTTTCCTAACACTGTCTCCCAAGCACAAAACCCCTGCACACAAAATACCTCAGGTAACTCCCTGTTCAGGTGTGTTAAATGTTCAGGTGACCACATTGAGTGTTCCTGCTGTTTTTCATTGTTGTGCCCCAGAAAAGGTGCCTCCAACAAAATGTATAAATGTACATGTTTCCATTTAAAATCAATAAAGAGTGTTGTTTATTCTCAAACAATCACAAATGCTCAGCCTGCGGGCAGAATGAGCCAGGTCAGGCAGGTGATGCAGTCCCCTGCAGACACACTGGGAGCGACAACGCCCCACCGACGGTGCTGCAGGTTAGATGGCTGGCTGCTCACTTCCCTCAGTGGCGTGCTTGCGCCCCCTCTCCGTGGGTGCTGCGAACCATTGCCATGGGTTACCAGTTGCAGTTCTGGGTCAAGGCGCCTCATTTCCAGAGAGTCATAAATACGACTGTCAACACCGAGGCCGCCATGATACTCAGAGAGGAAATAAAGGCGCTACTGCAGAAAAGAGCAATACGAGTGGTCCCCGCTTCAGAGACAGACAAAGGTTGGTACAGCCGTTATTTTGCTGTTCCGAAAAAAGGGGGAGGGCTTCGTCCCATCCTCGACCTGCGAGACTTGGACATGTATCTACGAACGTACAGGTTCAAGATGCTAACACTCAGACAGCTCTTGAATGCAGTCAGCCCGGGAGATTGGTTTGCAACAATCAATCTAACAGATGCTTATTTTCATGTGGTTATACACCCGAAACACAGGCAGTTTCTGAGGTTTGCATTCGAGGGCCTAGCCTACGACTACCTAGTGCTGCCGTTCGGGCTGTCGTTTGCTCTTCACACCTTTATGAAATGTGCCGAGGCAGCGCTAGCGCCCCTCAGAGAGAGAGGCATCCACATCTTAGCCTACCTAGACGACTGGGCTCTCGTAGCTTGCTCCAGAGAGCAGGCGGAGATACAGCTGTCACTGGTTCTGTCACACATTCAGACACTGGGGTTCTCTGTGAACTTTCAAAAGAGCTCGCTAATCCCGAGTCAGCAGGTTTCTTTCCTCGGTTTGGAAATATGCTCGCTTTCCAGCCGCGCACGTTTGTCGGAGCTCAGAATGGCCACGTTTCATCACTGCCTTGCTCAGTTTCAGCTGGGACGCAGACTGCGTGCCGGACCTTCTCTCCAGGGGGGGTCCTCTGGTGAGAGAATGGAGGTTACACCCTTAATAGTGGCTCAGATTTGGGATCTATTTGGCAAGGCGCAAATAGATCTTTTTGCTTCCAGGGTAAATACTCACTGCCCCCTGTTCTTCTCCATAATCAACCACGATGCACCCTTGGGCTTGGACGCGCTGGCGCACCAATGGCCAGACGTGCTCCTGTATGCATTTCCCCCAGTGGAAATGATATCTCCAGTTCTAGAGAGAGTGCGTTGGCATTCCCTCTCTCTGATTCTAGTGGCCCCTTGGTGGCCCACAAGGTCGTGGTACGCAGAGATAATCAGCCTGCTAGCAGCGAGTCCTTAGCAGCTTCCTCTCCGCAGGGATCTCCTCTCTGAGACGGAAGGAGAAGTGTTTCATCTGAGCCCAGATCTGTGGTGCCTTCATGCTTACCTGCTGAGAGGTTAAACTTGATTGCTAAGGGTTTGCCACCTAGCGTGATAGAGACAATTCAGAGCGCTAGGGCCTCATCTACTAGAGGCTTGTATGCTTACAAATGTCAAACCTTCGAGCAATGGTGCCAGGACCACCACACTCTCCCATGTCAGTACTCTATTGTGGATGTTTTGACATTCCTGCAGGAGCTGCTGGATAAGGGCCTTTCATTTTCGACAATTAAGGTTTATTTAGCAGCTATATCTGCTTGTCATATTGGCTTTGATGGGGTGACACCAGGTGCACATCCCCTCGCCATACATTTTCTGAAAGGGGTTCGCCGGCTGAGGCCCGTGTTTAAGTCCAGTGTCCCTGCTTGGGACTTGTCTTTGGTCCTGGAGGCCCTTTGTAGCCCCCTGTTTGAACCTATTGAGTCTGTGGATATGAAATTTCTTTAATATAAGACAGCATTACTTATCGCTTTGCCTTCGGCAAAGCGAGTGGGTGACCTTCATGCGCTGTCTGTGCATACCTCCTGCACACAGTTCTTTCCTGATGGCCACAAGGTCGTATTGCGTCCAAATGCTGCCTATTGGGCATCACCACACACTTTTGTGCGGTTTTATCAGTTCAGTTGGATGTTACAGCCCCTTCGGTGGCTCATGCTGTCCTTTCTGCTGGGTCTACCACTCACTAAGGATGTGGTGGTCCGATTCCGGTTCGGTGGCTGCTCTGCGGGGCATGTACCATATTTCCCGGACTACAAAGCGCACCCGAATATTAGCCGCACAAGCTAAAATCAGGGGAAAATCCTGTTTTGTACATACATTAGCCGCACCTGACTAAAAGCCGCAGGTGTTTCAATGTTGACTTATCATATGTAAGAGAATATGCACAAAGGGAATTGTCAGGAAAGAGATGGCTGTTTGGAGACACACCCCTTTTATTAATATTTTGAAAAACAAGTTATGGGTATATATTTGCACATGTAATAATAATAATAATAATGGGTTGCATTTATATAGCGCTTTTCGAGACCCTCAAAGCGCTTTACAATTCCACTATTCAGTCACTCTCACATTCATACACTGGTGGAGGCAAGCTACAGTTGTAGCCACAGCTGCCCTGGGGCAGACTGACAGAAGCGAGGCTGCCATATCGCGCCATCGGCCCCTCTGGCCAACACCAGTAGGCAAGTAGGGTAAAGTGTCTTGCCCAGGGACACAACGACCAGGAGTAGCCTGTTATGTAGTACATAACAGTAACCTATAGCACACCAGAAACATAGATTCGGACTACCTTTTAGGCTCAGGTGCAGTGACACAGCTTTAACAAGCTTTCTCTTCTTCCTGCGCACTAAAACCACCAAAGTCCTCTTCTCCAGTGTCGGATACAAACAGGCTCAGGATGGCTTCGTCATCCACTCTCCGCTTCTCTCCTTCGTTGTCACTTTCAAAACCAAAGAAATCCTCATTGTCAGTGTCGGAGTCGAACACCCTCAGAAGGGCCGTGGCAGTGTCCTCCTCTCCATCATGCAGCAGTCCAGCCCTTCAAAATCTGGTGGTGATCGTGGATGTTTTCACACTTTTACACGCTGTCAGAATCCACCGGTGGAGTTGGCCATAACTTGCTTTTCACAAGTTTATCGCCGCTCATCATCCACGCCTCCCGCTGAATGCGTAGCGCTACTTTGAAGTTTGTTTTTGCAGTTTTGGCTCGGTGAAGAGCGGCTATCGAACCGAGGGATGACTGTGATGACAGCGGCTATATGTGCAGGCGAGGCTGTGCGCGTGTCATCACACGTCATCTGCCTTTAAGGCGTGAATAAAGGTTTCTTCAGCCAGGACACGCAAGGGCATGATATCCCCTACTTATGTGTTGTACCTCATTCCTCTCCTTCAGGGAACAGAAGTTATAGACATAACTATTTGTTTTTTTTAATGAGATTGATTATCCTTGACTTAACTTTTAAAACGAAAAGATGTTAGGTTACCAACATAGATAATTTAGGATAAATTAAATAATTAAATTAAATTAATAGTTTAAACTGTGCTCCTTTTTCTTTTCTTTATTTGTTTTACCCTTTTTTATCAAATGCTGTATAGCAACACCTAATCTTATACTTTCTTTGTTCTAGATACAGTGATTTCTGAATATTTTGTCAAACAAAGCAAATTAAGACTCATTTCAAGTAATAACTTTAAAATGTGACATCAGGTTTTTTAAATAGAAATAAATATAGCTTTCTTCATCACAAGCTAGCTGGTGTTATCTGTTAAAAAGCCTTTACTGAGCAGGTAAACTTCTAACCCTTTTTACTTACCATGTTTTATTTCATAGTAGAGGAGAGGTTCAGTGATATCTGATCAGGTCACAGTCTAATTGAAAATGGTCTTTTGTGAAGAATGATGTGGCTTCTTGTAAGCTTGTCTTCAACCCAACCATTTGGGTATAATTTTGACCCAATATTTGATCAAAGCTACCCAACCTATGAACCGCCAAAATTATTCAAGCTGTGGAGTTAATAAAAGAACCCAGCAAATCACCAACCCAACTCCAGAGTCAAAACTGTTGGCCTAATATTTGGTCAAACTAACCCAACCTATGACCCTATAGCTTTTACTCAGAAGTCAAGTCATGAAAATAACCCAGCATTTTTTTGTGTGTACTTAAAATACATCAACACAGAATACAACATCTGGACCACTGTGTGGAAGAATGTGGGCCCTCCCTGAACTTCTCTTGCTAAATAAATATTGTGGTAGCTCAGGATAGAGCTACTTTCAGCTGTCAAATCAACAATTTGCAAAGATGTCTCTTCTTCTAGCTTGCTCTTCCTGTTAATGTTGTGGACACACTGGGGAACTGAATGTCTGAGTACCTGAAGAAAATCAGATGATCTGAAGCTGTAGAGGCAGGCTGCTGTTGAGAGTTCTTGGAACAGAAAGCAAACACAACAGGTGGCATCAGGAGGCCTGCCATCACTATCTTTATGTCTGTCTGTGTGCCTGTAGGGCTGCAACCATCCACCAACAGCTCATTAGTCCGTTCGGAACCAAAAGGTGGACGGTTGTTAGGACACAGCCTCTCCTCTCAGGGGGTTGTTCAGCATCAGCAGGTACACAGATGCTGTTGAGACCTCTCAGCTAGCAGGTGTTTGTATCTAATGCGATGTAGGTTTCCCAGAGACAGAGAGAATCCAGAGCCCTTTAGTAACACACACACACACACTTCTGGATATCCATTTTTATATGCCCTCCACTCACAAATCACAGTGCACTTGGCTCAAAAGATAAAAACAGACTCACTTAATCATGTTACTTGTCAAGTACAGTGATATAGGCAAAGATGTGACGTGAAGCATGCTCGCATGTCAGCCTCAAAGTACAAGGCAGTCACAAGCTACCCCTGCTACTCAAGCTTAGTAAAGGATGAAATCTGGCATGTGCTAGTCAGCCTCAAGATTAATAGGTTCTAGAAACTAAAAACAGAAAAGCACCTTGATAAACTTAACAACCAAGATTTAAACTTTCCTGTACAGTAAAGTTCCAATTCTTGAGACAGTTCTTTCATATGCTTATTTCATTATAAACCCCACTAAAAACACTGTAGGGTTCAGATCTCAGGTAGCATGATTAGAATGATTACAATACATGATTACATTATTACAATATGGTGATATTTAGCCCAGTTTTAAACCAGTGGTATGATTAATATTCAAACAATGATTTTAATGAACACACGCGTGGGGAGATGAACACTGCACACAGACAGCATCGATCTCCGCCCAATGATACACAAGCAGTTGTTTTTATAACATCAGGGTATTATTTATGACGCCCCTCATGCGTCAAAGCAGATACAATACATGCATACGTTTCAAAACCACAAATGTTCTGTTGACGACTTTTGACACATTTAAAAGGACATCTTCTCCGTCTCGAGGCCAGGTGCTTCCTATTAATCTTCTAACTCGCTTATCCCCTGGAACAAACTGTCCCTTAGGCAGACACAATTTTGCAGTCACAAGCTTTTGCAAACTATTATTTGAACTCTTAACTAAACATGAGTCTAACTACTGTTTGTGTGTGCGTGTGTCTCGACCTCAAAATGCACTCGGCCTCACCCCACCCGTTGACGCTTCTGACGCTTCTGACCTGAGCTTCAGACAGAAGCTCTCTGTGATAGGTGTAATAATCTTAACTAAGAACATGTGTAATCTACTGAATAAATGCTTTGATGAAATGATAATTAATGTAGTGGTTATGATGATGGTTATGAATAGTAGAAGTAAAATATTTCCCTGATCTCCACACTCCCTCTTTTGACCTCTTGACCACAAGAGGTCACCATACGTTGCGCTGTGCCACTCCTCGGCCCACTCAGCTGCTTCCATGTCCATCAATGGCATCATGGGCCCGGGTCACCGTTCCCAGGTCCACTGCCCTCGCTCTGACCCTCTCTAGCTGTCCTCTGGCCCAGGGAATGAGACAACACCCTCTGAGACATGAGACAAAACAAACACCTTTCCCTACTACGCCTCCCTCACTTATCTCCTCAATTGGTCTCTTAATTATTCAAACTTGGTTCAAGCTATCATGTTTGGGACTCTCTAATCAAAAGCGAGCCTGACTTATGGCCTTGGCTCCCTATTTCGTCTGCCTTCAACAACGGTGGGAGTGAAGCTCCCGTGGAATGTGCTCTCTGTCCCCTCTACTATCAGAAAAAGCAAGGTCCTGACTCTCTAAAAACAGTATTTCTTTCTTATAACTCAGCAGTATAATGCATCATAAAACAATATCATTCATTCACAATTCAATTCAATTCAATTTTATTTATGTAGCGCCAAATCACAACAAAAGTCGCCTCAAGGCGCTTCATAGATACAGAGAAAAACCCAACAATCATATGACCCCCTATGAGCAAGCACTTTGGCGACAGTGGGAAAGAAAAACTCCCTTTTAACAGGAAGAAACCTCCGGCAGAACCAGGCTCAGGGAGGGGCGGCCATCTGCTGCGACCGGTTGGGGTGAGAGAAGGAAGACAGGATAAAAGACATGCTGTGGAAGAGAGACAGAGGTTAATAACAGATATGATTCAATGCAGAGAGGTCTATTAATACATAGTGAGTGAGAAAGGTGACCGGAAAGGAAAAACTCAATGCATCATGGGAATCCCCTGGCAGCCTACGTCTATTGCAGCATAACTAAGGGAGGATTCAGGGTCACCTGGTCCAGCCCTAACTATATGCTTTAGCAAAAAGGAAAGTTTTAAGCCTAATCTTAAAAGTAGAGATAGTGTCTGTCTCCCGAATCCAAACTGGAAGCTGGTTCCACAGAAGAGGGGCCTGAAAACTGAAGGCTCTCCCTCCCATTCTACTTTTAAATACACTAGGAACAACAAGTAGGCCTGCAGTGTGAGAGCAAAGTGCTCTAATAGGGTGATATGGTACTACAAGGTCATTTAGATAAGATGGGGCCTGATGATTTAAGACCTTGTATGTGAGGAGCAGGATTTTGAATTCAATTTTGGATTTAACAGGAAGCCAATGAAGGGAAGCCAAAACAGGAGAAATATGCTCTCTCTTTCTAGTCCCTGTCAGGACTCTTGCTGCAGCCTTTTGGATTAGCTGAAGGCTTTTCAGTGAGTTCTTTGGACATCCTGATAATAATGAATTACAGTAGTCCAGCCTGGAAGTAATAAATGCATGAACTAGTTTTTCAGCGTCACTCTGAGACAGGATATTTCTAATTTTAGAGATGTTGCGCAAATGGAAGAAAGCAGTCTTACATATTTGTTTAATATGTGCGTTGAAGGACATATCCTGGTCAAAAATGACTCCAAGGTTCCTCACAGCGTTACTGGAGGCCAAGGTAATGCCATACAGAGTAAGAATCTGGTTAGATACCATATTTCTAAGATTTTCAGGGCCGAGTACAATAACCTCAGTTTTATCTGAATTAAGAAGCAGAAAGTTAGCGGCCATCCAGGTCTTTATGTCTTTAAGACATTCCTGCAGTTTAACTAATTGGTGTGTGTTATCTGGCTTCATGGACAGATAGAGCTGGGTGTCATCAGCATAGCAGTGAAAATGTATGCTATGTCTTCTAATGATGCTGCCTAAGGGAAGCATGTATAATGTAAACAGAATTGGTCCTAGCACTGAACCCTGTGGAACTCCATAATTAACCTCAGTGTGTGAAGAGGACTCTCCATTTACATGCACAAATTGGAGTCTATTAGATAGCTATGATACAAACCACTGCAGTGCAGTACCTGTAATACCTACAGCATGTTCAAATCGCTCGAATAGGATATTATGGTCAATAGTATCAAATGCTGCACTAAGGTCTAGCAGGACAAGCACAGAGATGAGTCCACTGTCAGAGGCCATAAGAAGATCATTTGTAACCTTCACTAAAGCTGTTTCTGTGCTGTGATGAACTCTGAAACCTGACTGACAATAAATCAGCAGTCCAATGTAATACAAATCAGTTTAACAAATGTAATAGTTATCACCTTCTTCTAATTCATGAGAATAATGAAAACTAAAACTACATAATAGCTTCACAATCTTTAATTAGGGGCATAACGTGGCATAAGATAATATAATAATCTCACAATTCTTTATAATAATTTAATCTCAGGATTAAATGGGACATTTATGCGACCAACACGTGTGCAAGGTATTCCTGAGGATTGCCAGTAGGGGTGCAAATGAAAAGGAAGAAGGGGAGTCTTTGGGAGTAAAAACGTAAGCACACTTCAAGTTTGCCTTTTTTTTTTAATTGAGGGGAATTTTTCGCTGTTGAACAAACAGGTAAGCTTCTCATGCTACCTCAGTGTGGAGGCTGAACTAGACCCTTGTAGGTGTCAACTGACAGTGTGTACACGTTATCATCTTGCACTTCCACTGTTTTTTAAGTGAATGGCTATGTTTGTGGACCAGCTTTGCTGATCTGTCATCATCATCTCTAAATCACAGAAAAGCAAATTGAAAATAAAGACTTAGATGATTGGAATTCTTGTTTGCTTTTGCTGGACACAAAAGGAAAGGGTTTGAATTTTTGAAAAGAAAAGATTTCAGGTAGAAAGGCTTAAAGATAGAATAGAATAGAATAGAATAATCCTTTAATTGTCCCACAAGGGGAAATTTGGTTGTAACAGCAGCCAAAAAGACACATACACAACAACAACAAACAGTACACAGGACACGGAACAAAAACATACACAATTTTTCTTACATATTTACATATTTACAGGACAGTGGTTACTATATACAGAGAGTACTGTACAGTAGGGCTGCACGATTAATCGTTAGAAAATCGCGATCTCGATTCATACTTATGTGCGATCTCATTTCCAAATGACAACAATTTAAAAAAAAAAAAAGACGACGACGATTGTACCGCATTTTGATCCGGGACGTACTCTGCATGAAAACAAGCGCTCACTCTTCCTGCTCAACAAATGACAAGGGCGGAGCCTTATACCACCTGATACAGAAGCTGTGCCGTGTGATGCTAAAATTAGCAGGGGAAAAACAACGGAGAGCACGTCAGGGATGACGAGAAAGTGACAGGAGAAAATCCGTCCCGGTCAACCACCCAAACATCAATAACGGGAACCTTATACAGCGCTTCCCTATACCCGTCGAACTCCCGCAGGCACAAAGAAATTACGGAGGCTATCACTTATCACCTGACCAAAGATATGGTTCCCATCAACACTGTGCAAAACGAGGGATTTAGGAAAATGATCAAAACCCTAGACAAACGCTACACAGTGCCGTCCCGCAACTATTTTTGTATTGTTGCACTACCTGCTCTATACACGCAGTGTCGAGCAACGGTGGAGACGGAATTTCAAGCAGTACAACATTTTGCGGCAACCACAAAATGTGAGACATTTTTTGTTTTTATGTTTATTTATTGTTTTTATGTTCAGTTTCAACTGTTACGAAGTTGATGTGCAGTTAATAAGTGCAATAAATATTTATACTGGAAAAGAAAATCGTGAGAGAATCGTGATCTCAATTCTAAGCCAAAAAATCGTGCAGCCCTACTGTACAGTTATTAAATTAAGTAAAAAATAACTACAGGTAAGAGGCAAACCAGGTTGTAGTGTGAATCGGTTAATTAACTTATTGCAGTTACAGCACAGATGTAAACATCTAACAGCTGCAGGGAGGAAGGACCTGCGGAAACGCTCCTTCATGCATCTAGGATGCAGCAGTCTGTCACTGAAGGAGCTCTGCAGTTCAGCAACATTTACATGCATGGGGTGGGAGACTCTGTCCATCAGAGATGTTATTTTGGCCAGAGTCCTTCTGTCTCCCACCACCTGCACTGGGTCCAGGGTCCATCCCAGAACAGAGCTGGCCTTCCTGATGATCTTTCATCTACTCACCAGGTACAGTACAAACACTATTTTAAAGACTGCCACACAATGAATGTTAAACATGCAGAATGAAGCATTCTGTCCATCTCATCATGCTTCAAAATCTTCTCCTTTTGATGGGTTTGGACTTTCTATTACTACCACTGGGTCCACATGTGTTATAGGGACATAAGAAACTTTGGCCCAGTCTTCTTTGCAGAATTCTTTCAATTGACCCATTGGAGGATTTTTTTTGGCTGAATGGCCTAGTTAAGGTCATACCAAAGAAACTCTATCTGATTTGAATTCTGAATTTGAATAGGCCATTTCAGGACACAAACTGATGGCCAGACATGACTTTCTGGCAGAGAGTAAAATTCATGGTCCATCAGATACCTGTTCAGGTCCTGAAGCAGCAAAGCAGCCCAAGAACATCACACTACCACCAGCGTGTTTGACTAATGATATGATTTTTTTTTTATGAAATGCTATGTTACTTTTACACCTAATAACGGGACTGAAGCCTTCCAAAACGTTCAACTTTTTTCTTGTCATTCCACATAATGTTTTCCCATAAATCTTCGGGATTATCAAGGTGTTTTTTGGGGAAATGAACCTTTGTGTTCTTCTTGGAGAGCACTGCACTCTCCCATGGATGCCATGTTTACCCAGTCTCTTTCTTATTCTTGAATCATGAATCCTGACCTGACAGTTTTTGAAACAAATGAGGCCTGTGATTCTTCAGCTGTTCTGGGTTCTTTTGTGACCTCCGAGGCGAGTACTTGATGCACTCTTCGAGTAATTTTAGTAGGCTGACCACTCCTACCACTCCTCTCTTCACCACTCAATAAGACCAGGCATGAACCCAGGACCCACTGCACTAACATAGGATCTGAGAGTGGGTCCAAGGATTTCATCCCAATAACCTGTAGAGATCTGTGGGTCCCTCCATTGATATGCATCTCCAGACCATCACTGCCCCACCATCAAGCATGGTGAACAATGTTACAGGCAGCATTACATTCTCCACGGCTTCTACAGATCTTTTCACATCTGTCATAGGTGCTCAGGGTGAACCTGCACTCATCTTTAAAAAGCACGGGGCACCAGTGGCGGACCTACTATTCAAATTCCAATTGGGTTCCAGTGTGCCGGGCAGTGAACACACGGCTCACTAGAGGATGTTGGGCTCTCAGATGACCTTCAGGAAGTCTGCTTGAGTGTTTAGTCAGAGATGGTCACACCACTGGCATGCCAGAGATCATTTTGTAGCTTCTTCTCCTGTTTGTCTTGCAGCTCAATGTTTATGATTGCTGTCTTGTTTGACGGTCACACAGCAGTCCAGCTATACTCCTCTCCTGCCACGTCAAACCTTGATCTGAAGTTTGATAATTAGATGAACACCAGCATTGCAGCTGTCCAGGGGTTTACATCCAAGGTTGACTTTTCTCACAGCTGGAGAGCATGCAGCCAACAGAGCAAATCAGGTTTAGGATTTCAAGCAACTGTTAGATTATTGTCAGAAACTCAAGCAAATTAGAGCTATCTCCTCTGTCAGTGATGGACATTTTCACCTAGGATCTCAACCTAAAGCCACTGGCCAATCTAAGAATTTCTCTCAATATCTTAATTTTTAACAAATTTCACTGATGTTGGTTTCATGCTTTGCTTTAAAATCTGCACATCTCATTCTCTCTTTATAGTCGAATAGCAAAACTCACCATTGACTGTGTTTGATCCAACAGTTATACTCGTCAGAATGTCCAGGTTATCATCATATGAGGACATCAAAACTGTGAAATATTGTTTTTTGAGAACAACTTCCCACAAATACCATTCACTCAGCCAGTTTCTATGAAGTCATATGGGATGCATCATCTGGAATGCTTAAAGAAATTCCTGCATTCTGATAGCATAGCACTTCTCTGCACTCTGCAGTATATTTGTTCCCAGATATCCTCAACTGTAACATAGTAACAGTTCACAGTAAAATGGTAGCAGCTGCCTCAAAGCACTTTATATTGTAAAGTAAAGACTCACATCTATAATATTAGAAAGAAACCTCAACAGTCATTTGATCCCAAGAAGGTGAAAGGACAAAAGGCAAACTCTTGAGATAGCCAGAGTTTAAGAATTGGTAAGGATTAACCACAGTACTGTTGTATTAAATAGTTGATTTGTATTATCTGGCTTTGTGGGAAATAAAAGAGAAAAAAAACAAAGCAAAAGCTGGATATTAAACCTGGGTATCATCTAAATTCTGCAAATGCTGCACTGATATCACTAGTTCGGTTTCTGTGCTAAAATGCACTCTAAATCCTGACTGAAACTCTTCGAATAAACCACTCCTTCGCAAATGATCAGTTAAGCTGTTTGGAAACAACTCTTTCAAGTAGTTTTGAAGTAATTTGAATATATATATGAAATTTGTTTGATGATCTGAAACATTGTGACATATGTGCAAATAATGAAAAAATCAGGAACATTCAGTTGTTTTTTTACATTTCGCATATCCATAGTTACTTACCGATTTTGGTATTAGTTAAAGGTAATAACCCCTGAACGGTGACGTTTTCAGTTAGAAACTCATTACCCTTGAAGTTAATTTAGATGCTACTCTCCCTGCAGTAGAAACATACTTTGGTTAACTTGGGAAACATTTTTTAAATGTATCAGATTATAAGAGTTCTGCGTTCTGTCCAGTGTACTGGTAGACTGGTGTGCTGGTGTGTGTGTGTGTGTGTTCTTAAAGATGAATACACTCTCCAAGTTATTCTGTTTCAGATATGGGAATTCAGAGATGGTGCAGGCCGATTATATTTTCCAGAGCATACTGGCACATATGCAAATGCATTCATGAGCCTGTGTGTATTTCCTTGCCTTGAAGCTTCTTCTAAAATACACATATCACAATGAGGATAAGATGCTGGCAGCATAGAGTTGGAGACAACGGCTTCTGCAGCGACGGGTGATAAATAATGTAAGTGTAATATCACAAAATGGGCGTCTGGTTTGGAAGAGTAGACTTGAGGTCGGAGGAGGGCGGAGCTCAAAGCTGAACAGCAGAATCATTCCCTTGTGCATAAGGCAAAGATCTATAACAATAATAAAGCACACAGTGGTGAATAATTCATCAATGCTCTGCCCTCTCTCTTCTTTCCTCACAATGTCCTCAGCTGACTGTACTACAGCAACACACGACTGCTGCTGCTGTTGCTGCTGCCTGTCTTCATTTAATTTTGGAGAAATTATTTTAACCACCAAAGAGCCAAATCCATCTCGTTAGCTTTGTTTGCATGTTTGAAGAAGCCCATCACAGACATAACCCATGACTAACGATAGTCCATGGCCCTCAATACACTACATTGGTAACTTCCATTGTTCTGTTACATCTAGCTGGCAAAAAACAGAGTTGTTGTTTTAGTTGGAAGTGTGAGGCCAGGGCTTCCATGATAGATGATACATGATTTGTCCTAGCTAGGTTAAATGAAATACATGTGAACTGCTCTGAAATTTACTTCTGGTAATTGTCTTAATTATTAGCATTGTCACCATTTTCATACTCTAGAGTAACTACTCAGTGAGCCCACTCATTGAACATAATTTATTATTGTAAATTCATTTCAATTTTACCAAAGTATTTGAGAACTGGATGGCTGCTTAATGTTGCCACTCTTACAGATCCAGATTGTCAAACAAGAAATTAATTTTATAGTAGGGGGAATTGGCTGATGGAAAACCTGAAAATGGCCACAATTTGGGAAGGGTTATGTGGCCATTTTCAAAAGTCCATCATTCTACAGTGAGAAAGATTATTCACAAGGGGAAAACTTTCAAGACAGTTGCCAATTTTTACAGGTATGGATATCCCAGCAAACTCCCCCCAAGGTCAGACCATGCAGTGCTCAGAGAAAATGCAAATAATCCAAGATCTACATTTCAGATTCTATAGACTTCAGTTTGCTTGTTAAATGACAAGAGAATTAGAAAAATTAAAAAACAAATATTTGAGATAATGATAAAGCTATAGAGGTTATTACTGAATGCTATTGCTGCTAAAGGTGGTTCTACAGGGTCCTAAGTTATGTAGCATAGTTTTTCACACATTGCTTCTGTATTTTGGCTTAGTGTCTGTTAAATAAATAATAACGTGCTGTAATATGTCATGTTTGGTTGTCCGTCTGGTTGTGTTTAAATATATTAAGAAGGAAGAAGAACTGGACGAAGTTTTAGTATTTCCTGATACAGAAAACTTTGGAAATGAGATGCAGTGTGCTGTCTTTTTACTATGACTGTAAGTGGGAGTGATACCATACTTATTTATCACTATTGTTTTTAGACTGATACCGACCTTAGCTACAAAAAAAACAGAGGGTTTTTTATGTAGATGAGGATAACAAAAGAAAAACTGTATTGGAAAAGGTTTTTATACCTTGGACATGAAAATAGTCCCACTGTTTGTCAAGTAACTAATGTCCTCTCCATCTGTCTACACAGTCCTTTCCCCTGTTAAAACACCAAAATAAAAGGGTAGAGCCTCAGTGTATTATGTAAAGTGGAGAAAATGACATTGACTTGATAGATCTTAGCACGTCCCCATGAATACTCTTCCATCACACCATCCAGCTGTTATTGCTGCTGCCATCCTTCTGAGTCAGTCTCAGAGCCCCACAGTTTGTAGCTAATGTGTGAGACAGGTACACTAAAGGGAGTGCTGTTCTTCACCTAACAGGAGTGTTTTCAGTAATACAAAGAATAAACAGAAAAGGAAGTGTTCTAATAAGAGCTCAGCTGCTGTGGTCTATTTTTACGATTGCCTTTGTGTGCTCCTGCAAAAATGAGAACAGTGCAGAATATTAGCACAGCACAGCAAGGGCCTTTATAAGTAAGCACTTTATTTGTTTTTTCTGCAATGACATACTAAATAGGCACTTTTTTTAATTCCACATTCTGGTATCTGGAAATTAATTATACTTGTTATCTGGGCTGTAAACAGCAATGCTCTTCAGTGTTTTAATTACACAAAAATAGGCCAGTCAGCATTCTTCTAATCGCTCAGTGTACGTGTGTGTTTTTTAAGGGTTTTCTATTAGAGTTTCTTCAGCCTCTTGGGGTCAGGGTTAGTGCAGTAATGCTGTGAGCTCATGCATGATGGATCACCAATGACACATGTCAGTCAAAACAGTGAAGAGCTGAAGAAAAGGCACAGTCCATGGAAGATTTAGCAGGAAAGCAGGGTGATCCAAGTAAAAAAGCAATAGAGGATGGTGATCCGTTCAGACTAGATGTTTGCCATCTCCGTCCCCATGAATATCACACATCTTTCAGCTAGCAGTCTTTTAAATTGCCACAGGAATTGTATTTATATGCTTCAACAGACTGTAAATATGCAATAGCACAAGGGTTTGAACTGAGTTATTAAATTAGTGCCTTTTAGAAATAAAAAGATAATAGAAAAATTAAAACTGATTCTCCTTTAATTTTTTTCCAGAATACTTTTGAAAGAAGTGTTAAGTTTAGATTCACATCTACATAAAAAAAATGGAAATTTAATAACAGCAAATTTGCGAGTGTCATGGTTCTGGGTCATTTTGACCTAGCATTTTCTGTTTGTTTTTTTTATTTTGGTACTTTTCTCTTTTATGACTTAGGCTCTGATTCTTTAGTTGTGCTAATTTTGATTAGTATTATTCAAATTCATGGGCTGCATCCTCCTGAGGACCCGGCCTTCGCGGTCTACGTGGGCCGGGTCCTCAGAAGGTCGGGTAGGCCGGAAGTAAACGGCCGTGAAATTGGACGGTCTAGCCTTCTGATTAGCGTCACCGCTGTCTCGGTGGAGTTTAATAAACTCAGCCGTCTGCTCCTTGCTATCTAAAATATAACGGGACACTGGCGTAAATTCTCGACTGTCTTATACTTCTGTTTAATCAGTTTTCTGTTTGACGTTTAGTCAGCTGTGTAAAAACCAAGGAGGAACCCACCCGGGGGATTAATAAAGTTTTATTTTATCTAATCTAATCTAATAACTTTAATCTCAGCCAAACCGATTTACTCACGAACAAACAAAACACTGAAAAAAGCCCAACAATAACATTTTTAGGTTGTCTAAGTGAATTATATATTACGTTTAACCCGAGCAGCGAAAGTCCCGGCTAGCTATCGAGCTGGTGGGTAGCAGACGCCTCCGAAAACGTCGAAGCACTTTTGCAAATATGCGATATCTTGATAAACCGAGCAGATATTTGATGTTTACACAGCTACTTTTTCGCCTGAAAATATGTTAAAAGTTTATTTTGTGACCCAGAAAGATTAGTATGAGTAATTTTAAAACTTAGTAGCGGCCGCCATTGTTGGAAACTGGAGTTTGGCTGGGCCGCGCTATGAATTCTGGGATATGGTAGGCCACGAAGGACACACCCGACCCATCCTTCAAATTCGGGGAAAAGGAGGACGCATTTGTCGGCTACATTCAGATTTACGCCCCCTGTCTCGTTAGGCTAATGTCTCCCAGCTGTGTCTCCCTCCTGTTTCCCATTCCCTGATTACTCCCCTGTGTACATAAGCCCTGTGTTTTCCTTTGCTCTCTGTTGCATTGTACCCTTTACATGCTGTGTGTCTGTTGTGTTCCAGTGGCCCAGCATTCCAGCTCCTCTGTTCAGAGTTTATGTGAATCTTATTTTGAGGGGTTTTTTTTCCAGCAATAACGCTGCGCTTTGAGTTCAATCTCCCTGTTTGAGTCCTGCTCGTGGGTCCACTTTTTCTGCCTGCCTGTCACACAGCCTATCATGACAGTGAGGCCAAAATGCTTACAACATTTAACATGTGATGAAAATAAATTCTAATTCTTAAGCAGATATTACACTCTGTTGTGCACACAAACAAATAGTTATGTCTGTTATACTTCTTTGAAGTTCACTTGAAGATACAAGCACAGTTGGTGCACTGTAGCATTGTGTCTCCAAGGATGAGTTTGCTGGCATATATTAAAATATTAAATGCATTGCTCAATTCTGTGACAATCATCAGCTAGATCTCCATGTAGTTTCTCATTTTTATGGACAGACACTATTTCCACTTTCCTGTGGTGTGCTCAGTATGGCAGCACATCAGTTCTGGTTTTGGTTGGTGTGGACCTTAAGCTTGCAGTAAGTTTTCTTACCACACAAAAAAAATGTTGTTACAAGCTACAATCCAAGTCAGCAAAGTTGTCTGCAAGAATGAATATGTGTGAGGTTGCCACCTATATTTAAGGCTTCAGTGTTCCCGCCTCTAATTCAGTTTGAATGGGTCTCAATTGTGGAATAATTGCTTCATTTTGCCTGTCCTGCTTAAGGCGTCAGTAACAGTAGAAGAAAAGTAGGAGAGCAACCTCTTTGCAACAAAGAAAAAAATTAATGATTGCATTGAATTCTTTAATGTCTGGGACGATTGCAAGCAGTGACAACGAACAACTGGTCACACGGAAGTTTGGGGTCCCGTATGCACCTCCTCAGGTGGGAGATCACCTGTCATGGTCCAACAAGGACTGACTGCAACCGCTCTCAAAGGGCCATCAAATTTACACAGACACGTGGCATGGTATAATCAGTTAGAGTCAATCTATACTGATGAGTCCAATCAAATAATGAAACTCAAAGCTTTGTGGCAATGAGTTCATAGTAAACTGTGCTAAATTTAACAATGAAAAGCAGGTCTTTTTTTTTTTACACCTAATAAATGAATGATAGTTGCCACTAGGAGAGTTTATTTGGAATGAGAGGTGGAGATGTTGTCAGAACAAGTGCATAACTGGCAGAGCTGGATGGATCAAATCAGCGAGTGTAGTGTTATCTCACAGTGTTTAGAGCTGAGCCCCACATATTCCTACTTTGCAAAAAAAAAAAGGGATTTTACTGAAATAGAAGAACAACAGGACAGAGCTGAACTTAACAGAGCACTAGAGGGAAGACGGTACACATAATCTCTTCCTGACTTTTCACAGCAGTGCACACACAGAACAACATTCATGCGTCTTTTTCCTTTTACTTCCGTTAATAGGCGCTATTACAAAACATATCTGTCAAAATAAAGCTATTAATGGGACTATGTTAGTACGTTAGACTAATGCTTGAATCCTATAATTTGTTAGAATTAGGATTAGTTAAATAAATATGTGCAGTACTCTCAGTCTCTTTTATTTCTCTTCAGATGCTGACAACAGACACAACAACACCAAAGGTTTAACCTGTTGGCTTTAAATCAACCATTTAACTGTATTTCCTATTTGATCATCCGTGCTGCTTAACTTCAGTGTTCAATACAAAATAAGGTCAGAATGCATCAGTACATGCTGTCAGTTTAAAGAAAGGATAAATATACACTGTAGTAAAAACCAGCCTACTTTTGTGACAGATTTTTTTTTCTGCTTCCCTCCAGCGTGCGCTCGTGGGGGGTTGCAGTTTGTTTGTCTTTTTCATTTTTTTACCCACATGTTAAATACATTACATACATTACATATGTGAAAAGCTGCAAACTACAAAGAGCTAAAGTGACAATGAATTAAAATTTTAAAAAAATAATTAAACAATTTTTTGAACACAATTTTTTGATGAACTTTCACTGTCTTCCCCGTTCTACTTGTCAAGCAATCAGCATTTGACTGACACATACAGTTAAGTCCATATATATTTGGACCCTGACACAAGTTATTTTTTTACCCGTTTACTGGAACATATAATAATTATAGTTATATAGACATGGACAAGAGATGGGTGTGTAGCAGTTCATTATCTGAACTGTTGCACACTGTTTCAGAATGAACCACTCATTTTTTAGAAATCAATTTGCTCTGCTTTTGGTAGAATGCTGGTCACGAATTAAATAAACTAGCTGCAACTGTTTGTTGATAAATGTAAAAAATTATATATAATTTATTTATAAATTTGCCCCACCCGTGGCTGAGAGAGTCACATCTGATGTGTGGATTCTGCATGGTCTACTGCAGAATCTGCGTCTTGATGCACCAACGTGGGTTTGACCACATCAACTGACTGTGAGTGTCTCAGGCCTGGTTTCTGGTCTTTGAAAGGAAACGAAATTGTAAGTTGATTGTAAGCTTTAATGTTGGTTGTGCCACTGTCTCCAACCTAATAAGACTATATCCTTAGGTGAAGAACTGAGAAAAGTTGAGCTTTGAAAGTGTCAGCCAGTTGCACTGCATTTATTCAGATACTACAGCTGGAATGCTAACCATTTAACACCCAGTTTGAAAAAACCCAAGACGGAGGTGATTGCTTATGTAGCCACTCATTCGACATCACAGTAAAGTAAGTGAATTGTACTTGTATATCATTTTAGTTTCATCAGTGTTTACTTAGACATCATTTCAGGACTTGATGATGGGCATGACTGATGTTTAGTGGTTGATGAGATTTGATTGGTAAAAGCTATGTTGGAGCATTTGAAGAAATGTGATTTTATTGGCTGGAATTTGAAGAGTTAATCTTTGAAGCTACGGGTTGGCAGTTTAATTCACCAATGCGAGTTCTCAGCTTGCTTGTAGACATGCAGGTGAAGGTTAGGACTGACTCAATCCTCAGAGTTTTTCTAGCATCAGTCTGAAATGCAGGGTTTTTATGGCTGGTGTAGCATTTCCTTTAGAATGTAGTTAGCACATTTCTTTAAACAATGTCTTTTTATTAAGAGGTTTTCCTTTTATACATATAAATATAAACATATATATTATATATATAAACAGAAAGAAAAGAAAGGGGTTACAGATGATCTGTACATTCGGGTTAAGTAGTACATTTAGGCTGTGAAATGAGTTCAGAAATGTATCTTCAGCTGTGAAATAAAAGGGAAAAAAAGAGAAGAAAGAAAGAAAAATATAAACATATGTATGATATATCCCAAAGTAACATAATCCCTGCAAAATAATCCCATTTATTCCCACCCAGGTCACTACCCTAGACCTGCACACTGTATTTCCACACCTGACATAAGAGAGTTTGCTGAAAAATTCTTATAGATTTCAAAGAAGGGACCCCACATGCTTTGAAATTTCCCAGTGGGGTTCTGGAGTGAGTGTCTTATCTTTTCCAGTTTTAGACACGTCATGAGGTCATATAACCACTGTTTGTGAGAGGGAGGGGCAGCATCCCGCCACCTCAGTAGGATTGCCCTCCTGGCAAACAGGGAACAGAATGATAATGCCTGTTTTTTAGAGGCCAGTCGAAGCACCTCATTCCCACTGATGCCAAACAGAGCAAAAAGGGGGCCAGGGGCCAGCGTCACACTGAGAATCCTGGACAGGGTATGAAAAACGTCTGTCCAGAACTGAACGAGATTGGGACAAGACCAGTACATGTGGATCAGTGAGGCTTCAGCAGTTTTGCATCTGTCACAATATGGAGTGATTTCAGGATAGATACGGGATAGTCTGGATTTTGAGAAATGGGCTCTATGCACCTCTTTGAACTTGATTAAACAGTGGCGGGCACATAATGATGTTGTGTTGACATGTTTGAGTATAGAGGCCCATGTTAGTCAGAGATTGTCATGTTTAAGACTTCTTCCCACAGTGTCTTGAGCTTGGATGAAGAGGGATGTGTCAAATTTAACATTTTATTGTAAAGCAAGGAAATCAGCCCTCTACTGGTTGGACTGAGTTGTAGGATAGTCTCTAATAGTGTAGACTCTGGTGGAGGGCTTGAGTCTGAGGTCTGGGAACAAATAAAGTGCCTGACTTGCAAGTATCTGAAAAAGTGTGTTGGTGGAAGAATATATTTATTAGCAAGTTGTTCAAATGATGCTAGTTTGTTGGCTATGAATAAGTCCTTAAAGCACTTCTGTGCCACTCCACAAACCCACCATCCTGGATAGAAGGTTTAAAGAGATGGTTAGATGCAATGGGGCTGAGAAGGGAGAAGTCACAGAGTTTAAAGTATTTCCTAAACTGGCCCCATATTTTTAATGAGTGCAACAACAGGGTTGGGGATGGAGTTGAATGAAGAAGATAAGAGTGGAGAGCAAAGTGCAGCTGGTAAGGATATACTGTTGTCACTATGCAATTCCATAGTCACCCAGTCAGGACAACCACTCCGATTCTGGTAAAAATACCAGAACACCAAACATCGTATGTTAGTAGCCCAATAATAACAATGAAAGTTGGGAAGTGCAAACCCACCCTCAATTTTAGATTTTTGAAGATGCATCTTATTAAGCCTTGGGCTTGGCCATAAATAAGATGATGACAGAGTCCAGTTCATTGAAAAAAGTGTTGGGAATGAAAATGGTTAAGGCCTGAAAAGGGTATAAAAATTTGGGTAGAATGGTCATTTTAATTGAATTGATACGTCCTACCAGAGACATAAAGAGTGGTGTTCAGTGGGTGAGGGACCGCTTCACTTGGTTCAGCAATGCACTCACATTTTCTTTGAAAAGGTTTTTATGTTTTTTTGTCACTGTGACTCCCAAATATGTAAATGTTTTCCTTTCAACTCTGAAGGGCAAGCTGGTGAAGTCTAACATACTTGCTTTGCTACTTAGCGGGAAGAGCTCACTTTAGTAAGGTTCAGTTTATACCCTGAAATCTGACTTGACTAAGCAGATTCAATGCAAATGGTAGTGAGGCTAAGGGCTTAGAAATAAAAAGCAGGAGATCATCTGCATAGAGCGGGACCTTGTGTTCTGTATTGTTTCTCCAAATGCCGTGTACCTCTTTGCAACTGGGGAACGCAATGGCAAGGGGTTCTATGGCAGATCAAAAAGCAGGGGGCTGAGAGAACATCCCTGGCATGTGCCTCTGTGAAGTTTGAAAGGTTTTGACAATTGGAGGTTAGTTCGTATTGTAGCAGATGGTTGAGAATAGAGTAATTTCATCCATGAAGTAAAGTTTGCTCCAAAGCCAAATCTATCAAGGACTGCAAAGAGATAATCGAACTCAATTCGATCAAAGACCTTTTCAGCGTCAAGAGAGACTACAGAGTCTGTAGAGCTGGAGTAAACTATGTTAAATAGCCTCCTTATGTTAAAATATGAATGACGACCTTTAATGAAGCCTTTCTAGTCTTTTGAAATAATTTTTGGAAGAACTATTTCTAGTCTACGGGCAAGTATCTTAGCTAATATATTAGCGTCTGTGTTCAATAGAGAAATGCGTCTATAGGAGGCACATTCCAACGGATCTTTTCTCTTCTTTGTAATAAGTGTAATACAGGCTTCATAGAATGACTGAGGAAGAGATCCTTGTCTGATGCAGTCCGTGAGGCTTGCACTAAGCTGCGTGGACAGTAATGAAGAGAAAAATTCTGACGGAAAGCCATCCGGACCTGGACACTTGCCAGATTGCATTGAAGCTATAGCCATAGAAACTTCTAACTGAGAGATGGGTTCATCCAGCCTTGTTTTAAGTTCTGGTGGAATTTCAGGAATGTCAGGTTTAGCTAAGAACTCATTAATTGCATTGCAGTCAGACTCTGAGACTCTGGGACTCTGAGGTGTAAAGCTGTGAGTAAAGATCCCTGAACACTTCATTAATTTTTTTGTGATCTTTGACTATGTTGCCATCTTGTTGTCGAATTTTAAGAATACTTTGCCTTGCCAAGAACCTTTTAGAAGGCTCGCCAGTAATTTATCAGGTTTGTCACCATGCATATAAAATCTGGATTTGTCATGTAAGAGTAAACGTTCAGTGGAGTACGTTGTGAGTAGGTCAAGTCTTGTTTTAAGTTCTACACGCTTTTTAAATATTTCATGACTCTGTTTGAGAGCATACTGTTCATCGGTCTCATTAATTTGTTGCATTAACTTGTTTCTTTCATGGGTGGACTGTTTTTTTTTTTTTAATTCTTGCTGAATAAGCAATAATCTGGCCTCTGATATACGCCTTAAAGGCATCCCATACGACAAGGCTGGAAGTCTCTGGGGAAGAGTTGGTGGCAAAGTAAAAGCATATCTCATCCTGGATAAACTTTACAAAATTTTTATCTGACAGAAGGGTCTAATTGAAACACCATTGTGCAGCTTTAACAGGAGGATGTGGAAGAGACAGAGACAGAGTGAGAGGGGCGTGATCTGAAAAAACTATGCTATGGTAGGCACAGGAGTGGACCTGCTGTAGACAATTAGTGTCAATTATAAAGTAACCAATTCTTGAATATGTATGGTGCACATGTGAAAAATAGGAGTAATCTCTTTTATGAGAATTTAGGGTATGCCAAACATCACACATTCCATATTCTGATAGAAAGGCATGAATGACAGATGCAGATCTGCTGAGAACATTACTCTTTTTTTTTTCTTTTCTTTTTTTTTTTGGCCTGTCCCATTTGGCTCTTTTCCCATCAGAATTAATGTCTAAAGGCAAAGAAAGATGCCCAACGGATTTACTTTACCAAATTGACCATCCCAGCCTTGCCGTAATGGTCCATTTGATTCACCTTTTATTGTTTATTTTATTTTCACTTGCTGAATACGGGACAGACTTGACTGGGGGAAAGAAGGGGAGAAAGAAAGAGGGAAACAAAAACAGCTGAGAAGATGGACGGGGGAGAAGGGCAAAAAACAAAAACCAACAGAATAAGCAGAGAAAAAAAATGCACATATGTGTTCTGTTGATCTTATGTGCTGCACAATAATGTTTAATATTTAGTATTTACTGTCATATTCCCATATATCATTGTGATGTTGTTTATTCTATTACTCTTGTTTTCTTCTGCTTGTTTTCTTTTTTCTTTCTCTGAGAACATTACTCTTAGTGGATGAGCGATCCATGGCTGGGTCTAACCAGCAGTTAAAATCACCCCCCAGAAAAAGAGAGTAGATATTTAAGTCGGGTAGAGAGGAGAATAGTTGTTTAAAGAAATTCTCGTCATCTGTATTAGGAGCATACACATTTACTAGGACAACAAGACTGTTATACAGTTTCCCACTGACTATGACATATCTGCCATATTTGTCTGCTACGACATTGTGGGCCTCAAACTGAATGTTCTGCCTGCCCCTCCAATGTGAGAAGAGACGGCCCTGATGTGGGTCTCCTGCAGGAAAGCCATGTCAGTGTTATGGTGTTTCACATGTGAGAAAACCTTCCTTCTATTGACTGTATGATTTAGACCTTTAACATTCCAGCTTAGAAAGTTTAACTGCAGACTCATCTGATTTATAGAGCAAAGACAATATGCACACTGGCCTTAGATGATAAGAACAGAATAACTTTACAGTGGGTGGAAATGAGTTCAGAACAGGTTAAAAAAAAGAACAGTGTATGAGGTTCATAGCAGTGAGCCTTACCCTCCCCAAACCCTCCTCACAACAGAAAATGGCTGCCAAAAAAAAGAACAAAAACAAGCAGCGAGCTCTTCAAACTTAACATATTTAAAGTGTTACTTCTCCTGTCTATGATAGCAACAACCTAGGTGTTGAAGCAATCTAACCACTGCTCCTGTGGCCATAGAATAGTAAGCTGAAACCCCTTATCTTACTGTTAAGTTTTGAAATTGTGTATCAGCCACCAAGTCCAAATGTAATTGCTGGAGTGTTTCAAAGCAGAGTCCAAGTATGTAAACAAACAAACAACCAAACACAAAAAGGCAGATGTAGTTCAATAAGTACTACTGGTATAACTGAATTATTGAATGAGAACAGACGAAGGCTACGAATAGATAACAAAACTCCCTGTCTCCGTGCAACAGGTATTACATCATTAGCCAACGGGTAGAGATCAATGACGTTGCCTCCTTATTTATCAAAGAAAGAAAAATAATAAAATTATGGAGTTAAATGAAAGTAATAGTCAGCATTTCAGTACTATAACATTCAGACTATATCGCTGCACTTGGAGGGGAAAAGCAACATCTTACGTAGATCCAGACTGCGCCTCTATACATGTATGGGAGGTTTGGTGCCTGCATATGATATAGGGCTGCCACGATTAGTCGACTAGTCACGATTACGTCGACTATCAAAATCGTCGACGGCTAATCTAATAGTCGAAGCATCATTTTAAGCTTTGTAAGATCCTGAAAGACGTAGGCATAAGTAGGTTTTAAGAGTGTAATAACAGACTGAGACAGAAGACAGCAGCAATACATCTACGAGGATGACAGCTGCCGTTAATCAATCAATCAATCAAAATTTATTTATATAGCACATTTTTTAGACCGAGGTACACCAAAGAGCTTTCCAGTAAAATCGCAGTACAAATAAAATCACAATAAAATATAAATTACAAATATATAAAATATAAGATAATTACATAATCTAAATACAGAGCCAGATGTAAATTACCCTAATTCACCTTAAATGCCAGATCAAACAAATACGTTTTTAAACGTGATTTAAAAGACTGAATGGAATCTGACGCGCGAATATGAAGAGGGAGAGTATTCCATAGCCTGGGTGCAGCAACGGCAAAGGCACGGTCTCCTCTGGTCTTCAGCCGAGACCTAGGTTGCACCAAGAGCAGTTGGCCCGATGATCTTAGTGCTCTCTGAGGGCTGTACAGACAGAGGAGATCAGCTAAGTAATCAGGTGCCATATTGTTTAAAATTTTATAAGTAAACAATAGAATTTTAAAATCAATTCGATATTTGATAGGAAGCCAGTGTAAATTTTTCAGAACAGGGGTGATAGAGTCAAACTTTCTAGTGCCGGTCAAGAGACGTGCTGCGGCATTCTGGACCAGCTGCAGACGCTGCAGAAGAGAATATTGTAGGCCCAAGTAGAGTGAAAACCCTGAAGAAGAAGAAGCATCCTCCGTTATCGTCCAAATTCAGGGGCCGCATCTTTCGGAGGCCGCATTTGTTGGCCGATTACTTTACAGCAGGGCTGCCCAATCCCAGTCTTCGAGAGCTACTATCCTGCAGCTTTTAGATGCATCCCTACTCCAACACAGCTGAATCAAATGGTTTGATTACCTCTTCAGCATGCCATCGTGTTTGGCAAAGGCCTGATAACAAGCCATTCATTTGATTCAGGTGTGTGGGAACAAGGATGCATCTAAAAGCTGCAGGACGGTAGCTCTCGAGGACCGGGATTGGGCACCCCTGCTTTACAGCAATGCGATGAAGGCTGTCCAAATTCAAAGACTCATCCAAATGCGTCCTCCTTGTCACTACCCGATCCATACCGTTAACCCAATCAGTACCACGCATGTGCGAAAGGTGTCTACTTCCGGTCAAAGCATTTTACAATAGTTACGGGTCAGAGTATCTGTTAAGATGTTAAGAATAATAGAATAGAATAGAATAGAATAGAATAGAATTCAACTTTATTGTCATTGCACATGCACAGGTACAGGGCAACGAAATGCAGTTTGCATCCATCCAGAAGTGCTTTAGTGATATAGATATATTACAATATATATTAGCAATAATATAGATATGTGAGTATATTACAGAAATGGGTCTATTATGGTATGTTATAATGTACACGGTATGAAGTATGTTGTGAATATTCTATAACTATAAGTATGTACAGGCTGTAGTGAGTACAAGCTATGTACAGGCTATGAACAGGATATAAATATGAAAAACTATACAGAATATGAAATAAATAACTTTACAGAAATCTGAGATATACAGCTATACAGAAATGGGAACTATGCAAGTTGTAAACAGTTGTAGGATTAATAATGATCGAATGTACAGAATGATTATTTACATAGAGCTATACAGTAGTGCAGTTAAGATAAGTGAGATATGTGGATAATTTCTACAGAGGCTATATAAAGTGCTAGTGGTTGTGAGTGGTGGTTCAGTCCATGTTATTATTGTGTGTTTGAGGGTACAGTTGTCCATTGTGGGTGTGTGTATGTTCAGTCCATGTGTTAATGTGGGTCAGATGTCAGGAGGCAGAGTTCAGGAGTCTGACAGCTGTGGGGAAGAAGCTGTTCCGGTACCTGGTGGTCTTAGTCCGGAGGCTCCTGTGGCGCCTCCCAGAGGGCAGGAGGGTGAGGAGTCCATGTGATGGGTGACTGGGGTCTTTGATGATTTTCCCAGCCCTTTTCAGACACCGCTTCCTGTAGATGTCTTTTATGGCAGGAAGTGGTGCTCCGGCGATGCGCTGGGCAGTTTTCACGACCCTCTGCAACGCCTTCCGGTCCGAGGCAGAGCAGTTCCCGTACCAGACTGTTATACAGTTGGTCAGGATGCTTTCGATGGTGCAACGATAGAAGTTCACCAGGATGTCTGAGGACAGGTGGTTCTTCCTCAGAGTCCTCAAGAAGAAGAGGCGCTGGTGAGCCTTCTTGACCAGCTTGGAGCAGTTGGTCATCCAGATGAGATCCTCGGAGATGTGGACTCCCAGGAACTTGAAGCTGCTCACACGCTCCACAGCCGTCCCCTTAATGTGGATGGGTGGATGTGGGTCAGCATTCCTCCTGTAGTCCACGATGAGCTCCTTGGTCTTCTCGGTGTTAAGCAGCAGGTTGTTTCTGTCGCACCACTCAGCCAGACGATCCACCTCCTCCCTGTAGGCGGCCTCATCGTTGTCACTGATGAGTCCAATCGCCGTGGTGTCATCTGCAAACCTAATGATGGTGTTGGAACCAACAGCAGGTCTGCAGTCTATAATAAGTATGTCTTAAATTTTTTTGCAATAATGAAACATTTCAATATAATGAAGACAAAAACAAAAAATAAAAAGATAGTTACGGATCAGGAGTCCCCGATCCTTACTGCGCATGTGCAAAGTCGGACCGTACAAATCGGGTCTACCCGATCCGTACTGCGCATGTGCAGATGTTCTCTTCTTCTTTGTTTCGTTTAATTGCAGTTTACTCCCCAGTGTACAAGGATACCGCCACCTGCTGACCGAGCGAATGAACCCTATTGTAAACTGAACTAGTGTCATTACAAATGCATGTTAAATTTGATTTAGTGATTGTCGAGTGTATTTTTGCTTGTCTGTGAGGAGAGGATTGTTGGAATAGTGATGATGATGTCCGCTATCACTGTCAGTTGTCAGTAAACACTTAATCTGGCGGATGAATCTTCACGTGACATATTACTAAGTCAGTATTATTAAGTCTGTAATTAGGAGCCATTCTTCTTATTTTACGGCGCTGCTGTTCAATCGGGGACGCTCTCTGTTGAGGAGAAAAGCATGAATTTGTTTGTATATGAATTATCCATTGTTTAAATGTCCCAGGCAGTCGAAAAGGAGGCAGAGCTGTTGAGAAATGCTAGGAGCTAACTGGGCCATAGGAGCTAACTGGGCGCTAACCGTGTCATTCAAATACATAACTGTCGCAATGTTGGCAAAGAGAGGAAGTGACGTAAGGTTTGCGCATGCGTGGTACCGATCGGGTTTCCAGTACGGATCGGGTAGTAACACTCCTTTTCCACAGATTTGAAGGATGGGTCTGGTGTAAAACCTTTGTGGCCCAACCTATCCCAGGATTCATAGCGCGGCCCAGCCAATTCCCGTTTCCAACAATGGTGGCAGGTATTACACTTATTAGTCTTTCTGAGTCACAAAATAAACTTTTAACATATTTTCAGAATGTAGCTGTGTGAACTTCTAATGGGGGCAACCGTGGCTCAGGGGTTTGGGAAGTGTATCTGTAACCGGAAGGTCGCCGGTTCGATCCCCGGGCTCTCTGTCCTGGTCGTTGTGTCCTTGGGCAAGACACTTTACCCTACCGCCTACTGGTGTTGGCCAGAGGGGCCGATGGCGCGATATGGCAGCCTCGCCTCTGTCAGTCTGCCCCAGGGCAGCTGTGGCTATAACCGTAGCTTGCCTCCACCAGTGTGTGAATGTGAAAGTGAATGAATAGTGGCATTGTAAAGTGCTTTGGGTGCCTTGAAAAGCGCTATATAAATCCAATCCATTATTATTAATATTTTTGTCACTTTTTACGGAATCAAACTCAAAGTAAGATCAGTCCTTCCACGCTTTAAACGCTGCACGGTCATACTCTCTCCCGCACTCGTTATATTATCCATTTTTGATCTGCACACAGCTGTTGCCATGAACGTCGCACTCGCTTACGTCATTGTCATGAGACACTCTCACAAAAAAAAATAAATCAGGAGGCCGGCCATGCGGAAGGCAGTGCGGCAACAGAGCAGGTCCAGAGACCGACCGCGAAGCCAGCGGTGGCGACAGAACAGATCCGGAGGCTGGCCACGTGGAAGGCAGTGGCGGCGACAGAGCAGGTCCGGAGACCGGCCACGTGGAGGGCAGTGGCGGCGACAGAGCAGGTCCGGAGGCCGGCCGTTAAGCCAGCGGCGGCAACAAACTCGTTCAAGAGGCCGCCCTCGACAGCAATGACGTCCAACTAGAGGCCTGGAAAGCAGCCGGCGAAGGCGAGGTGGTACAGGCCGAGCTGGATCAGACAGTGGTGTGGCAACCGCAGGACCAGACGAGGCAGGACCAGATGGCAGCGTGGCAGCTGCGGAACCAGACGGCAGCGTGGTAGCTGCAGAACCAGACGGCGACGGTGTGGAGGGTTGCAGGTGGTGATGCAGCAGCCGACGGTGTGGAAGTTGCAGATGGTGACGCTGCAGGCGATGGTGTGGAAGTTGCAGGTGGTGGCGCTGCAGGCGACGGTGTGGAAGTTGTAGGTGGTGATGCTGCAGGCGACAGTGTGGAAGTTGTAGGTGGTGGAGCAGGTGGTGGCTGAACAGGCTCCCCAGAGCTGTCAGTGGACACGAGGATGTGCTGGCTGGGTCCTCCAGAACCTCCAGCTGATGTAGTTTGATGCTAGCCGGGCTCTCCTGAACCCCCAGTTAACGAGACTTGATGCTGGTTGGGTTCTCCTGAACCCCCAGCTAACTTGACACAATGCTGGCTGGGTTCTCCAGAACCCCCAGCTGACGTGGCTTGATGCTGCACGGACCCCTCAGGCCCTCCAGTGGAGACAGGCGGCTGAATGGGCCTCCTGGACCCTCCAGCGGAGACAGTCACTGAACCAGCAGGTACGGAGACCTCTGGCAGTGTGGACACTGGCCGGAGCTGAGCAGCACATTGGCTTGGAGCAGGCAGTGACAGTGGGATGCAGGGCTGAAAGTGTTCTCCAACACACCTAACGAAGGTGGATGGGTGAACTCATTAAAACTCTCAGTGGGTGCTGACGGCTGAGACTGCTCAGTTGAGTTGCCAGGTGAAGCTGCTGGCGCTGGTGTCTTAACTTCTAGGGGTCCAGAGTTGACTGGTGGCTGACACCCAGCCTCTGGGGAGACCCTGGAGGGAGTAACTGTCTCGAAGAAGGCCAGCTTAAGAGAACCAGCAGATGTTGTTGTGTAATGTGTTCCCTGCTTAGGGTGAGACGGTGAGGATGAAATAAACAAACAGTATTCTCACAAACAGGAGCTCTGGGGTTCATAATGCCTTGGTGACAACAGTCTGTGTAATCCCTGACATAAAAGGCGGAGGAACAGAGTCTTTCTCACTCACCCCAGCTCGGCGTCCACGAGAGAAGCTGGACTCCTGTTGGAGCCGGGAGGTGCTTGACAGTGACGGGGGAAAACTCTGGTGCGGCTGCTCCGGCTGTGGTGTGGAAACACTGGGAGAACCGGGTGGCACAATAATAATCCCCAACATCCTGTAGAGCGCCTGTGCAGGCGTGAGCTGGCTACAGGCGGCCTCATAGTAATCCTCACGGAGCTGGCCGACTGCAGTCTCGGGAAAGCCAGTCTCATTTACAGCAGTCATCGGGGAGCCAGGAAAAACCATTTCCCTCACTTACTGCACAGAAGACTGAACCAGAAAAAAAATGTCCTTGTGCCAGAGTCAGACTTCTTCTCACTCACATCAGCCAGCTGTACCGACATCCGGCTGTGGGGCGAGCAGGCGAGCGGTAGCGGCGGGGGGTGAAGGTGAAGTTCATGGAGAATGAAATCCTGTACAAGCGGGTGCAGTGAATCCAATAGCCAGGGGTGTCGTGGTCCTGAGCCTGTTGACTCAGTGTTTTGTGTTTCTTTATGCTTTTGTTATTCTGATTAGGTATTTCATTATCATTCGCCATTTTGGTTAGGTTTCTGTTCTCTGCCTGTCCATGTCCCCCCTGTCTGTCCATGATGTCTTTATGCCTGCTTGTGAGTCTGCATCTGTGTCTCTGTCTGTCGTGTGCTTCCTGTTTTATTTTGTAGGTTTGAGTCCTATATCAGTGCGTTCAGCTTGGTGCTCTCCCTGTCTCGTCAGTGTAATCAGCGTCAGCTGTGTCTCCCAGCTGTTTCCTCTTCGTTCCGTTCACCTCTTGTATTTAGTGTCTGTGTCTTCCCCTACTCGGTGTCGCGTCGTTAACGTCTTCTACCCTCAAGTTAACTGTGTGTTCCGTCTACTAGCCTGCCTGTCTGCTTAGTTTATTTCTGTATTCTTAGTTTAGTTAAGTTTATGTTCCTTTTCTGCCCAGCAATAAAGCTGCGTGTTTTGAGTTTACATCTGCCTCAGAGTCCTGCATTTTGGGTCCTTCCTCCCTGCCTGCCTGCACACAGCCATGACAAGGGGTGACCAGAAATAAGCTGCTGTAGCCTGGCTTCCACAGCGTAGGGAAATGATTCTCCCTCATGCGCAAGCCACAGGTTATTTAATCTCAAAGCAGAGTCAATAATGACCTCCTGAAGCTCCTTGGGTGGGGCGAATGCTGCTGGATCCATAATCTGGCTGGTCTGTACTGTCACGGCGAATGGAGTGAGCCGTGTGGGGAAATAAATGAGGATCCACGCACAGGCACTCGCAGACCTTCACAGTAAAACAAGAAACAACTACACAAAAAACACAGACCAGACACAGAACTAAATCTACACTAAACATTAGACAGAAAACCTAAGAACTAATCCCATAACACAAATAAACAAAAACATAGAATTCCAATAACACTCAACAAAGCACAAGAGTCAGAATAATAATACAAAATACAAAATCAAACCAAAACATGAGAACTCAAAAAAACTGGGTTAAACTGACCCAGAATCTGCGAGAGAATTCAACATGAATGAACTTTATAAAACATGAACAATGAATCAATGGTACGGAAGTAGAGGAAGCAAGAAGAATGAGTAAAGTTTGCCTTATCTGACTGTTTTATTTCGCACAATGCGCCTTATGATCTACCTTCCTTTAGCATGTCCAGAAGTCCAACTTTTTGATGGTTAGCATCTTCCTCTGCCTTTTGGGTGCTGCAGCAGGTCCCTTTGACGGTGCAAAACATTTCATCGACATTGTTGTGTGTGTTGGGGAGAAAACTTACAAACATACAATACAGCACTTCAGAGTCACACTGCTAGCGATCGAAGATTTATGTAAATTTGACAAGCTGAACGCATTCTGTACTGTACAGGAGACATGGCACGGAGGAGATTGATTGACCATGGTCTAAAGCCGATCAGGACGTAGAACACAATGCGCTGTAACAAAAAAATTTATATATTTTTAAAAATTCTCTCTGTAGCTGTAAGGTTAGGTCCAGATACCTAGAGCCACAAGTGTTCAGGATGTAACTCAGTGACAGAAAGCTGTGTATGCTTATCAATAAATCATAATTAACTTGGAGTAACTGATGTTCTCTATTTATTAGTACAATGTAGTATCAGCTAAGAGCTGCTAAATGTCTTTGCAAGTCAAAAGACCTACACTCCAACAGTTTGGATCTTAATATTTAATGGGTTTGATTTTTTTAGTGTTTAGAATAGGGATGGGTATCGTTTAGGTTTTATCCAATACCGGTGCCAAACCGGTACTTTTGAAACGGTGCCGGTGCTTAAACAGTGCTCAAACCGGTGCGTAAAGAATGGAGAACACAAACTTTGTCCAAAAACCTCTCATGTTTAGCTGTTTTATTGTAAAAAGATAACAATATTAGCCTTTTCTGCAGCTATAGGGAATATATGGTATCACTCTTGGCTGGAAGCAGCACTTAAACAATGGAAAAAACACAAACTTTGTCCAAAAACCTCTCCTGTTTAGCTGTTTTCTACTTTTTCTTTGGTCATTTTAGCCTTTTTGGCCAGGGTGAAGGGAGTATCTGCCATCCAACAAGAAGACAACTATGTAACTACGACGTTGTTTGCTAGTTCACCTTACATGCATTAATGTAATAACGTGGTTAGCCTACTCAACGTAAATTACACATGAACAACATTAAGCTACTCACGCAGAGAAGAACAGCTGCTGCTGCCGTCATCATGCGTCATCATTTCTGCTACACTGGCAGGGTTAGGGGCCAGGACTCTCCACTTCGGGTTCTTGGGGGATGTTGCTAATTCCGGGTCTGATAACAAGCACCACACCGGCAGTAGATGTGCTCGGTGTGAGGTCTTGCAGCAAGCTATCAAATACGGTGCATTTTTCGGCTTTTAAAAAAATGCTATGCGTCGCCAGGTGTTTCATCAGATTCGAGGTGTTACTTCCTTTGCACAGTATCACCTTAAAGCACTTGTTGCAGGCTGCTGAGTTTGCATATTTTGCTGAGAAGTACAGCCAGACTTTTGACCGCTTCACCTTGGGCATTTTTAATCTGTAGCTCTGCTCTAAAAGAACGTGTCTACCTACTATCCTTGGAAAGGTAAAATGATTGGCTGGAATCCAAAGTGTATGACATCTCAGGGGAAAAAGGGCACCGAAATGTGCGCTGCTTTTCGGTCTGGTTACTACCGTTTATGTCTGAACTGGTGCCATAATGGCACCGGATACCGGTACCCATCCCTATAGTTTAGAACGAGCTCATTTGACCTTTGCTAAATATTCTAGCTTTCAGACATGTGCTTATGAGACAAGTGTAGCTTTTGAGCAGGGTGACCATTTTCATTAGCTCTTTGATTATTGGACAAAATATTCTCTGTGGGAAGTAAATATTTTTGATACATGTATGTTTTATTCAGTGAGATAATATCGACACACTTTCATCCCTTTTATGATTTTTAAAGTGCAGTTGCAAACATTAAAACACTAAAACACGTCCTGAATTCCAGTCTCGTTTCACTCTGTGTTACCAATGTGTAAATTATTTTAGTACTTGAAACTGTATTTAATCTGTTTTTGGCAAATTAATTCAACTCAAAATGTAAGTGTATGGACGAGACAATAAAGTCTGTAACCACAACTCTACAACCATGCAAAAAGAAAAATTACACAGTGTTGCGGTCCTGGGTAGGTGACCCAGGGTTTTGTATTTTGAAATTATTGTATAGTCTTCGTCTTACACTCTTCTTTGACGGGATGAAACCACCAAACTATTCTCAGAGAGAAAGTATCTGACTCAAAAGTAGAAGAAAGAAAAGACAAGCAATAAGGAGGGTGGGGAAACAGAAACCTCTGAGTGTATTGAATGCAGATGGGCTGAAATGTTGTTATTATACACAAATAATAGATAAGAGGCTCATTTTAAATCAGTTTATAGTAAAAGGAAAGAAAATCACCTTGATAATATAATCTCAGTTCTTTTTGGGTTTTTTTTTTTTTTGCTGTTGTTTTTCACAAATAACACAATCTGAAGGTGGATTGCTTGGCACTTGGAATGGTCTGTCTCTGCACAAAAAAGTATTAAACTGACTTTTTTCCCCCTTCATTGGAATTGACTGACGTACCACTTGTTTTAGTGATACAGGCTGTAATGAAAAACATTTATTTTCTAAATGGGACTCCACAGCCACAGGGCTGGCCCCTGGCTAAGTGGCTTTATTCTCCTGCTTTGTCAGAGTGATGAAATTGCAGTTGCTTTGCAGGTCTCCATTCAGAAGTCACTACGAGGCATTATGAGCAAAATGTTTTCCAGTCATAGAGGGGTCAAAAGCCATCCGTATTTATTCATGAGGCACTGGGGGAGTGCTCTGTCGCGAATGCTGGCCTGTTTTAAGGGCTGGATTAGACTGCACTTTCAGAGGCCCTTTTTTAACAATGCCTCTGCCTTCTGTATTGAACTGCTATTTCATAATGTAATTTACCTGCTCATGCTGTGCAAAGATTGCAGATGCACAAAAGGTTTAGACACTGAGAGCAAAACAGAAATGGCAGTGAGACCAGTGCTTCTGCACTCCACTGAAAGGATGGAGTGCCCTCTCTTGGCTCAATATGAGATTTATTTCCAATTTTGAAGGTAAACAGTACAATATGCATCACCATAATGTGACTAAGCTTTTTGGGGGATTTTTTTCTCAACTTTGCTTTGAATGTTTTTACAAATAGAGATATGAAGTTTAGTTTTAAAGTGAGGACAGACATTAAGGACACTTAGAAGCTAGGAAACATCATTTGTTTATTGAGACAGTTGAAATAAAACAGTCACAGTTTCTTAATAAATTCATTATGTAACAGTCGGGATGCAATAATTAAACACTGTTGATTAGCAATGGGTCGATTGACGACATGATCGAAAAGCTGAGTTCAGTCATGTGAATTTGTCATTGTAACACATAGAAGGCTCTCCAAAGCTGCTTCTTGGCTTCACATCAAGCAAGAGAAAAACCTTAACAGCACTGCAGTGTTGCTGAAAAGCTATTCAGACCTCAGGGTAACTGCAGGACTAGCAGTTATCTGCAGGTTATTCAACAAAAGGACCTCTTTCAGAATATTCACCGTCATGTGGTCGTTCTCAAGAAGTATCGATTCATTCTTGTGCATACAGAATTGTTCATTTGGAATGCTGAAGCCAATTTTTTAAAACCGTAGCAGTAACTGATCTTTCTCAGCATGCCAGTGTATTCCATTAAATCAGATTCTCAGCTTGTCTGAAATAAATAAATAAATAAATAAATGTAACAAAGTGGTGGTTGGGCAAGCGTTTCCTTTAATGGCAATGCAGCACTTTTCAGCCTTATGTGAGCGCGGCTTAATCACTTGTAAGACTTGAGTGAGTGTGTGTTAATAAACATTAGGCTGTCTCTCTTCCCTCGGTGATTAGTAGTTTATGTGCTTGGCTCTCTGCAGGCTGAAGTCACAGTCCTGAAGATTGATGGAGGGCCATGCTATTCAAACAGCAGGCATTGCTGAGACAGAAGCTCTTCGTTTTGGGCAGCCTTGCTATCGGAAGTGTCCTCTATCTCGTGGCCAGGGTTGGGACTTTGGATAGGTAAGTCATGGCGGGTATATTTTAAAACATACATTGCCTTAATTTAAAGCAACTTGCATTACAAACTTTAGTGTCCTATACTTTTTAAACCAATCACAGTGTATTCCAGAAACATTTCTGTACTTTATAAAATCTTGAAGTATTTATGCATTCATAGACATGCAACTTGGCAATGTGTAGCTTTGACAGGTACACATTTAAATCATTTTTTATCCTAAAATGGAGGTTGTGAAGTTCTCCTGACTGAGGCAGATTTTCTGCTTTAGATTAAATGAGAGAAATTCTTCAGTATTTTCATTTCTTGAGGTGAAATTTTTACAGTACTTAGTGCCATCAGTTATTCTAAAAACAAACAAGTCATATATCTGGTATATGCACTGCTGTAGTCATCTTTATTGACAAAGATGTGGTGCTCGCAATTTTGCATGTTGAAAAGGTGGTGTGGTGTGAGGACTTGGGTATGCATAAGAGAAATGGCATTCCAAAGAAATGAATACCATAGTTGATGAGGAACTAACCATGAACCAGTTGAGGGATCTGTTAGACACAGACTTTATGTAAAATATGAATGCAGCGTTCAAGTCTAAAAAGTGGAGACAGTTCCTTAAACCTGCATAATGGCCAGCAGGGGGCAGCAGCTTTGGCAGTTTATGGCTGTTTGTGGTTACTACTCAGTGACTCACTATACTTCCTTGTTTTAAAAAAAGGGTTTTGGTGACAGTGAGAATATTCAGTTCAATACCCCAGAAACAGGACAAACCAGTGGGTGACTTTATGCTTGCTGTGTCCTTGGTGCTAGGACGAGTCTGCTGTGGTGGCGCAACTCACAGTACTTTAAACATCTGCTGCAAAAGCCTTAGTCTTAACATACCGCAGGCTTTTCAGAGGTCTCAGAAGGTCATAGATGTTTCAGGATGTTTCTTTGCATTAGCTTCAGAGAATTGTTCCATTAATAATAAGTTTTACATTCAAGTAGCTTATTTAGTTAAGATTGAAGTGATAAATGTATTCTATGAGCGATAAAATTCCTTATAGAATGAGATACAAAATAAGATAGATGCGTTCTTTTCCTGTGTTTCAGGCTACAGCCCATTTGCCCAGTTGACAGCAGACTGTCCGCCCCTGAACCAGAGCAAATTCCTCTCCGCACTCTGCAGTTTAAGCGTGGCCTCCTACATGAAATCCGTAAGGGCAATGCCACCAAAGAGCAAATTCGCCTGCACAACCTGGTCCAACAACTGCCTCAGGCCATTATCATCGGGGTGCGTAAAGGTGGCACCCGTGCCCTGCTGGAAATGCTCAACCTGCATCCAGCAGTTGTCAAGGCTTCACAAGAGATCCACTTCTTTGACAATGACCAAAATTACGCTCGTGGCATCGACTGGTACAGGGGGAAAATGCCCTTCTCCTTCCCTCATCAGATCACCATTGAAAAGAGCCCCGCTTACTTCATCACAGAGGAAGTCCCTGAACGGATATTCAAGATGAACTCTTCCATCAAGCTGCTGATCATCGTGCGCGAGCCTACCACCAGAGCTGTGTCGGACTATACCCAAGTGCTGGAGGGCAAGGAGCGCAAAAACAAGACCTACCACAAGTTTGAGAAGCTGGTCATTGACACCAACACCTGCGAGGTGAACACGAAATACAAAGCAGTCCGGACCAGCATCTACACCAAACATTTGGAGCGTTGGTTGAAGTACTTTCCCGTGGAGCAGTTTCACATTGTGGATGGGGATCGCCTTATTACAGACCCGCTGCCAGAGCTGCAGCTTGTTGAGCGCTTCCTTAACCTCCCCTCCAGGATCAGCCAGTATAACCTGTACTTCAATGCCACCAGGGGATTTTATTGTCTGCGATTTAACATTGTCTTTAACAAGTGCCTGGCAGGCAGCAAGGGCCGCACCCATCCGGAGGTGGACCCATCAGTAGTGACTAAACTGCAAAAATTCTTTCATCCCTTCAATCAGAAGTTTTACCAGATCACTGGTAGGACATTCAACTGGCCATGATGAGCTCAAACTCCTCTGATGAGATTCTTTGAATTGGGGTTTATTTAAAAATGCCAAATTCTGAGACCTCAAAAGACATTAATAGCACTTTGATGGCATTTAATACCAGGATGACAGTGTGACCAAATATAAAAGGAACTTGATGTAAATTTCTTTTCAAATGTGTGAAAGAAAAAAGAACAAAATAGTTTCATGGTTTGACTAAAAGCTGCAGTTCAAAGCATTTGATCTTGCAAATGAACTCACTTGTCTGTCAATGTTTTCCCCATGTAGAGAAAAAAACAGTGCTGAGCTGTGTGATTAACTAAAGAGATTATTTTTAAGAGATTATCAAACACTGACATTCGTGCTGTTAAGATAAGCTATAAGTGTGATGCTTTTTTTCATGAAAAAACACCTTCAAAACCGAACAGAAAAAGTTCATCATTCCTTATCGTGGTGTTTACCTGGCCAAAACTGCATATAAAATCCAGTTGCCAGTATAACACAGTAGACTTTTGTGTTTGCTCATTGTGTTTTATTTAACGCCTGCTGTGATCAGTCCTTTAGAACAGCGGTCCCCAACCTTTTTTGCGCCACGGACCGGTTTATGCCCGACAATATTTTCACGGACCGGCCTTTAAGGTGTCGCAGATAAATACAACAAAATAAAACTAGTACCGGTACCGAAAAAAAGAAGATTTATTCATAACACACGTGAAAAGACCCAGGAAAACCGAGTTAATGATAAAAACGATAACAAAATAATGCTGAAAACCTCAACACTCGCGGTCCAGTACCAAATGACTCACGGACCGGTACCGGTCTGAGGCCCGGGGGTTGGGGACCGCTGCTTTAGAAGGTGGCCTCCTTTAGTTTTTAACATAATACCTAGTCTGTAGAACAGATTGGCTTATCAGAATAGTTATAAGTGTTGCAAGCTTGGCTGTCACCATGTCCAAAACCTTTAAAGCATTTAAGACTTGAGCTTGTGTTTATAAATGTAAGTATACTGTTCTTTTCCCCTACTGCTTTCTCATTGGGTTACCAACACTTAGTGAAGAAAAGAAGGTGTCCTCTGATGACTCATGTCAAACCAGCTGTTTGTTCTATGCTGATTTTTTTTAAAAAAGGAAATCTGTTCTGTGCAAATATTCATTCTGTATCATAAGTGTGTTGTTAAATTAATAGAATGTGTAAACATTTGTGAGAGGATTTCATGTGTATTGGTGTATTTTAATATTCTTTTTGAGGGTAGTAGATCAGAAATAACTGACTTGCAGACTTACACCGTGGTTGTAATTCTGAGTGGTGGAAAGAAAGAAACTTAGTGGGGTACAAACCAAAACCACCATCGGTGTCTCCCTGAAGAAATGTTGATGAGATGAGATGAGATGAGATGAGATAGCCTTTATTTGTCAGTTGAAGGTCTTTTGCCCACAACCGAGATGACAGACCTTGCCGACCGTATACAATACAAACATCACATTGGGGAGACAGGTCAGGCCAGGTAGCAAGCAAAAAAATCATCGAAATGTGCAACACAAAAGGATAATGCAGGAATGCACAGGTATCAACACACCATAACACAATAAACACAAACAAGCAACATGGGAAATGTTCTATTGATTCATGTTTCTGGACACAAACGTCCCTACATTATTTTCATATCCCTGAATGTAATGTTTAATCTTGCTTTCATCAATATTTTTTAAAGCAAATAAGTCTGCATTTGGAAAATGGAAGGGCAGTGGAGCAAAGAATTTACACACACACCCAAGTTTAAGTCATATATATCAGAGATTTCTACATTAGCATCAATTCTTCAAAAATTCATTCGGTTACGTTAAGGCACTAAAAACGACAAAGACTAGGTCTAGACACTACAGTTGCTACAGTACAGACTTTGAGTTTCATTAACGTCTGATTTGGTTCCAAAACAAAATAACCCTGTCTTTAGAATAACTTAGCATGAAAACAGGATTCAGAAACAGCTAACCCAGTTCTGTCCAAAGTTCACAATATGGCTACATTAAGGGGCATGAATAGAATAAGAGACTACCAAAATAGTTTTTGGTAAAAAATGTTTCATCATCATTTACAGTTTGCCTTGTACCTGAGCAATACTGTACAAGATTACTGCTGCACAAAGAATCTGGAACCACTCTCAAGCTATGAGAGGATTCTGTCTGCCATGATTTTCTTTAAGTGGACATTTCCCCAACTTTCACTATATACATATATAATGTTCAGACATCAGATTTGTTAAAATGTGGTCTGGTTCTCAAAAGTCTTCCACTCAGATATAGCTCCATAACAACACTATAACTGTGGAAAAACCGAAGAACTGATTAGTACTCATGTACAACCTGATAAGTTAACAGCTCCAGCTCTGTCCATGTGCAAATCTGTACTGGCTTTTTTTGGTATTACCCTCTTAAAATTCCTTTAAAGCTCAGCATAAAATCAGGGCATTGCCCAAAAATGACTCTCGGGGTAAATATAAATATCAAACCAGGTGAAAACTGACGAAAAACAAAAACAATTAAACAACCCTCCTATTGTTTAATTCCCAAACTATGAAATTGCTCTCGACAGGGCGTCAGCGATGACATTTTCCGTCCCTTTCTTATGTTTGATTTGCAGGTTGAAATCTTGCAAAAGAAGGGACCAACGCATAAGTCTCTGATTTGAGTTTTGCATCTGGGAGAGAAACACCAATGGATTGTGGTCAGTGAACACTTGAACAGGGATAGAGCTGGATCCGATATACACCTCGAAATGCTGCAGGGCTAACAACAAGGCAAGGGCTTCCTTTTCAATAGTGCTGTAGTTAATCTGATGTTTGTTGAATTTTTTGGAAAAATAACAAATTGGGCGATCCACGCCGCGATGGTCTTCCTGCATAAGGACAGCTCCTGCACCAGCCGCACTAGCGTCAACCTCGAGCTTGAAAGGGGACATGAAACAGGGGAACTGCACAGTAATGCTTTCGCAGACTCGAAAGCAGTCTGACAAACAGGCGTCCACACAAAAGGCTTCACCGGACTGATCAAATCGGTGAGAGGAACGACAACAGTGGCAAAGTTCTTACAAAAACCTCTGTAATAACCACACATTCCTAGAAATCGGCGCAGCGCCCTTCTCGTTTGTGGGACTGGAAACTCAACGATCGCCTGTATTTTCGCAGTCACCGCCAGTACGTTTGTTGGGCAATACTTCAGGTAATGGAGTTAACAAATCCATATTTGTTACAGCCATAAATGTATCTAATTCTATTGCATGGTAGTAAGAAATGAAAGAATGTAACGGATAAAGCAGTGGAACTGAATTTTATGAAGCGCGTTTTTACCATGTTTCACACATCCTTATGAGTCCACTTTTCCCATCCTCTGGGTTGAATGGGACTCCTCGCGGTGGGGTAAGTGGCCTACCGAAGTTGTCTAACCCGCCCCTCCCCGCCGAAGTTGCGCCTCCCATTCAGCGACTTTCCGCCGTGTGTAATTATGTGTTGATGCCGTCTATCCCATCTTCTGTCTGCTGAAGCAAATTCAAACCAACTTTTTATTTCTAGAGGCACTTTTAAAATGGCTTACACGACCGCAGGCGGGACCAAGAAGAAGGTCTGCTACTACTACGACGGTATGGGACATCCTGAGCGTGTGAATGGGCAGCCCAAACTGAGCCATCTGGCAGGCTAACGCTAGCCAGCTAGTCAGTGTAGCTGCTGGTGAATGTATACTGTTTAACACTAGCAAGCTAACGAGTAGGCGCTAATGACCATCGTTTGAAAGGTATCCGCGGTGCAAAGAGAGTATTCGTGTGTTTACTATTATGAGTAAAAGTTAAAAAAAAATCACCTTACTTCAACCGAGTCAGAGAAAAGAGGAGGGCTTCGGTTAAATTAATGTTGAGAATTTGCGACACAAGCACTCATTGTCACGATTGTATAACTTATAGTTGCAGACGTAGATCGGGCTTTGTGCACCGCGTTACCTCTGTTAAATCAAAAATGATTAGGAACTGATGAGTCGTCGTCAGAGTTACATTCGTAAAAATAATGAAGCAAAATGTGCCACTGTTACACAATTAAGTGCTCAGGCCTTATTGGAGCGTATCACCGTGTTGTCTAACATCACTCTCTCTCATAAGAGAAACCCCTTATTTGTATTCCTCATGTACAAGGAACATAGTTACAGTATCTTGTCAGAATTTTGAAGAGACTTGCAGTAAAAACTAACTTTGTTCACATATAGCCCTGCATTCAGTTTACATGTACTAGAACTAGAACCGTGCATTCAGTTTTCATCTGAATATTTAACAGTCAAATGCTGTGTTATTGTTTTTACGTTGCTTTTTATTTCTCACTAAACACAACAACCCAGTATTTTTTTTTCTCTTTTCTACTTTGCGTGCTATTTCTCTGTTCAACCTGAAGTTGCATTTGTTCTTGCGCCCATGTCCTGGGAAGGTGGCTACAGCCCCATGAACTTTATACCTTTTAATAATATTGGCAACTGAGATCAGCAGTACATTCATAGTCTGAAGGAGGTGTAGTGAGCTATTGTAGGATAACTGCATGTGCAGGTAAAATTGAAGTAAACATCACTGTTTGACCTGCACAATCTTGTGATCTACTTCTTGGTGGTAAGCATCCATAGTTTTTCAGTTACATTAAAAATGCTTGAATTATACGTATGGTATTACACCGTGAATGATGTTGCTGTTGTTCCCCGCTGTTGTTGTGTTAAGAAAAACTCGGTTTGCTTTTCTGTTATTTGCTGTTCTAGCATTATGTTTGTGTCATGCTAGTTGCTAACTTAGCAGCCACAGAATACCTCAAAGATGTAAAACAGTTAATACCTTAACATATGGGGGTTTCATTTGGTCTTTTTGTTTGTGGTCAAGATTAGAGCAGGAACAGCCAAGAATTAAGAAGGGGGGGAGAAACACAGTACACAATTGGCAGGTTGTCAATTTTGATGAAAAGTACAAAATGTGCTGTTTTTATAGAATGTGTAAATAAGTGTAAAATCTCTTTTGTTGCTCAGACAGAACCTGAAAAGCATCCATTTTTATTTTCATTCGCAGCTTAAATTAATAATTATTATCGGATGGAAATGTGTTTCTTATCTTGTTCCTTTTGTCTTTGCAGGTGACATAGGAAATTATTACTATGGACAGGGACACCCCATGAAACCACATCGTATCCGGATGACCCACAACTTACTTCTGAACTATGGACTGTACAGGAAGATGGAGGTCTATGTATGTTTTCCAAGCATGTGACACTAAGCATACCATAGGTTCTGGCCTTCCTTGTTGTAGTTTCGAACCAGCTTGGAATGTCTTGTGTTTCAGAGGCCACACAAAGCCACTGCAGACGAGATGACAAAATATCACAGTGATGACTACATCAAGTTCCTCCGATCCATACGACCAGACAACATGTCAGAGTTCAGCAAACAGATGCAGAGGTGTAAGTCATTGTGTCCTCTTTGGGACATTACAGAATTTTGTGTACTATTCCAAGTACGAAATACAAGGAGCTCCTCTGCCCTTCTGTTTCCATTCATACTGCTCAAACAAAATTTTGAACACCTTCCTATTTTTTGGTTTCCTATTTATTTATGTATTTATTTACTCTGCAGTCAATGTTGGGGAGGACTGTCCAGTATTCGATGGCTTGTTTGAGTTCTGCCAACTGTCTGCTGGTGGTTCGGCTGGTAAGTCGTGCTAATGATGAATCAGATGTTGCTAAGCGGTCATATAAAAGGTCTTGATAAGTCAGTTGAGTCAAGCAATCTGAATATTTATGTTAAAGATATACTGTGACACAGTTTTATTCATTCTGTTGCAACTCTGGAGGTGATAAATAGTCTGTAGTAGGGTTGTCAAAAAATAGATACTCAGATCCTAACTGACACTAAAACTGACGATTGGATTAGTTACTCATTTATAGCAGTATCAGTACCCACAGTACTGTCTTTGCATCTGCTAGTTGACACACTACTTCCCATAGAACCACAGCAGACAAGCAGGAACATGCACCACGTGATGACATTCACAACACTCACAATATTTTGTGTGGAACATCAGGAAGTCATTGAGCTCCTGTTTCAGCAACATTAGACCTATCTGTAACATTAATAGACACTGCCAATTTAACAGAATAACACAATTATTTGTATCTAAAAAGTCTTGTGGTTCTCAGTCATTTCTACATTGTCTTTGGAAGGATAATATTCCTAAAGACATGACTGTCTTTGGAATAAGAGGTCAGGATTGAATTCCCTACAAAAATGAATCCTTATCTTGTGTACCTTTGTGAACCACCTTTGTAATCCTGAGGATTTGGTGGGACTCCTGAAGTTCTCTCACTAAACCCCAAATCCTGCTTTGTGGTACAAGTTACAAGCACTGTGTTTGTTGACAAGTCATCAACCAGAGTAGAATGAAACATGATCTGTATAGTTAGCACCAACCATCTTTATAAATAGTCCTCTATAAAAGAACAGACAGAAAGCTGTAATTGCTCATGTAGGACCTCATTACTGTCAGTCAAATCCTTGAGAAACAAAGTCAGTGCAGTGGTCATTAGACTGAGGCAGCAAATTCTTTTTATTGTCACCTGTTCCCGGAGAGCACAGTTACAGGAACAAGTTCTTGGCTTTCAGTTGTCCAGCTGTTTCAGTGCCAGCCTTGATTAAACATTTTTCCGGTTATGACAACAAAGTTAGACTAAGTGACTTATTGATTAACTCATCAGATATATATCAGTTTCTTTACAAACTGCATAATCAAACATGTTTCCTGTTGTGTACAGCTGGCTCAGTGAAGCTGAACCGACAGCAGACAGACATTGCAGTGAATTGGGCAGGAGGACTCCACCATGCAAAGAAATCGGAGGCCTCAGGGTTCTGTTACGTCAATGACATTGTGCTGGCCATCCTGGAGCTGCTCAAGTGAGAATATTTCCCGCTTTGTTTCCCATCTACATATAAAAATTCATTAAATGAAAGCAGGTGAAAGACCCATTTCTCACAGCATTGTTTCTATGCAGTGTTTGTACTCATCCGAGCTCTGTCTGTGGCCCTTTTTACCAGGTACCACCAGAGGGTGCTGTACATCGACATAGACATCCACCATGGAGATGGAGTGGAGGAGGCCTTCTACACAACAGACAGAGTTATGACTGTGTCCTTCCATAAATATGGGGAGTACTTCCCTGGAACTGGTGACCTTCGGGTGAGCCTTACACTCTTCCTTCAGCTGGTTACTAAGAAGTCATAATTTCTTAATTGAAAACAGCAAAATCTGTATGATGATATCATAGGATAGTTTTGCATTTGTGTGAGTATTTATTTTTTGTTTTTGTTCATGGAAAGATATAAGGGCTTTGTTAATTTGGTGCAGCTAACACATGCATTTGCACACTGCTGAGGAGTCTATACTTGGAGATTATTCAGTATGCACTTTTTTGTCTTTTTTACCTTTAGGATATTGGAGCTGGAAAAGGCAAATATTACGCTGTCAACTTCCCACTGCGGGATGGCATAGATGACGAGTCATATGAGCAAATCTTCAAGCCTGTGAGTTCCACAAATGCTTGTTTTGCACTGCAAATATAACTGACCCTTTAAAAGTCACAGCACTTCGTTTTTTCGCTCTTCCCAAATGAACTGATCCAGAAGGAAATGATTAAATAGTAATATATATATATAATTTAGGGATGTCCGCAACTAGTTGCCCAGCTGACTACTCGTCGCTGTCGTCACTAGTCAGTACCAGACTTGCTAGTCTAATTGTTATACTTGTTAAAATTTTAATTGATGCCCAATGCTGCCATCTGCCACCAGGTGGCAGCATTGGGCAATCTGCTGTTGCGTTTCCCAACAGCAGATTGTTGTTGGGAAACGCCATGAATCTATCAATCTAGACCAGTGTTAGGCAAGGTCCAGGCCTCAAGTGCCGGTGTCCTACAGGTTTTAGATATCACCCTGGATCACACCTGAATCACACTACCAGGCCTCTAGAGAACTTCAAGACATTTTGAGGAGGTATTTTAGCCATTTAAATCAGCTGTGTTGGATCAAGGACACAACCAAAACCTGCAGTACACCGGCCTTTGAGGCCTGGAGTTGCCTACCCCTGATCTAGGCTAACGTTATTAGAATGAGATCGCGGATACAACTGGAGGAAATTAGCTTTCTCTGACAGGATGCAATAGGGTGATGAGTTAGATCATTTGGGACAACTTCAGAGTAGAGTCAACGCTCCTCCATATTGAAAGGAGATGGCTAAGGCTGTCGCCTCCAGGGTAAGGTGTTCCAACTGGGCGTTTATCTGGGACATGCTTGAGATATTACGTCTGGGAATGGCTAAACGTTTCCTGGATACGCTGGTGGAGGTGGTGAGAGGGAGGTCTGGGCTTCCCTGCTGCTTCCCCCACGACCCAACTTTAGATTGTCTTAGTTTTGTTTCCCAGTTTTAGACTAGTCGGGCAGTCTAAGTTTTTTTTCCCACGACTAGTCGACTAGGAAATTGATCACCAGGAACATCTCTAATATAATTAATAAATAAATATATTGCTGGGGGGAAAAAAACAACAGATAAAATATTGTATTTTCAAAGGCAAACCAATAGAGAATTACCATGTTGTCTTTTAGCTCACTGTTCTGATTTTAATTGTAGCTACAGCAGGCAATTCAAATCTAAAGTACTGTAGTCACATAGGAGACAGACAGCTACTCTTGTTTTTTTTTATTGATGCTTGCAGCTGGCACTCGGTAACATTTATAGGTGTAAGTATTTTCTATTCTTCTTTTCAGATGCACAATTTGTGTATCTAGTGTGAATCTATTGAAACAGTGTGCCAGCAGAAGCATTACAGTGCAATAGTAGTGACATGTTTTTATCCTGTGACACAGCGTAAGTCAAATATTAGCATAAAATTAGCTTAGGCAGTGTTTTCACAAGCATGTTGTTGCAAAATTCTGTGCTTTATCGGAAGATGTTGAAGCAGCCACCTTCTTAGATACAAAATTTGTGTTGCATGGCTCTTGCTCTTAGACGCACACGGGCTTGTGTCGTCATTATGTTTAACAGAAATTATAGTGCTTCCTTACGTCTAAAGAATTAGAGATAAATATAAAGGTGTTGACAAGGAGTCACAGATTTTTCTACTTTGATTGTGTAGGTGATGGCTAAGGTGATGGAGATGTACCAGCCCAGTGCTGTGGTTCTTCAGTGTGGTGCAGACTCTCTCTCAGGAGACCGCCTCGGCTGCTTTAACCTCACCATCCGAGGTAAACATACACAGTACAGTAATGCTGAATGGTGTAATAAAGTGATGTCACAAACCATACTGAATGTCTTGCATTTTGTGTGTTTTTCCTGGGTTTTTTAATCCTAAAAGGGCATGCCAAATGTGTGGAATACATCAAGTCCTTCAACCTGCCACTGCTCATGCTGGGTGGAGGAGGATACACCATTCGAAATGTGGCCCGATGCTGGACCTATGAGACAGCTGTGGCTCTGGACACTGACATCCCTGACGGTTAGTCACTTTTTCCATGTCAGTGAATGACTGTAGTTAAAATTGTCTTGGATTTCTTTGCTTTCTTTGTTATACAAGAAAGAAGAAAAAAGCTAAGTGGCAATCTGGTTTACCGAACCGGCACTTAATAGGTGTCCTACATTAATAAAAAGAGCGATTCGTTTAACTCGCCACATCATTGAGGTGACCAGGGTTGTTCTTTGTCACTGACTCTTTTCATAGCTTCAATGAACACAATTTCTAGGTGCAGCCCAGAGTTAGAGGTGGTCTCAGAATAACCTCTCTGCTTTTTGCAGACGATGTGGTTTTGTTCATTTCATCAAGCTATGACCTCCAGCTTGCACTTGGGTGGTTTCTAACTGAGTTTGAAGTTAGTTGAGATGAGAACGAGCACCTCGAAGTCTGACTCCATGTTTCTCAGGCGGAATTGAATTGAAAATTGAACTGATGGTTGGACAGATCCAAGATGGTTAACACACACATACAGTCCATATGGTTAACTTAAATTTGGGTGCTATTTATTTAGGGCAGCAGTGCTTTATAGCCTTGTTGAGTAGTTGTGCACACCACTTAACTGATATATTATCTAATTATTACTTAAAGTAGAGCCTGCTGAGGCTGAAATAATCTGGGTGTATAAAGACCTCTATAGCCTTCTCTTGATCTCTGTGTGAAGTTAGAGACCCCAGACTACATTAGCAGTTACTAGCTTCTTAAGAATTGGTGCCAGAGGAGTGTACTATGCTTGCCATAGACAAGCTTGACTCAACAAAGCCTAAAAAACAAAATAAATATCACTGCAGGACCATATGTATATTCTTTTTAAATTTTGCAGGTATAGATCAAATAAGTGGAGCATGTCAAACAGTGATGCTGGTCATTTAAAGTTTAATGTGTGTGTCTGTAGCCTGCAGTGTGAGGCTTGTTGGAGGTGATGGAGTTTTTAGTTAACTTCACCTTAGGGAAGGGCCAACCTGCTTCCTGCCTTTGCTCACAAGGAGCTGAGTCAGCAGACTGTCAGATTTCCACATAAAGAGGGGGGATGTAATTAGAGCGTGGAATGGGACAGCAGTTCTCTTAACGGGATTTCAACACATTAACTTACCTCCCTACACATTTCTCTTCATCTTGCCCTCACTCATGATCAGTGTAGGTTATAAAGTTTCAATAAATCTTAACAGGTGTGGTAGCACCCCTTTTTCTTTTAACGTGATTCCTCATTTGACAGATTTTCTCCAGCAGTTTTTTTTTTCTCATCTCAACGATGTTTCTGTTGTAGAACTGCCATACAATGACTACTTTGAGTACTTCGGGCCTGACTTCAAGCTCCACATCAGCCCCTCCAACATGACCAACCAGAACTCACAGGAATATATGGACAAAATCAAGTATGTCAAATGTGAAACTATTTGTTTTCTTTCTAGAACTGCCAGAATTCCAAGCCTAGAACTGCTGGAGATTTGGAATAATTGTGGAAAAAGAATGTTATTGACAAGTTAAAAATACATTTTGGACAGTGTGGTATTAGTTTAATTAAAATACAGAAGGAATGAAAACAGATTGAACTTAGAAAGCTGACCTCACAGTTGGCTAACTAATAAATGAATTGTTGTATAAGTTAGATAGTCAATGTCCACAACTGGACCTGCAGCTTCTCCACTGTCCACGCTGCCCCACCTCAGTCCGTAGCCCTTCACCTCCTCTGCGCTGCTTCTCAGGCCTGAAACCCACCCTGAGAGCCATCCAGTTTGGTGGCTGTGCTCCAGATTTGACTCTTTATTTGCTCAGATTAGTTCTCCACCCTCTGGATTCTCTGCTCATTTCATTTCCCCTGCTTCTCCGTACAGCCAACAATCTGCCCAGTACTCCACACATTCAGACACGCTCTCCACACTCTGACGCCTCTGCCTGGCAAAACATCTATCACCGACCCATTCAGTTCTACAGTCATTATTCCCCTTATATATTAATCTGTCAGTCAACTCTAGTTAACAGTACTTATATCAGCCTTCATCTCAATTCAGCTTTTTCAGTTCTATTCTGTTCTATTTATCACTGAAACACAACAACATCGATTTGAAGTTCTTTAAGACCCACAATAACAGGCAGAAAACGTTGACTTGCTATGAGCAAGCAGCAGTGGAAAGGAAACAACCACCTTCACATTACAATGTCAAAATGTTGCTAGGCTAGAAAAGTGATGTACAACAATTGATTAATAAAGACATTGAAATGCAGATGATCAGTATGTGACTTTTCAGGCAGCGGCTGTTTGAGAACCTGCGGATGCTGCCTCATGCTCCAGGGGTTCAGATGCAAGCCATCCCAGGGGATGCTGTCCCAGACGACACAGTGGATGAGGACACAGAGGATCCTGACAAACGCTTGTCCAGTAAGACCTTCATTCGTTTTCACAAAGCATCGGCTTCTATGGCGTACGTTGCATTTTTGGTTATAGCTTCTTTGGCAAGCCTCTTTCTGCTGTCGTCTACAATTATTTTCTAAGACAAGATGGGGGAACAGGCACAAAACAGAGAAATAAGAAAAGCCTTCTGAGACACTAAGTGGCAAAAAGGTGGAAAATAAGACAGAGGGGGATGTTATCAGTGCAGTTCTGCAGTATCTTCATTTCTGCATTGTACCACATTAGCCTTACGGTCCCATTACTCTGGCTCTCAACTTATGAAATGATCAAAAAATGTTTTGAATCAAAGGGTGAAGAACAGTATTGAGTGGGAACACTAAAATTGGAAAATGCCTGCAGTGTTTACCCAGACATGTTTGTAATTTAGACCAGGGGTCGGCAACCCTGGGCACTTGTGCCACAGCTGGCATGCGAAGGGTTAACTGATGGCACGACACGCAGTGAATTAATCTGAGAAGGTGTATTAAAAATAAATGGCCGGGCCACCGGTGTACATCGCAAATTAGCTCGCATAGACACATTAGTTGTGCTGCTTCTTAATGACGGTATCTTAGCTAACAACCCCAACTACCAGATTCAACTTTTAATTGCCTAAAAATCACTTAGCCTACCGGTGAGAAGGACGTTGCTAGCTGGCAGTTTTTTCAAGCAATGTTGAAATTTCCACATTCCGACACTTCAAATGCTTCAGGAGCTCAGCGCAGCATCAGCAACACGGAAATACACATAAATATAATACTGCACTATGCCAACATCTGCAAACAAAAATAGTTCTATAAATTAGTTCTATATAGTGTGTAACTGTTGATATAGAGTGTTATTAAATTTATTCCTAATGCAATGGTTGATATGGCACAGTGACTTCTGGGGAAATTTTAGATGGCACTCATCATCAGAAAGGTTGCCAACCCATGGGAGAAAGGACCCCAGGTTTGGAAAAAAGGAGCAGCAGTACTGCATATGCATTATTATGCTGTGTTACAACTCACTCACTCAAACTCACCAGAGTTTGGTCTTTGATTGCAGTCCGTGCTACAGATAAGAGAATAGCCTGTGACGAAGAGTTCTCAGACTCTGAGGATGAAGGGGAGGGAGGCAGGAGGAACACAGCCAATCACAAGAAAGGAGCCAAAAGGCCCAGAGTGGACGAGGACAAACAGGAAGGAGAGGAGAAGAAAGCTGGTTGGTTACTTTGATGCTTACTCGATTGTTGTTATTAACAGTGTAACAATGTGTAACGCTGATTGTGATTAAAAGGTTTCTTTCTTCCCCATTTTTCACACCTTAGATATAAAAGAAGAAGAGAAGACAAAAGACAGCAGTGCTGAGAAGACTGACTCAAAGAGGTGAATGTTTGAATTCATTCACACACTGAGTGTTCTCGCTCCTTTTTAAATGCAGTTACTGCATGCTTTTTCAAACTGAGTATGAGGTTGTGTTGTGCATGACAAGCAGAGCTTTTATATGCACAAATCTGATTAGGGCACAATACTTCAAAGATGTGGAGAGACTGTGGGATTGTTGTCATTTTTCATGAAGTTATTTTACTGTGACATCAAAACACAAAAGATGCTTCAGAAACTCAAGTGAAAGTCATATTGGGCAAACCAAAGCGCCAGTGCAGTCAGCTGTTGCTCTGATCCGGAGCTGTACCTTGTTCAACCACTGGGCTACCACAGTATGTGCACACGTTAGTAGCCTGTTGTTCTAATGTTATATGTAGCCAGTACTTAACTCATCACTATAGCAACATTTCTGTTGTTTGAACTAATCGATTTTTCTTCCTCTGCAGTGTGAAAACTGAGCAGACCAGCAGTACCTAAAGTGTTCTTATCCAAAGATCTTAACTGGTGCTGTCGAGCCTCAAGGATCCTGCACTTCCCCAAAACACCATTAAGAAGCATTATATTTATTATGACTCTTTGTTTTCTACTTGTAAATTGTCTCTTTGTGTTGTGTGTCAGTGGTTATCCTGAATTCAGCCCTTGAATTTTCCAGATTTGGTGCTTATTAAACGATGTGAATCCAATGTGCTTAATCTTCTGAATCAGCTCTTTTGTCGTTAAACAAGAGTTTAAACCCTTACGTGAACCTGTAATGATTTTACAGCTGAATTTTGATATTTTGTGCTTGTTAATAAAAAAAATTTTATACTGTTGTCTTTGAGATTGTTGTTTCAGCTCATCATAGATTCATGTTCTGAACATGTTCAGCCACAAGAGGGCTTTCTAACCTGGGAAAAGGCATCACAGTACATGCAATTTATTTCCCAAACACAGGTGGAATGAAGGATTATTACTGGCATGCATATGTAATGCATAGCTTTCATACAGTGTTGCTGTGATGGAAGCCCACCTCAGGCAGTAACTAGGAGTAACTAGTGACCCAAACTTGTGAACTTGGTTATTTTCATTCAGCTTCTTCATTCATATAACAAGCTGAATGACAAGGAAGTATTGACCACTTGTCAGTTTCCGGTCTATTATAAATATTTTGCTCATAGTTCTGAGAAGTGGTTTTCCGGAATAGTGAATTGCGTATCCTTTTTGCTGGACAACAGCCTGCAGTTGTTTGTTGTAGTTTTCAACGAGTCATGCGCATGTCTCCTGAGCAATCCCATTCTTTGACAAATCTCTCAGGCTTCTCCATATTTGATGGTCTTCTGGCATGTACCTTGCTCTTTAGTTCAAAAATCCCTGAAAAGTTGATCCAAAATGCTGCAGCAAGAGTACTGACAGGGACTAGAAAGAGAGAGCATACTTCTCCTATATTGGCTTCACTTCATTAGCTCCCACTTAAAATTCTTCTCTTTACATGCAAGGTCTTAAATAATCAGGCCCCATCTTATCTTAATGATCTTATAGTACCATATCACCCCATTAGAGCACTTCGCTCTCAGACTGGGCTCACTTGTAGTTCCTAATATTTAAAAGTAGAATGGGAGGCAGAGCCTTCTTATCAGGCCCCTCTTCTGTGGAACCAGCTTCCATTGTGGATTCACGAGGCAGACACCATCTCTACTTTTTAGATTAGGCTTTCTTCCTGTTAAAAGGGAGTTTTTCCTTCCCACTGTCGCCAAAGCACTTGGTCATAGGTGGTCATCTAATTTGGGGGGTTTTCTTTGTATTATTATAAGGTCTTTACCTTCCAGTATAAAGTATCTTGAGCCAACTGTTGTTGTGTTTTGGCGCTATATAAATAAAACTCAATTGAGATCACCTCAAAGATTTTCAAAGGGGTTTAAGTCAGGGGTTGGTGCAGGCTGGTCAGTAATGTGTGACTTGACCTTGACCCAATTTCCATCCAAATTAAATCAGTTCAAGCTGGTTTTTGATATCAACCATCACATAACATTTGAAGTGAAATATTAAAAACTGTGGAAGCTAGCCTGCTAACAAACAGACAAATGGAACCGAGTTGATAACCCCTCCCTTTGGAGGGAGGAAAATTGGTTTGCTACTACATATTTGACACATTCCTCAATTAATCTGAAATCTTGAATCAAGTGTGATGGCCTAGAGCATAGGTGTCAAACTCTGGCCCGCGGGCCAAATTTGGCCCACAGCCTAATTACATTTGGCCCGCGAAGCCATACCAAATTACTATTAGAGCAGGCCTACTGGTATTATACAGCTAATATATATATTGTTTAGTATTAAGCTTTGCTGTTCCATATTCAGTTTTTCAGCTAAACTTGTTTGAGTCCATAAGAAAAGATTCATTCTTATATCTGGAGAAAGATTTTTTTTTTCAATAAATATTAATGTTAGCCCGCGACTTTGTTCCATTTTGAATTTTGGCCCACTGTGTATTTGAGTTTGACACCCCTGGCCTAGAGAGTTATTTATTCCGTTGGATAACCAATGGCACTAACAGATTTTTCCCCAAATTCAAAGAGTCAAAGAGATAAATCTTTTCAATATGAACTTTGCTTTGTGAAAATCTTAAAATAGAAATACACTCTTTCTTGAATTATTTTGCTATAATAAAGACGCTCCAATACCAGCGTTATATCATTGTTATTATTATTCCTTTTACAAATCCTGACTATGAAATCCTCGTGCCTTTCTTCAGCGTCACAAATATAGCCCCTAACAGAATCTTATAATCAGTGTTTAGCAGAGCGATTGGTATTAAATTGTCTAAAACTCTTTTATCTTTGGCAGATTTAGTAACTGTTTCAAGCCTAGCATCCATTCCTTTCTTCTCTGCATATTCTTATGAAGTGCCAGATAAGAGGGATCTTAGTTCCTTCCCAAAGATAAGGCCATAATCCTGTCTGTCTCTCGAGAACTGTTTAAAGCCATTTTCGTGTCTGCTGAGCTCAGTTCCTCAATTTCAAGCTCTGACTCACTCAGATGTTTAAAGGAATCCTCAATACACAGGATGATGTTCTGAATCTTATCAAACACAAACTGTTAATAAGAGAATCAGTAGTGTAATCACCTGCAGTCTGCTATATTACAAGTGGTGTGAACGTTCAGGATATTGCCAATGCAATGGTATTTAAGAGAATATTGACTGAATGGATGTTTTATGGGCACACATTATGAAGTAATGAGAGGTTATGATGTGCTGTTTAGTGCAGCCACGTTGAACTAATTGTAGTCTAGAAAAAATGAATAGAAAAAGCACTCTCGCTTGATTTAAAGTGACTCATCGATACTTTTTCTGCCTGTGCTTTTAAGACAATATGCTAATTTGCAGGAATATCAGCAGGTGTTACATCATATTCCTTGGTAAAGTCATTGTTGTTGTTTGTCATTACATGTTTCCAGTAGTCTGGTGCCTCAAGGTTCATACTCTAGATTATTTGAACCAATCGTTCTCCGCGTTGCATTGTTTAATTCTGTGCTCGCCGTCATTCTCCCTTTCAGACTTTCTTTCATGCCACCTACCTCATCCCCATCTAAATCTCAGACAGCCCAGCCAGAGTGCTATTCAATACTGGACTAGTATTGAAAAGCCTTCAGCTAATCCAAAATGCTGCAGCTAGAATACTGACAGGGACTAGAAAGAAAGAGCATATTTGTCCTGTTTTGGCTTCCCTTCATTGGCTTCCTGTTAAATCCAGAATTGAATTCAAAACCCTGCTCCTCACATACAAGGTCTTAAATAATCAGGCCCCATCTTATCTTAATGACCTTGTAGTACCATATCACCCTATTAGAGCACTTTGCTCTCACACTGCAGGCTTACTTGTTGTTCCTAGAGTATTTAAAAGTAGAATGGGAGGGAGAGCCTTCAGTTTTCAGGCCCCTCTTATATGGAACCAGCTTCCAGTTTGGATTCGGGAGACAGACACTATCTCTACTTTTAAGATTACGCTTAAAACTTTCCTTTTTGCTAAAGCATATAGTTAGGGCTGGACCAGGTGACCCTGAATTCTCCCTTAGTTATGCTGCAATAGGTGTAGGTTGCTGGGGGATTCCCATGATGCATTGAGTTTTCCCTTTCCAGTCACCTTTCTCACTCAGTATGTGTTAATAGACCTCTTTGCGTTGAATCATACTTGTTATTAACCTCTGTCTCTCTTCCACAGCATGTCTTCTACCCTGTCTTCCTTCTCTCACCCCAACCGGTCGCTGCAGATGGCCGCCTCTCCCTGAGCCTGGTTCTGCCGGAGGTTTCTTCCTGTTAAAATGGAGTTTTTCCTTCCCACTGTCGCCAAAGTGCTTGCTCATAGGGGGTCATATGATTGTTGGATTTTTCTCTGTATGTATTATTGTATACAATATAAAGCGCCTTCAGGCAACTGTTGTTGTGATTTGGCGCTATATAAATAAAATTGAATTGACTTACTAGCGGAGTATCCTTGTCTCTACAGGACCCATACCCTGACATAATCTTTAACAACAAAAAAAACAAGGGAAAGTTTCATGATGATGTCAGATATCTGTAGAGATGTTCTGTTTCAGAGAAATTTCAAACTCGATGTGTGTCTATATATGTTGATTGCTTTTAGTTAACAAGTTTAGTTTAGGGTTAACTCCACATCTTATTAAATTTCTTTCCTCTGGACTTTTTTCTTTCAGCATTTATCAGTCATTACACAAACTGCCTTTTCAATCTCTTTTCTATTACTGTCCGATTTCTGCTGCTGCTGTGAGCTGATCAAAAACGGACCTGTCCATTTCACATCAAAGGCACCATCTGAAATTCTTCTTTGTATCTCTCAGTAGGTTCTCAGTTATCCAGGTCATGGTAGCCTAAGGAGATTGGAAAAAAAAGCCACTGGACTTCTTTTAAGTTTCCAGATAGGAGGCGAAACATCGTCAAGAAACTCAAAGAAGTCCAGTCATATTTTTCCCAAGCTCCTTAGTCCTCTTTGTGTCGTTCAAATATATAGATATGACTGGTTGTTAGAAGTTTCAACTTTTGAGGAAGATTCATCGCCTACATGAACAGAACTATATTATATTGTGTACTATATACAAAAAAATATATGTGTATTGAAATGCATGTGTGCATATTCAGGTATGTGACCATGGCTGTAGCTCAGGTGGTAGAGCAGGTCAGTTACTAACCGGAAGGTTTGTGGTTCAATCCAAGGCTCCTCCAGTCTGCATGCCAAATATCCTTGGGCAAGATACTAACCCCATGTTGCTCTCCGATGTATGAATAAGCACTTAACAGCTTAGAAAAAGTGCTTGTGTGATTGGGTGAATGAATTAGTTGCTTCGAGTGCTCAGATAGAGTAGAAAAGCACTATATAAGAACCAGTCCATTTACCATTTGTGTGTATTTTGATCTAAATATGTGTACTGAGATCTGTGTGCGTATTCAGCTTAGGGAGTGTGTAAATAAATCTGTAGGCATGCACAGATATCAGTCACAGTTCTCCCAGCCTTACAAGTGGCAATTGTTTTTACACCTGACCTTTGTTATACAGCTGCTGTGGCAGATCCACAAATGCATGTAGTGATCTACAAATGCAGACAGTTATCTGTCAGTTAGGGTTTCATTTACCCTGAGCTCAGGCTCACACACTCAGGTTTCCAGCAATGCTTAGAACGTACCAACATATGTGGCGTATTAACAGCTATATGATTAAGCTCCAACCTTGTTGTGGTTTAGAGAGTTGTTATTTTGTCCAATGATGATAAGGCTAACCACGGTAGCATTCCCATTGAAAGAAAACTGGATTACTGAAAATTACATTTTGTGGATGTGGCCTGTGTCCTCAGTTCAAAGTACATAAGGTATAATAAATGTACTAATATCCATGGATTATATAACACTGCTGTAAAAATTAAATTTGACATTGAAGAATGTGGTTTATTCAAGATTTTGTATTCTAATTAAATCCACAGATGAAGGATCAGTTCAGCCAATAAAGCAAATACCAGTCTGGCAGGGTTTTTTTATTGTTGTATTTTATCAGTAAGTTTTGCATAAATATGTAAATAAAAGTTAAGTTAAGGAGACCTTTCCTTTCGCTTCATTCATGATCTAGTGATGTGTGATTAAGTAAAGGTTTAAATCTCATATAAATATACATTTAGTCCATCATTTGTAAATGATGATAACTGTTCTACTCTGTGTTTCATACAACATGTCTATTTCACACCTGTTCACATAGCCACTGTTCACATAACCATGTATGGAAGTTCAGAAGTCTTGTCGATTCTCTGTGGCTCTTCGTGGTGTTACGGCGGGGTGGCCAGGCTGAGTGAATGGACCCAAATGCAGATACAGACAGAGGCCCAGATTTGAAAGTGATAACCAAGCTTCATTTACAGAAAATGTTTCAGTGCTTAGAATACCACACATAAACTGTGACCTATGATGAACACAGGCTTCAGGGAATGGTGGACTAAAGTGAGAGATAAAGGGGGACTTGGTGGTTCAAATGGTGGTGCTCTGAGTCACTGTAAGAGAGGGATACAGCCACTGTCTTGTCAGAATAGAGAACTTCGTTAATTTTAGCATCTTACTGGTTAGCAGGTAGAGCATAGAACGGGAGAGGCGGTCAGAGAGGCCCAGGTGGGCATCCTGTTGGTGGTGAGTCCTGGCAGAATGATCCAGTGAATCCCGGAGCACGAGCTTGAATCGTGGCTGTGAAGTACCGAGAAGATCTGCATGTCTTCTATCCTCTCTTCCTTCTCTCCCCCAAACGGTCGCTGCAGATGGCTGCACCTTCTTGAATCTGGTTCTGCCGGAGGTTTCTTCCTGTTAAAAGGGAGTTTTTCCTTCCCACTGTCGCCAAAGTGCTTGCTCATAGAGGGTTATATGATTGTTGGGTTTTTCTCTGTATGTATTGTTGTAGGGTCTACCTTACAATATAAAGCGCCTTGAGGCGACTTCTGTTGTGATTTGGCGCTGTATAAATAAAATAAAATTGAATTGAAGATCAGCGTTGAGGTGAGCGTGAGTATTGTTGTGGAGAAACGAGGATCCGAGGGATCACTAAAACACGGGGACAGAAGCAAGGTAAGCGTGATGCGATCACTATGAACACACAAGATTACTTGCCGGGCTTTCACTAATGTAGGTTAGCAGAAGATCTGGAGAAGACTTAAATACTGGTAACCAAATCACCACCAGGTGCGGACAGCAGCCGGTCTGAAGAGACTCCGCCTGTTACCTCTCTCTTTGTTATGTGGTGTCTATGTTGTCTCTGCTTCTGTTCATTATTGTGTTGTCCCTCACATCTGCCTGTATCCCACTTTTGTATATCTGTGCTCTGAGACTGTTTCTCCTAGTGTTTTATTTCTGTTTGTACCTGTACTTTAGATTCATTGACATTAAATGCTCGTTTTCAGTTACTCCTACCCTTTGTGTTTCTCAAACTGGGTCCACAAATCCAGAGCCCACACAGCCAACACTCATTTGTTAGTCTATGTAATGCTGATGGAAATTTGCCCCCTTACATCATACAGAAAAAAAGTTCCTGCTTTGAAAAATGTAATATTGGAGCAAAAACTTCTGGCACAGTGACATATCGTACAAGGCCTCCACCAAGTGGTTTGAGATCTTAAAGGCCAAAAGCAGGTCAGATGAAACAGAAACATGTTACGTGTACAATATGACACTGGAATGATGGTAAGCTTCACTTGTTCTGGGGTATAGTTAGGCAGATATCATAGGAAAAACAATGAATATAGTATTTATATGCACCTAAACACACCAAGTTTCAGCTTTTGTCTACAGAAATGCTTTTGCTGCTAGTGACCTAAAAGAAGCAACAGCAGCAAGATGACTTAAATTAATTGTGTTAATTCTTAATATTAAGTTCTAACCATTAAGCATACTTTCGTGTTGTGTACTCCAAATATAGATAATATCATCTTAATGTCCCAAGAAAAACTGACACTGATTAGATCAGGCAACATTTTTATAATCTTCTGGTGTCTAACTTTGATGAGCCCACACAAACCATCAGTTTTACATTCTGATACCTCGAATATCAAAGGAGATGCTCCCCTGCAAGACTTTGGTTGTAACAAGTTGATATTTAAGTTTCTGCTAGCTTTCTACCAGCTCAAAGCGCTCTGACCATTCCTCTGACTGCTGGCATCAACAAGGCATTTTAACCCAGAGTAACATAAGTGTTGCTATTTATGTAGTGCTAGTCCACAACACACATGCCATTTTCTATGTAAGGTAAAGACTCTATAATTAAGACATTCAATAAGCTTTAAAAAAAAAATCTAGATACTACCGCTGCTGCTATCCCAATTGCACATTGTCTATCTAGTAGGATGCAAGGCTGAGGTTAGAGGTCAGATGAAAAACCTGGGACCTGCAGATGGGAATTTGGGTATGATGAAAATGTGACTCTTCCAAGTACAGCACGGTACTGCAGCTGATAAAGAGCTCTAACTCATCCCCCTTTACTGCCTTTTGAATATGGACACCAGCTTATTGGGTTTTCTTTACAGAAAGAATATTTTGTACAAAATGAAATCTATAATACTGACACCGTTTCCTCATTTGTACAAAGTGACAGGAGTGCTCTTATACAGTGGGGCAAAAAAGTATTTAGTCAGCCACCGATTGTGCAAGTTCCCCCACCTAAAATGATGACAGAGGTCAGTAATTTGCACCAGAGGTACACTTCAACTGTGAGAGACAGAATGTGAAAAAAAAATCCATGAATTCACATGGTAGGATTTGTAAAGAATTTATTCGTAAATTAGGGTGGAAAATAAGTATTTGGTCACCTCAAACAAGGAAAGTCTCTGGCTCTCACAGACCTGTAACGTCTTCTGTAAGAAGCTTTTCTGTCCCCCACTCGTTACCTGTATGAATGGCACCTGTTTGAACTCATCATCTGTATAAAAGACACCTGTCCACAGCCGCAAACAGTCAGACTCCAAACTCCGCCATGGCCAAGACCAAAGAGCTTTCGAAGGACACCAGGAAAAGTATTGTAGACCTGCACCAGACTGGGAAGAGTGAATCTACAATAGGCAAGCAGCTTGGTGTGAAAAAATCAACTGTGGGAGCAAACATCAGAAAATGGAAGACATACAAGACCACTGATAATCTCCCTCGATCTGGGGCTCCACGCAAGATCTCATCCCGTGGGGTCAAAATGATCATGAGAACGGTGAGCAAAGATCCCAGAACCACACGGGGGGACCTGGTGAATGACCTGCAGAGAGCTGGGACCAAAGTAACAAAGGTCACCATCAGTAACACACTACAACGGCAGGGAATCAAATCCCGCAGTGCCAGACGTGTTCCGCTGCTGAAGCCAGTGCATGTCCAGGCCCGTCTGAAGTTTGCCAGAGAGCACATGGATGATCCAGCAGAGGATTGGGAGAATGTCATGTGGTCAGATGAAACCAAAGTAGAACTTTTTGGTATAAACTCAACTCGTCGTGTTTGGAGGAAGAAGAATACTGAGTTGCATCCCAAGAACACCATACCTACTGTGAAGCATGGGGGTGGAAACATCATGCTATGGGGCTGTTTTTCTGCCAAGGGGACAGGACGACTGATCCGTGTTAAGGACAGAATGAATGGGGCCATGTATCGTGAGATTTTGATCCAAAACCTTCTTCCATCAGTGAGAACTTTGAAGATGAAACGAGGCTGGGTCTTCCAACATGACAATGATCCAAAACACACCGCCCGGGCAACAAAGGAGTGGCTCCGTAAGAAGCATTTGAAAGTCCTGGAGTGGCCTAGCCAGTCTCCAGACCTCAACCCCATAGAAAATCTGTGGCGGGAGTTGAAAGTCCGTGTTGCTCGGCGACAGCCCCAAAACATCACTGCTCTCGAGAAGATCTGCATGGAGGAATGGGCCAAAATACCAGCTACTGTGTGTGCAAACCTGGTAAAGACCTATAGTAAACGTTTGACCTCTGTTATTGCCAACAAAGGTTATGTTACAAAGTATTGAGTTGTATTTTTGTTATTGACCAAATACTTATTTTCCACCCTGATTTACGAATAAATTATTTACAAATCCTACCATGTGGATTCATGGATTTTTTTTTTTTCACATTCTGTCTCTCACAGTTGAAGTGTACCTCTGGTGCAAATTACTGACCTCTGTCATCATTTTAAGTGGGGGAACTTGCACAATCGGTGGCTGACTAAATACTTTTTTGCCCCACTGTAGTTAGTATATGTGGCACCTACACATGTATGATAACAACAACTGTCATTTCCTTTAAGAATTTCTTGGTGGGAAAACTCACCACGGTACTGCAGCTGCTTTTAGTTGGGTTCCTGGAAATGTAATTGTGTGTTTTTGCCACAAGAGGGAAGTGTGGACAAGTTGAAAGGAAAGTTGCTCTTCCTCAAACATGCAATGTAACAAGATGGCAGGCCTTACTGCATATATTTTATATTGTCTCAGATGTAGCTCTTTGACACATCGCTTCTGGTGCAACTGAAGGATATATTATTACTGCTGGGAAGCAGTTTATATATAATAAACTGTGAATCTAGCACTTATTTAGTATTTTTATACAGAGGAAACAAGGAAACCAAGTGAGTTTAAATTATGAACCTGATTTAATACTGTGGTTTTCTTACAAGATAAATGTGGAGAAACGAGGTGTAAGAATGTGCGACTGAACAGAAAAGAAAAATGGGAAATTATGTTTATTATTAAAGTGAATCCTGCAGACTGAGCTTGACTCAAGTCTCCATGCTCAAATGTCTGCATAACCAATGGTTTGTAATGTTAGGAAGACACAGTCGGTCTTTTTAGTGCCATTGTGTAATATGCAAACGCCTGCACAGCAAACTTGTACCACAGAAAATCTCTTCATCAAGAATGTGTTTGTAAATATGATGGTAATCTCAGATAACTGCATATTACTGAACACTGAGAACCATTCTTGTCTGGGCCATCTCAGACAAGCTGCATGTGACAACAAGCTTAAAAATGTTAAACACAACCTGTTTCAATTAGTTAGTAAGATAACATATATATATTTATTGGGGTTTTTATGTTTGGCGTGACTTTCATCTGAGCAACTACATACCATAGGGCTGATGTTTTAGATAGTAACATGAGCAATGTTAACCTTGACAACAATAACATCTAGTTTAAGATGTGACAAAGAACATCATAGAAGCTAAAAAGGATGAGCTTCTCATTCAGTTAGTTTAAATAAGTTGCATCTGCTTTGTGTAAAACTTAAAGCTAAAGCAAGACTCGAGCAAATCCTCAAACATTAAAGCCTCCAGCTTTCTGTTGCTGCTGTAGTTTTTATTAGTGAGCTGTTGTGAATGATGTATAAAAAAGTGTACTTGAATATTTTACATCATAATAATCTTTTTTTCCCCAAAGACTTTTCAGCAGTGACTGTAGAAAGACCAGCTTTTTACTAACAGAGAAGAAGGTACACATTATATTTTTGCAGAATTTACAAGATTTTACTCAATAAAAAGCCATTCGAGTCTACACGTACACACCTTTACTTTTCCAATAATGCTCCACAGCGTAGTGCTTTTGACCTCAGTCACAGTGTCTCGCAGTTATCTAAGGCTCGTCTTTGATGCCAACCACTTCCTGTAATTGAAAGGCATATGCCTCTGCTGCTCCCCTAGAGTGTGCTGGGTCAGGCGTAACTCCCTCCAAATGCAGAACCTTCTGTAGTAAAGTTTTTAAAAATTCCCCTTCAGAGGATTTTTGCCAGTTCATCAAAATATCTCAGAAAATGATATTTTGAAGTGGAAAAAATGCATGAATATGGTAGCCAGGAGTGACCGGCGCTGGCCCCTGCTGACTGACAAAGCTGGGAAAGCAGTCTGTCAGTGTAAGGCTGGTGTGGACATGAGTGTTTCTGCAGAGTCTGCTGCCTTACATGTAGACCTTGAAGGACTGTCATACTTTTTCTAGTGATTTCAAAAACTCCGCCCTACTCACACACTGCACATTACCATCCACCTGCTTTATCCCTCTGGTTGAGGCTAGATCAAGTCTTTTATTATTGTTGCAATGAATAGTCTTAAAAAATCCCAGTTAAAGATGTATTATGGTGAACATATTTAATAGATTAAAAATATTCAATGTAATTAGATTTGAGTTTCAAAAAAATAATTCCCCAAAACTATGTAGATGGTGATAATCCTGGTACCAGAGGCAGTTTGACTGATCAACATGTCTAGGAGGAAACAGACATGCATACACTATGATCATTATATTCGGATTATTGATAGTAGCAGTAGCATTATTATTATCATATTATAATGTAATTCAAATTCTGAATTGTTAGAACTTTATGGCATATAAATGTGATTTTATTACGCTGTGATAAATCAGCAGGTATGAAAACCCCACTCTCTGACCAATCAATTCTCTACAAATAGCGTCACCATTTGTTGGAGATCCCTTGGACCTCTGTGAGGAGAGTAGGAGGGTCTAAAGTTTTTCAGTTGCATCTGAACTCTCAGTGCATCATAGGAAGTCCCCCAGCACCCTAAGGCTATTGCAGGCATGGTTCAGGGTCCCTTGATGCAGCCCTATATGTTTTATCAAAGACTATTGTTTTAAGTGCTAAACATACAAATAGAAAGGGTCCCCCAATCCAAAACTGGCAGCTGCCTCCATAGCAGACGGGCCTGATAGCTGAAAGTTCTTCTCATTCTTCCTTTAGGAACCAAGTGCTCCGCTAGGATAATAAGGTACTATGAGGTCAAATGAGACATAGAAAGCCATTGTTGCTAGTATCCCTGGGTGCCTCTTTCTTTGCTGTCTCGGCCTTAGCGCGGCAGCTTTTCCTGCCACCTGTACTTAAACTTTGTCTGTGTTGACTATTAGTGTTTCTGATAATCTCAAGAAATGCACAGCTTACATGCTTTTTGGTTCCATGGACATGTTCAGGTGAATAAGATGCCTCTTTGTCAAAACATCCCTGTGTAGGCCCCTCCCTCAAGCTAAAGAAGCAGAAACCATTGTAGTGAAAGCAATGGTTTCAGAATGCAATTCAAACTGATTATTTTGTTTTATAAAAGATGAAGTTATCAGTTATGCTTCAACCTCACAGCCAAACATATGAGGTGCACAGCTTCTTGACTTGATGACCTCAAATCACCCAAAAGCACATGGACCAATTCACAGACCCCTATTGAAGATAATATACTTAATAAAACAACTGAATTGTTAAGCACTGATTATTGTCGTTATTTGGTGAGACCAGCTTCATTCGTCAACACGGTCTGAAGTCTGTTTCTTTGAGTAATACCAGCAAATGCATTTATTTGGTATATGACATCAAATGATGAAGAACTAAGTGATTTCAAGACAATTTTTTTTAAGTATTGGAATCAGCTGTCAAAATAAGATTTGGCTTACCTTGAGGTAGAGAACAAAATCTTTCTTTCAAAGAACAAATGATGACAGATGCGGCTGAAATTTTATTCACATTTATTGTTGCTTTTAGTGTGCTCACAGAAAATTAGAACACCTTAAGCAGAGGAGTTTAATAGCAATTGGTTTGTAAGCAAAGTTACATTCCATCTCTAGGTCAAATTGGTCAAAGCTTCTCCGTATTTACAAAAGGAAAAAGAGAGCGAAACAAGATGCTACACAAACATTTGCATCTGATAGATTCCTTAACTCGAGTCAAAGACCACTGGAAAAAAAACTGCCAGCTGGAATTGAAACCCCCCCCCCAAAAAAAAAACCCCATACAGTATATAAACAGTTTACCATTCCACTTATCACAGCTTGGTTTTTTAGTTCAAAATTCCTTAAGGACCTTTTGTGTGTTTGCATGTCTGTATGTGTGTGTTTGTGTTGGTATCATACAAAAACGAGCGGGTGGAAAAAAGAGCAAACATTATGTGCTTCTTGAGATCAAAATTTCATTTTGTACAATAATCACAGTTAAAAAGACCCCCGCCTATACATACTTACATTTTTATTAAGGTCATAAAACCAGCAATAAACAATAAAGCCTATACAACTTGTATTTCTACGGAATCACTGACAGCTAATGAGAAGCGAAACGCTCCTATGGTTTTATATGACTTCCTAAAAACCTAACTCTGGGACTTGTTGTCTTGTAAAAACGATTTTAGTGTTGTAAACCGTATGGTGGATATAGATTTCGGTCTTGACTGCTCTTGATTATTGCCTGTAGCACATTTCCCAGGACAGCCCCACCCACCCAGATGTCCTTCCTGAACCCTCCCCCCACCTCTTCATTTACAACTGTACCCTGGTCCCCTTCATACCATGGGCATGTCCATACTTTTTGTTTATATTTTGTATAAAAAACGTAATACTGATGTAAAAATATATGGCAGAGTGTGGATGTATTTAATCAGTTGTACATATTGAGGCCAACCCATCTCCACAGCCTGCTGGAATGCTAGTAACAAAGGGCCGAGATGGGTTTTGCGTAAGGGGAGAATGGAAACTAAAAATAAAGAAAAAGCTTTAAAATATCCCTGGTTAAAGAAAAGTTCTTCAAAGCCATGATGTGGCATCTCTCCAAGCAGGGAAATGTTCTTTGATTATCTTTTTTTTCCTCCTTAAAAAAAAAGAAAAAGAAAATTAAAGAAACCATCTTCCACTTTCAGCTTTTATTCAGCAGCCTCAGTGGGAGCAGCTGGAGCTTCTGCTGATTCTGCTTCTTGTGAAGCTGAAGGAGCCTCCTCTGTTTTGGGCGCCTCCTCGGCCACAGGTTCAGCCGACTTCTCCTCTGCCTTTGGCTCTTCTGTGGCTGGGGCCTCCTTGGCCTCCTCTGCAGGCTTTTCTGCTGCTGGTGCAGCCACCGCCGCTGCCTCCTCCTCTGGCTTGGCCACTACTTCCTCCTTGGGTTGCTCAGTGGCAGGTGCAGCCTCGCCTTCAGCAGGCTTGGTCTCCTCGTCAGCAGCGGCCGCTGTTGCCTCTGCGGCCTCGGCTTTGGGCTCCTCTGCAGGTGCCGCCGCTGCAGCTGCTTCCTCGTTCTCGGCCCCATCGCCCGTCTCCTTTTTGGACTTCTTGAAGGAAAAGCCACTTAGCTTGAAGGATTTTTTGAAGGAGAATTTCTTCTTCTTCTTCTTCGGGGTCTCGGTGCTGGTAGAAGCTGCGGCACCATCCTCAGCCTTGGCAGCTGCCTCTCCTTCAGCAGGAGACGCTGCCTCTACCTTCTCTGCATCTACAGCCTCCTTCTCAGTGGGGGCGGCCTCGGCTTTCTCTGTCTCCTCCTTGGGGGTGTCCTCGGCTGTTGCGCTACCATTGGCTTGCACCTCCTCTTTGCCGTTCTCGTTTTCGGCTGCAGCAGGAGAGGCATCTCCATTGGCTTTAACATGTCCGTTTTCCTAAAAGGAGAGACAGAAGCTGTTAATGTCATGCACAGAGCTGGTCCGCTGTAAGTACAGTGCCAGTGGTGAGCAGCAGGGGCAGCAGACACCATCCAACTTCAGCCCAGGCTCGGTTTCTCATTTTCACAGCAAAAACAGTGGAACACGTCTAATAACGGCCATCGAGCTATGTGGATACACCACACATAAATATGTTATGAGGTAGCAGCTTCCTGTATTTTTTTTCACCCAGAATTTCATTCACATCCTGAACACGAGAGAGCAAGGACCGCAAGGGGTCGCTACGTGGCCGTTCCACAGCAAGCCAGCTGCTCATTAAAACAGCAGCTGCTCTTAGTCTCCCACATGACCGCGAGCAGAGTTCAGACACAATTTCTTTTTATATTTAGCAAATCTAAACGAATTTCTGAATTAAGGTCTCACCTAACCTGTGAAATCCATCTAAAAAGAAAAAAGAAAACGTAGGCTGCTTCCTCTCCGGGGCGCACCGCTGGCCCCCTCCCCAAGCCTCTGCCCCCCCTCCTGTGTGATAGCAGGCTGCCATCTCCACTTTCCAGCCGAGCATCTGTAACAAAAGGCGTGGTGCTCCGAGCGCACGGAGCCTTTGTTGGCCGTCGTGCATCTCGCCTTATTCAGCAACTTCCCAAATAACCTCATCCAAAGCTACAGCACCTCGTCATCGTCTTAAAATGAAGAATTAAAGTCAAAACCGGCGAGAAGAAATTGAACACGACTCCATTCTTGTCTTTTGATTGGCAAAAACCCGAGCAAATAATCTCAATCTATTAAACTGCTTTGTTTTGATTGATGACCTTAAAAGAAGAAATCCGCGCGCATTTCCCCTGATAAACTGCAGGAATCAAATTATCCGTTAAATGAGTTAAATCTTTTCTTTCTACATTTAATACCCGTTCAATTCATCCACAATTACGCGCGGATGGCGCCCCCAGTGCTCAGCTTCCCCCCTCCCTCCCTTTCCACAACAACCAAATTGTCCCCTGACGGATGTTAAAATATCATTTACCTGTCCGTTGGTCTTGGTGGGTGAAGCTGCCGCCTCTCCTGGCTTTTCAGCCGCGGTTTCAGCATTTCCAGCTGTCTTGGACAATTGCGCTCCCATGCTTTTCGCTCCAACAAAGAAACTCGACCGATCCAAAAAAGCGAACAAAGACCCACAAGCCTCTTTGTTGAAACGCAAAGCTCTTCACTGGTAGCCCCCTCTCGCTCTCCCACTGTGTGTGTGCGTGTGTGTGTGTATGTGTGCGCGCGCGCACAAAGAAAAAGTTCACAGGGAAAATGTAAAGCAAACTCCAGTCAGAGTGTGGAGGATTCTTCAGCAGAGCAGGAGAAAGCTGGCAGGTGAGATGAAGTAATAAAATCCCAGGCTGGTGGCCGTGTCGCTGTAGACAGGCTGCAAAATGGAGAAATTTCCCTTGTTGCTAATAAGACGTGGGGTCCAACGCCCAAGTGCAGGGATGAATGGGCGCTCCGAGCGATGACGGCACCGCTCTTCGGTTCGGCCAATTACAGCTTCCACTCAGGGCTTGGGCGGGGTTTAGGGAGGGAACAATAGACTGCAGCGCTGCACTCAAGGTACAGAGGAGTAACTGGAGTTAGCTACATTTATGTGACGTCTCACTTAACCAAGACATCACTTGTTTGCATTTAAATGGAAAATGTCTTTAAAATAAATATATAAAGTGTGCGTTTGGCAACTAAGATGTGAATATTGTGCCATGAAGGTGCCAAAATTTAGTTTAGCTCAAACAGGTGAAGCAAGTGTTGCTGTTTTACATTTGAGACACAAAAAGTCAGATCACCTAACCAAAACTTTTACTTGGATTGACCATCCAGGCATATTAGCAGCCACCCAAGGATGTGTTTTTTTTTTTCTTGTTCTTTGTTTTTATCTGTTGATTGGACAACAGTATCCACCATTGATTTATTAGGTTTTGACCAAACAGAAGTTTTGAATGGATTTAAATCACATCTTGACATTATATATGGATGTAAACACCTACTACCTACAATCTACTAATGGTAGTTGAACTGCACAGAGCAGAGACCATTTCTGTCTGATAGAAAGTCAGAGGTGGAATATTACCAAAACAACACCATGAGACAAAGATGACAATCAGGTTTGGGTGGATTCAGGAACTTTCCCAACAAACAACAAACACCTACTGTACGTGTGTGTTTGTGTGTGTGTGTGTGTTGGGAGGGTGGTAACAAGTGCATGTATATAGAAAGTTGGGGGCTGGGAGAGTACCAGCTGCAGTCTTGTTGACGACCGTGCAGTGTGCCCCATGGGGGAGGTTGAGAGTGTTCAAACAGGTCCCTCAGCACACATTTGCAATGCAAATCCATTACAGAGGCAAAGGCAACTGTCCTCAGCTCACTGAGATAGAAGCAGAGCTGGCAAAGCTAGTTCTGTACAGTAACAGGTGGGCTTCCTGGAGCAGTTTCAGTTTCCCGGTTTTTAAAATGTTATCAAGTGCAATGCAAAGCAGTACTTTCCCCCCCCTTTGGCCAGAAATGCAAACCATAGAGTTAACTCAGGTTTTCAGAAGATCCGTGATCACAATGTTGAGCAGGTACCTAATATTATTCATAACAATATCAGTAATATATCATCATTTACATGTACTTTCAGTAATATTCATACTGATTTAGAAGTGCTCTTCCTGAGTTAACTTCAGTAATCACTTGCCCCAAGCTATCAGTGTGAATGTTAGACCCCATTCCTACAAGACTGCTAAAAGATGTACTACCATTAATTATAGTTATAATTTAATTATAACTTTCATCTTAAATATAAGTAACACTTTGAGGAATCTTGGAGTCAAATTTTGACCTGCAGTTGAAATTAAAATAATTCTTCTCACATGTTGAATAATGAAGTCCAGTGTTATCTAAAAGACCTCATAGTAACATATCACTCCAGTAGAGCACTTCACTCTCAGACAACAGGCTTAGTTGTGGTTACTAGGCTATTTAAAAGTAGACTTGAGAGTTTTTAGCTTTCATGCCCTTCTTCTACAGAACGAGCTCCAAGTTTCCCATCAAAATACCTTTTAATAAAAAAAACCCCAAACAAACCCAAACCACTAAATAGCTAGTTGGCTGAAATTCCCAGGTTTCGTTGTTTCAGATAAGAATAGTTCTGTGTCTCATTCTCAGACATCTGACAAAGCATGTGATTAGAAAAAAATCCCCTTGGAATATTCAACATTTTTGTAGAGATCACATATATGATGAATCAGAAACTCTTCATTTACAATTCAATTTGTTGTGGGGAAATCTTTAAAAACCACACGAGGTCTAGTGGCTAAAACACTATCAAATCTTTCTTATGTGGGAACACTAACATTTGTATTTAACAGGGGAAACCCACAAACATTCACAGGTTTCCTTATAATTCCTCATTTCTCATTGAACATGAAAAAAGATTTACAGAAAGAAGAACTAATACTTGTGCAGTCTCAGAGCTGTTGCATTGTTTTTTATAATCCACATTTTAAATTCCCCTTTTGTCCATATAAACTTTTTCATTGCCATAACTGAGCAGCTAGACATGCCCAGTGGCGCCAACTGGTGCAAGCTTTTCCATTTCAAAGCCTCAGCTTCAGTCAGTGGTTGTACCAAGTTGGTGTTTCAGAGCCACAACCAATGTGGACAAGAGTATTAAGTGTTAAGTTAGCACTAGCAGTCTTGGTTAGCAGGTATGTCTATCCACTAAGGAAATGAACTGGTGAGGGTAGCGTATGATGTTATTAGACTAGTTGCCCTGAAGCACTTACAGGAGCTTAGTTGAAAAATTAGCGACAAGTGGCTATCTTATCTATCATGGCCTGTAAAAATAGGTCAGATAATGCTATTTGTTCTAAAGTGACGTCAGCATAGTGAAAGGAATGGAGAGGGCCACGCTGGTGCTTAGTTTTGAAGTATTTGACTATAGGCCATAGGATGCCATGTTCCATAACACTAGATCTATTAATCACATAAAGCTTAGCATCGCCGTCATTTTCAGTGTAACAAATGCAGTTCCAACAAAAATAGCTGAACTACATAAGAAGGTTGTTAATATGGTCAAAATCCATTAACCATTTAGTACAATGTTTTAATTGCACTTTTATGTTACGGTTGTTTACCAAGTTAAACTATTGAGAAAGCAGATCCTTACATTATCAGAGTAAAACAAAGATCCTACAAAAAACAAGGAAACCTCCGCTCCAAAAAAAGATTGGACTTGGACTTGGTTGGATGCCGGGAAGACCAGGCTCATCTTATAACCTTGCTAGCTACCTGAGCACTTTATGCACTCACTGTAGCTCCAAATATGGTGATTCAAACGTGAAAATAGTAAAGTTTATCAACTGCCAACTTTTTATATATATATTTTGGCATTTTTACAGCAAGGAATGACAGGAAAGCAGAGGGAGAGAGGAGAAGACATGCACCAAATGGCCACTGGTCAGATTTGAACCAGTCGACTGCTTTCAGCCATGGCTGAACCATGGCACCTGGTTCCCTGCTAAACCGAGTGAGCTAAACCGGCGCAGAGACATGATGTTATTATATATCCTTGTGGCACTTTAATTACAAACGTTTCATGCAGAATGTCTGTGTGGACCTTGACTTCAGACTGAGCACAATAACACCATTAGCCTGTCCCATTACACAAAGTCTACAGCAGTGGTTTGGATGATTTTTCCACTTACTATTACCTAATGGTGGAAGTATGTGTACGGTTGATGGCTTTCGTCAGAGTAATTCCACTCTCATTCTTCTCCATGTAACACAACTGTTGTGTTTCAGAGTTTCAGAGCAAGTCCAGCTTTTTTTAAAGCTGGACTTGCAGGTGTTGTGGTTTTCAAAAGAGGGGGATAGACAATTATTTATTGTTCTGCTAATTAGAGGATATAGAATTTCAGATAGAAAGGAGCTATGCTGCTGCTGAGCTGCTCAACAAGCTCAGTGATCTGAGACACCTAGATATCCCTGTGCAGTGATTTTCCTAGAATGGTTGGCACTGATCACTGATGCTCTCCAAAATGTACATTATGTGCATTTTCAAGAACTACACAGCAAAGAAACCCTGAAAGTTACTGAAGCAAAAACTTGGTATATGTGAAAAACTAATGTATATAAAAGCATATTTTGACAGAAACTTCCTTAGCTAACATAAGTCAGAAGAAAGAAAGCTTCAGATAAGATTATTTATCCTGGAAAAATATTGAAATAAGAAAAAAGAAAAATAAGAAATGCTGATATTAGCCAAACTGTTAATTTAATATTTATATAATATTTGATATTAGTATCAGCTGAGAAAATTCACAATGTTCTATATGTTCTATAAATAACAGAGTTATATTTATGTAATGATTTTTTACTGTCTCCCATTTTCACAGGAGGTGTATGATAGAAAATGGGCAGGATTCCATTTCACTGTCAGTTTTGAGATCCTAGTGTTGGTAAACTTACACCTGTTTTCTTTTTCCATAAAGGTCATTTTTGGTGTTAGTGCCTTTTACTTGCACTGGGCGTCTGATAACCAACAGACAGTCTGTTGTGCAGTTGCATTCATGAGTCAAACAGCGTGTAATGAATTGTGAAGAAAGGTCCAGATGTTTCTCAGAGAAGCTCCATTGATGCAACAAAATCCCAGACTTAAATAAGCAGCCCTGCTGCAATCCCAGAACAGGAGCTGGCAAAGTTAACTCTGCTTACTGGACATTTAGGTTTTATGGCCATTGTTAACCCAAAATGATTAGCTGAACATTCTTGCTACTGACTACATTTAAAGTCCCTCCGAGGACTTTTAGTGATCACAGAGAAGGAACATGTAAAACGTATTTGGCCTAGTTCTCTGACAGTAAACATTACTGTTGCCACCATGCAAATTATATACTGAACAAACAAGCCTTCATAACCCATACCCTTCATCCATAGGTGTCAAACACTACACTGATGCTGAGTCTGGATGCTGTTTCGTCATTCACCACCAAAAAAACCCAGTATGCTTGTAGTACAAACTAAAAACATTTAGGCTTTAGATTTTGTTCCCTGAGCCAAATCACCCTGCTGTTCTCTGCAATAACTGCTTTATACCTCTAATATTACACCTGCCATTTCAGTTGTAATTGTACACAAACAGCCTTAGGGTATATTTAAAGTTTGCTTAAATTTGGTCTCATCTACACTTTACAGTATGTAAAGAGGAGTAACATTGTTTAACACATAATAAAGATGACCATATTACCCAAATTCCAATAGATTTTTCAATCAATTCCACTTGCCCTGCCTCCTTTTTTCCTAAAGACCAGAAAGCTTCTCTCTAATTTTTTCTGGAACAATAGGAAGCCAAGACTCAGTCTTTCTCTCCTGTATTTGCCCTATGATAGGGGAGAACTACAATGCTTTGGTTTTCTAAGGAGGTTCTCTTGCCCTGTCCGTGAAAACTTTGACACTGAATAGTTATTTCTATTCAGCATCACTTAAGAATTTAAGGACAAAATACTACCAATCCCTTTGTAAAAAAAAACTCTATTGTGGTTTGAGACATAGTTCAAAAAATGCTGGACGACCCCATTGGGTTGTCCTGTTTCTGCCTGATCTGGGGTAATGAGCTTTTTACCTCAGCGCACGGGTTTTAAAATAAGGTTGAATAAGGGCATAGTAAAAATACAAGATGTATATGAGGATCATAATCTAATGTCATTCAGTGAGTTGATGGCAAAGTTTGATTTACCACAGAAACACTTCTTCAAATATCTACAACTTAGAAGTTTTAACCTGGCTCAATCAAATAATTCAGTGCAACAGCCTTCATTTTCCATCCTAGAAACACATTACAAAAAACGTTACAAAAAATTGCTTCGGTAGAAGACTGGTCTCTCAGTTTTATAACATGTTGGTTGAGAAGCATAGAGTCACCTCAGACAATAAGTGACAGGAGTGGATACAGGGCAATGGGGACCCATTGAGTGGAGTAAAATATGTTTAAAGACACACATCTGACTGAGAATGATTCAATTTAACTGGATAATGCGAACATATGTCTTACCTGTAAAACTAAATTTGATCCTAATATACTGGACATATGTTATAAGTGTACCAATCACCAAGGTTCATTGTACCCCTGTTTGTGGAAGTGTGAAGAGATTCAAAAGTTTTGGTGCTCAGTGTTAAAATATATTTCTCGGATCACATCTTCCCTGTACCACGAAGTCCTACGGTCTGTATTTTAGGCATTTATTCAGATGACTGTAATTTATCTCATATTGAGAGAAAAATGGTTGACCTTTGCTTACTCCAGGCCAAACGTTGCTGGAAGAATGTTGGTGGCCCCTCTTTTGACCAATGTTTAAACAATGTAACATCAAGTTTAGTTCTTGAGAAACTGACCTATGTGGTTAGAAAAAGATCTTTGGAATTTTTTGACATTTGGAAGGTGTTTCTGGAACTATTAAAAATGGGGAAGTTGAGAGTGAGATAATGAAAAATATGTAACTAAATTTGGGAATGTACGTAGTAACCTGTGCAAAAGTTGTGTTTTTATGATGCATTATGTCTCCCACAATGCATTGTTTCTGATACTAATTAGTTTCGCAAGAATGTAATATTTAGAACAACGGTTGGTAAAGTTTGTGGCATGCTTTAAACACTGTTAACATTTGAGTTTGGGTTTTTCTTTTGTTTGTGTGATTTGCTAAGTACAGCCCAGAAGCTATGCTTGCAAACACCACTTAGGAATGCCAGAGGGCATCTGAACAGCAATGAAAACGAAGGAAAGTTTGAGGTAATGAGTGATGGAGCCCTGTCAATGGCATTGCACAAAACACCAGGGAGGAGCCCACTGACCTGTCTGAATGGGACAAGGGCACAGTGAGAAAGAGGCTCTTAATCGGACCAAGTAAAAACTGCTTTTCTCATACCATTACAAAAATGCTATTATCTATTGTACCTGACTCAACTTGGCTGCTAAGACTGGAGATTTGTCTATGTGCTTCCTATACAAAAGATATAGGAACCGTACACTCGGGCCCACACAAAAGATGTGGATATGTGATCTTTTCATATGGCTGAGTTTTGTGTGAGAGGGGAGAGGTAGCTGTTTCCGTTGGCTTGTATAATTGCAGGTCTCCCCCCCCCCCCTCCCCTCCCCACTGTGGATCTGGCGCTGGTTCCTGATCCTGTCGTTTTGTTTCTTCCTCTGTGCAGGTCCCCCGCCCTGGCTGGGAGAGTTCAGGGAATATCTCCTTCTGTTTTGGGTGTGCCTCTGTACTCTCACAGATGGCAATTCAGGCACCCTGCATGTAAAACACCAAGCTGATCTTATCACTAGAGGTGACTTCACTGGCAGTGACTGCTTGTTCCCCGTGGCAGGTTTTATCATTTGCATATATTATGTGTTTGAACAGGGCAGGGGCTGTTTGGTAGGTGGGGGAGATCAGATAATAAACACAAGTGTTCATCTTTTGACACGATCTCACTTCTGTGGCTGTTTACTCAGGATTAACCGGTTAACAAGCAGCTTCTGAATACTCACACAGAGGCATGTTGAAAAACCAAGGCTGCTCTAACCACATCTATCAATGTACACTGTAAAAACTCATGGACAGTTTCATTAAATGACCTCATTCTTAATATTTAACTAATAACAGTGATGTCAGATTGACTCTATTTTTTGTAAGGGTTTTTTATGCATTTAATCAGGGGTGTCAAAGTAATTTTACATTGTGGGTGGGGGTATTGATAAGAATTTAGCAATTAATATCACTTACTGATTCTCATTGACTCCACTTTGAGACATGCTTGACATGCTTGTGCATGATGGAGATATTTCCCCTCTTTGTTATGAACAGTGTTGGGGTCACTATTCAAAAACTAGCAACTACTGCACAGATTATTACACAGAACACTTTTCTTAAAAGTAATGCAGTACTTTACACTGGTTTAGTGTAATAAACAATAAGCATGGCTAAATGTATGCAGCTTAGCTCAGTTGCAGCTAGCTGGCTATCAGTAACTTACTTGCTTGCCAATAATTACTGGTAGCAAAAAAGGTGGAAATGCTTGTTGGTTAGCTTGCCAAAGTACTTAATTGGTTAATGTAATTTATGACATCATGCATAAAGCCAGAGAGCTCTTATTTTAATTAAAAACAATTTAACCAACCCTCCAATTACACTGAGAAGGATAAGCGGGAGAGGATGGATGGATGGCATTCTAATACATGAGGGTGGTTAGTCAGTTTTACTATAGTAAAGTAATTTGGATTTTCTATTTTTGTCAAATTCAATCAGTGTTGTTGACATTTTACAGAAAAATCAGGACCAGCTCGTCCTTGATTTTTTTTTCACGGAGTCTTTTTTTAAATTTTTCACAAAAATGCAGTACGTTACACAACAAGTGCATTTTATGTCACTTTTTCATAATGTCTCAGTGTTTAATGGCCTTAACACTTTATACAGTGAACTAATAGTTTATACACGAAATGTATTGAATACAGCACTGTATGTTTGGTTAAATCTGGCTAATAATCTAAAGTGCTTTGAATGGTCAGGAAAACTGCAAAATAAAGGGTGTAATAGAGTTTAATAAAGGACAAGCAGCTTCTGAACCTCAAAGAAAACACACTTTACACATGAGTGGGGACATGCAAATCTGGATGAGATGCTACAACCTTCTCTTCCAGAAAGATATTCTAAATCTGTGAAAGTGTCCATTATGGGCAGAAATCTGTGCCATCAGAAACTGAATTTGAATAAGTTAAATTTGAATTTGAATTGCTCAGACTGAATCTGAATTGTAACTTGAATAAATGCTTTTGAAAACCGAATTTGAATTAGTCTCATTTGAAATTGAATTTATGGTTTGAAAATGAATTGATTTGCTTTGAAACTGCATTTTATCCTTTAAAAATTCAGCTCTCGGATAATTTCAGTTTCACTTCTCACCATTCAGTTTCAGTTCTACAATTCAATTTCAGTTCCAAAATTCAGTTTTTTGGAACTTACATCCGGTTCCGGTTCAAGCGCAGATTAATAGAACTACGTTTTACTAGCGGACCGAAAGTGTTACTGACGGGAATCTACAGCATCTTTAGCTGAATTAAGACTTCAGAAGTCATTCGTCATGTCGAATGACCAGCGGATGAACTCTCAGGTTGGTAATAAATGTATTACATGTATAAGAACAAGCGTCATGTTAACAAATAATAGCCGTACAGTAACTTTTATGCTTATTGTAGCTGCTAGCTAAAAACGCTAATTTAGCATAGTTTGCCCTGAATTCAGCTTTGACAAACAAATATGATCGACTGTTTCTAGTAGAATTCCAAAGTTGTCATCTTGGACCCTCTCAGAGTACCCCCTCTGTATGCTTGCAGAGACCCCTACAGTAGGGAAACATGCAAAACGGTGTCCAAACCTTTGTATTTTAGCTTTATTTATGTCTTACACAGCATCCCAACTCTTTAGCTAACTTAATAACTTTAGCTAAAGTGAATAGTTAGTCTAATTCATTAGTGCAGCATTACTGGGTCACCTCTGTTTGAAGTGATATAATGTGATATACAACTATCACTGTGTTTAACTACCATAATAATTCTACTTAATTAGATTTTTTATTTTTATTTTTAAACATACTGCTCCATTAATATGTTTGACAGGCTGAAGTTGTCGGGTCACCTCCTAAATCGACCATCTGTTACAGGTGTTTTGTGCCAGAAATGGAGTGTCCACTGAAGACTGAAGATACTGAATCTCTACGCCTTGCCATCCATCCCTCTTGTGCCTTCATCTAGACAAGAGACAAACTTAACCACTCTCATATGCTCTGTACCTACATCACCTTCCCTGACAGTCGTAGCTTGGCTCATCTGAGGGTGAAATTATAAGAATGTGTTATTTTGCAAAGTGCTCTCTAGGGTTCCTAAATAAAATATGGCATTGAGGTCTTTTGAATTAATCCCTTCTTCTGAAATATAAGAACCTCTCCTGGTTTTAATGGCACTTTGGATTTCCTTACTTTCTGTTCCACTCCCAACCCCAAATAGATGCTGACAAGCTGCCACAGAAACATGGAAGAGGGAAAGAAGTTGGAAAGGACTACTACAAATAAACCTAATGCCTAACAATGTAAAATAAGAACAATAATAAAGATAAGATGAAGTAACAAGTTTTTAGTTTTTAGTTTATTCCAAATGATCATCCAGATGTCTGTGACATGTGATGACAAACACCATAATGGAAGGCCTTAGTCATCACATGCTTAAACTCATATATTTTTGCATATGCTGAACAGGCAGTCAGACATGCTGTAACTGTGGGGTAGAAAACAGCATAAACACCATACGGCAGGGGTCTCAAACTCCAGTCCTCGAGGGCATGGAAAAGTTGCATGACACTGGCCCTTGAGGACTGGAGTTTGAGACCCCTGTCATATGGAATATGACAGGTGTGGTTGAACTGCATGAAGACTCTGAAGCTTCTCTTCTCTTCTGGCAGGACAGGAATGTGGCCTTGTCCTGTGAGCCACTGTAAGGATGTACTTAGAGTAGAACTGGACTGTCACCGGCCTCAGGCTCTTCACCCTTTTCAAAGACAAAGCAGTCATTTAGATAAAATATTAGATATTGTTTACCTGTAAATGCACAAAGTAAATTTAGAAATGTAATTATTGTTAAGAGTGAATAAGCACTGATAGTGTAATCTACAGCTGTGGCCAAACGCTTAGAGAATGAGAAGTGTTGTTTGCTTATTTACAAAGTTTGCTGTTTCAGTGATAGTTGTATATCACATTATATCACTTCAAACAGAGGTGACCCAGTAATGCTGCACTAATGAATTAGACTAACTATTCACTTTAGCTAAAGTTGTTAAGTTAGCTAAAGAGTTGGGATGCTGTGTAAGACATAAATAAAGCTAAAATACAAAGGTTTGGACACCGTTTTGCATGTTTCCCTACTGTAGGGGTCTCTGCAAGCATACAGAGGGGGTACTCTGAGAGGGTCCAAGATGACAACTTTGGAATTCTACTAGAAACAGTCGATCATATTTGTTTGTCAAAGCTGAATTCAGGGCAAACTATGCTAAATTAGCGTTTTTAGCTAGCAGCTACAATAAGCATAAAAGTTACCGTACGGCTATCATTTGTTAACATGACGCTTGTTCTTATACATGTAATACATTTATTACCAACCTGAGAGTTCATCCGCTGGTCATTCGACATGACGAATGACTTCTGAAGTCTTAATTCAGCTAAAGATGCTGTAGATTCCCGTCAGTAACACTTTCGGTCCGCTAGTAAAACGTAGTTCTATTAATCTGCGCTTGAACCGGAACCGGATGTAAGTTCCAAAAAACTGAATTTTGGAACTGAAATTGAATTGTAGAACTGAAACTGAATGGTGAGAAGTGAAACTGAAATTATTCGAGAGCTGAATTTTTAAAGGATAAAATGCAGTTTCAAAGCAAATCAATTCATTTTCAAAATATAAAATTCAATTTCAATTTAGTGATGATCATTTTCAAACCATAAATTCAATTTCAAATGAGACTAATTCAAATTCGGTTTTCAAAAGCATTTATTCAAGTTACAATTCAGATTCAGTCTGAGCAATTCAAATTTAACTTATTCAAATTCAGTTTCTGATGGCACAGATTTCTGTCCATAGTCCATGTGCTTGAGTATCAGCTGGAAGCAATACTAGCCCACCACATTCCAGTACTGCTGTTGGTGTTTCTCATTAGTGAGAGGAAAAGGCCCTTTCATGTAAAGAGTGGGCATGGCTGCATTCTTTAAGCCTATCCTCAGGCAAAACACCTACAACATTTTTCATTTACATACCTTCCTCTTTCATTGTGATCACCTAAACAGCAGGTCACAGAGTGTGATTTCAATGTTCAATGTTTTCATTTAGTGATTTGAGGGCTTTGAAGCATTGGCAACATCTTTTTTGGGGGGTGCTCAAGCAACCCTAAATTAGGGATTAAGTGTCAGGAGTAATAGTAGTCATAATAAAATATTGTAATATCTGACATCATCTTATTATATTTAGTGAACTTGAGATGAATTAAATGTGTTCTTGACATCATGATGATACAGTACACTCAGAGCAGAGTGATTTGTCATTACAAAATGTTACAAAAGTGCAAATTATTCTGGTCTGCAGGGTCATTGCTCTGGTCTACTGATCAGTATGCTTGTGGCTCAGGGGGAAGAGCATGCTGTGTCCTAAATGGAATACCCTGGTGGTTCAACCCCTGGCTGCTTCAGTCTTCATGGTAAAGTATCTTTTGATAAGGTCCAGAACCCTGTGTTGCTCCTGATGCATTATCAGAGTGTGAATAACTGATGGAAAGAAGTGCTTGTCTGAATGAGATAAAAAAAAAAAAAGTGCTTTGAATGCTATATAAGAACCAGGCCATTTGTATTTGTATTATTATCTAAATAGCAAAGGCCAGACTGCTGGAGTTTTTAGCTTCTGCACTCTGCTGCCAAATCACTAGTTGCCAGGCAAGGAAAAACACACTATATCACATTATTTTCTTAAAGTTTTTTTTTATTTCTATTTCAGTCAAATTGGGCTGCATTGTTTTACAAGAGGAGAGGCAGAAAAAAGAAACAGGTAAGAGTGGACATGTAGTCCAAATTCATTGATGATAATTTCAACATTCTAAACAGAACACCCCCAACCAGTCATGGCAGATCACTGGCACTCCATGAGCCTGGTTCTGCTGGAGGTTTCTTTCTGTTTACAGGGAGTTTTTCCTTCCCACTGTCACCAAAGTGCTCGTTCTAAGGGGGTCCTCTGATTTTTGTTTTGTTTCTTTTTCTATTTTCTTTGTACTATTGTAGGGACTTTATATTATAATATAAAGCACATTGAGGCAACTGTTGTTGTGATTTGGCAGTATATAAATAAGATTTAATTTAATTTAAATGAACATATTGCTGAGCAATAGGTATTAATGACAGCATTTAACAGGATTCATATCACTCAAAACACAGCTCAAACAGGATGGCTGCCACTAGAAAGGACAGACTACATATCTATTCTCCAGTCTTGCATTTGCACCTGACATGCTGTGCTGAATAAAGGCAGGCTTTGTATGAATTGTATGAAAACCCCTCCTTTACCAGTTTGCTTTTGGTCCAGGTGTATGGAGTAACAGCGTGATGTCTACCAGAGATGGGCAGTAACGCGTTACTGTAATCCGATTACTTTTTTCAAGTAACGAGTAAAGTAAGGGATTACTATTGCAAAAACGGTAATTAGATTACTGTTACTTTCCCGTAGGAACGCTGCGTTACTAAAACCGTGATTTTTTTTGCAAGAATGTCTCATGACAGTGACGTAAGCAAGTGCGACGTTCGTGACAACAGCTGTGTGCAGATCAACAATGGATAATATATCGAGTGCGGGAGAGAGTATGAGCGTGCAGCGTTTAAAGTGTGGAAGTACTGACCTTATTTTGAGTTTGATTCCATAAAAAGTGACAAAAACATTAGCATCCGTTGTTTGTGGGAAGAAAACTTCTTTTTACAGCGAAAAAAACCCCTAAACTTCCAAGCAAGCACCGAGTGCGCTACCACGTAATGGGAAATTCACAGAGAAACTTGCGGATTCTTCCACTGACTGCTGCGGCACACCTGCACCAGGGCAAACCTCCGCCTACCCCACTCCTGCTTTACAGGTGAAAATAGAGCAACAGGACCGCTAGTCTTTGATTTTATTTATTTTCTGCTGTGTTTTACTTGCATCTATTTGAAAGAGTGAGTGTAAACACAAAAAAATATTTTATTTTATGTGCTGGAATGTGCAGAAAATAGGTTTAAATATTAAACAAATTTCTTCCAGTCAGAGAATGTTGCATATAATTAAAATTTTTAGAAGATTAAAACTAATAAAACAAGTTTTAAAAAGAGACTTTTCCATTTGATTACAGTTTGTATGATGGATTATACAGAAAAAGTAGAATTGGGCTGAAAAATCTATTGCCTTATCACCTATTCAGGTTGTAAATCGTGTTTTTAAAAAGTAACTAAGTAACTAAGTAATTAATTACTTTTGGAAATAAGTAATCAGTAAAGTAATGGGATTACTTTTTGGGGAAGTAATCAGTAATTAGTTACTGATTACTTTATTCAAGTAACTTGACCAACACTGAAAAGACACCAAAAGAGACTGAAAACAACAGTGTGCATATTATTTGTCTTATCTGCTAGACAACACAACTGAGCCTTTGCCTTAGATTTGAGAACTGAACTGTCCACCCTAAAACAAGTGTATTACATTGAAAACTGATTATTCATTATTCATCATTCTTAGACTCTATAGCAGGTCATCCCAGTTAATGAGATTGTTTTTTGAAGCTAACACTGTAAGGTTTACCAAATTGAACTGATGTTTTCAAAGGCCAAAAGGACTGAACATGTTTGCAAACAGTATCTACCATTAACATCAGTTGTGATGCACTATATGCTTTACATTATGATTGGGGGCTGAGCCCCTCCTAAAGATTTGATCCCACAATCACCCCTTCTTTGAAGAAGTTATTTGAAGTGGATAAAGGAAATCCATGGATGTTCTAAAAGATGCTGAAGTCATCACATGCTGTGTTAAGTTTGTATGTTGATTCATCGTTCCCCTTTCTCTGAATTTGATTGAACACAGGTCTGTTCTCTGCAGTTTTTAGGGCAATGGGGAGGTCAGACTGTTGTTTGTGGTAGTTGATAAGACTTTTGTTGGCTAGATTGCTGTCTCAGCAGAGGCCGGCTGGAGCCACGTGGATGCCACTGGCTGACAGATTCAGCAGGAGCAGCATGTGTCTCGCAGAGTGGCTCTTTAGTCCCCCAGTGCACCACATGCCGAGCTTGTGCACTGTAAAAATAAACCAGTCTGCATTCCCAATGTTTACATCATCTATTTGCATATTTAGTTTAAGGCAATTAAAATTAGCCCGTTCTGCTTCTTTCAATTTGGCTTATTTTACTAAAAAAAAAAATAATAATAAATAAATCACAAAAATAAAATAAAAAACCCACCCATTTTAATCATTATCTAGACAAGTTAATTTTCAGGAATGGTACCAGAATAATCAATCAGGTTGGCTAATTGACTGGATGTGTTTTTTTTCAGTGACCCATTACATGGGATTACTCAGTATTAACTTTCGTTTACCCAGGAAGTGAAACTCTTGAGATTAAGAAAGTCTTTTGCAAGAGTGTACTGGGCCCAGATTGGCAGCATTAACTATGTTTTTGGATGGAAGAAGAATCTGGAACTTCCCTCTGACCTATCATGCTCCCTAATGATTATATTTGTCAGTTTTTTCCATTGCTGACCAGTTTCTATGAGTTTCACAATTATAGTACAAGTATAAAAATACTTGTGTGTTACCCAGCAGAAACTAATGAAACTGATTAAAATTCAAAGTTTTCTTGACTTCCGAGATTTGCTATCTTGCTGCCAGCCAGCAAAAATAGAAGTAAGATCAGTTTTTATTATTTCGTCTATTAGTTTACGTGGCATCTTTGTATCAAGTAGTCAAAGCCAGATCTTATAAAGACAGACTAAAGTTGGGTATTTTATCTATTTTGACTCACGGTAACTATTCTTTAAAGGTAGTTAGTGTGCAGTACGTAGTGGCATAACCAATTTAGATATCTGTTTATAAGTATTTAATGGGGCTTCTGCCAGAAAAGTGTTAATACTTAGCAACTGGAAGAAGGAGGATTGTTCAGTATTTTAGTACTGAATTTAATTTTAATGATCTAGTGCTAATACAGTGATCTTGAGTTGCTTTGGTTAGGTGGGTGTAGGTAAAATGATATTAAGACATAACAGCTGCATGTTTCTTTAATCTTGAACTTCTTTTTTACATAGTTTAGTGTCTTTGTTAATGGGTAAAACTGGTTAACAAGAACAATAAGTCAATATTATGCATTAGTTGAATGAACTGTTTTACCAAAAGTCTTGAGGATCACAAGTGCAGGGTGCAAAGGACTGGAAACCCCATGTAGACTAACTTTAAGCAATGAAAACACAATAATATGCTGTTACAGGTAGTTATACACCCGAAAGAAATTTATTCTGTGTTCCATTTTTATTCAGAGGTCCCAAGTAAGTCTACACCATGATCTTTTTGTATCCCTGTTGGGTCTTTACCTTACAATATAAACCACCTTTTGGCAACTGTTGTTGTGATTTTGTGCTAAATAAAATTGAATTGATTCTTTTCAATCTTCAAAAAAAGATCCCAAAATTTGCTTTCATGAGATGGCACCTGACATGCTAAAAATCACATTTCTCAGTTTGAATTATCCATGGAGTATTGTCACCTCAGTTTGTGCTTGTCCTCAACTAAGATCTTGATATTAAGCTGTTGATTTGATATGAAGTCCTTGAGTATCCAGTGTGCTATTCCAGGCTCATCATTTCTGTCTTCAAAGACTTGGCCAGTGTTTTAATATCTACAGGCATTTCTTTGATAAACCATACGGCCACTTGCTACCAATTAATGACAAATTGCATCGTGGGAATCTCTGATCTCTGGCTTCAGTGAACAGGACTGCTGCTGGGTGTGTTGCATCAGACTAACACCATTTAAAGCAAGTATTTAAGAGCCAATAGGATCTGTACCAACATCAAAACTGTGAAGCTACCATCAGTTAATTTCAACTACAATGTATTCCTACAGCAAAAGCTTTTATGAGATGACTTTAGGGCCTGTTGCCATTCAATCATTTGTTTGATTGATAATTAAATAGGCCTCACCCATTACTTATGTCCAGAAGTTAATAGGAACCACCTCCTGTGCTGACACACACACACACGCACACCCACACACACAGAGAGGAAGAGAGATATTTTTGCTGAATAACATTGTGGTATTAAATGGTAAATGGCCTGTATTTATATAGCGCTTTACTAGTCCCTAAGCACCCCAAAGTGCTTTACATATTCAGTCATCCACCCATTCACACACTGGTGATGGCAAGCTACATTGTAGCCACAGCCACCCTGGGGCGCACTGACAGAGGCGAGGCTGCCGGACACTGGCGCCACCGGGCCCTCTGACCACCACCAGTAGGCAACGGGTGAAGTGTCTTGCCCAAGGTCACAACGACCGAGACTGTCGGAGCCGGGGCTCGAACCGGCAACCTTCTGATTACAAGGCGAACTCCCAACTCTTGAGCCACGATCGCCCCTATATCAATATCAATATCAATACCAACTAATACAATTAGTTGGTATTGATATTAGTATCAACTGATATTAAAATACTGTGTTAAATGCTGTAAAATATTGAACCTGATAATATGCCTTTTGCTCAGCTGTTGTGTTTCGGTTTCTGAAAACTTCTTCCTGTTTTACTGATGAGGTTTATTTACACAGGACACAAAGAATTCAGCAAATATCGTACAGGTGAAGCTGCAATGACCTTATCAGTGCTTTAGAGGAACAAAAATAATATTTGTACTTGAATATTTTAGAAATATCAAATATTTAGCTATTGGCAGAGGCTTTGTTATTACACAGCTTGTTGTGGCTGGATCAGTGATTTGTTTCCGTGAGATTGCATTAGGTACTTCTCACAAAGGGCAGATCTGTGTTTGTCCATTTCCTATTAATGCCATTGTATAGAACATGATTCCAGTTCAGTTAGAGAAGACTATTGTGTGCAGAGATAGCTTTCAATGAATGAGAAATAATGGACTAAATGGCTACAGTAATTATTTATACATTAAACCACACTGAAACTTTAGGTTTTCTCATGGGGATCAGGTACCCTGCTGGGATAAAAACCTGGCCAAAGGAGGAGTTAGAAGCCACTGACATCAAAACCATGTATGGCGGGCTTCATCCCAAGTCCAGCACTGTGAGACTGTATGCTAAGCGGAAGGAAAGAGACTGGGGGCTAGTGAGCGTCAGTACCACAGTCCAGGATGAGACAACGAACATTCACGAGTAGGAAATTGCCTCCAACCGACTGCATGCTCAGTGAATACCTCAGGCAGCAGAAACCCAAGAAAGATGAGCAAGAGGAGGAATCATAATAAAGGGACATGGCCCTGCACTGTATGCACCACCTGCAGATAGAGGAGCTGACTGACATCCAGAAGTCCTACCAGTGGCTGGACAAAGCTGGACTTGAAAGACAGCACAGCAGCACTAATCATGGCAGCACAGGAGCAAGCTCTGAGCACAAGATCCATAGAGGCTGGGGTCTATCACACCAGGCAAGACCCCAGGTGCAGGCTGTGTAAAGTTGCCCCTGGGACAATCCTGCACATAACAGCAGGGTGCAAGATGCTAGCAGGGAGGGCATACATGGAACGCCATTAAACCAAGTGGCCAGCGTAGTATACAGAAACATCTGTGCTTTGTATGGCCTGGAAGTCCCGAGGTCAAAATGGGAGACGCCTCCTAGGATGGTAGAGAATGACCAAGCTAAGATCTTCCAGATACCGTTGGACCCCAGTGCAAAGTCCACAATTAAGTGGTTCACTGTCATATATTCACACATTTATTTACAGTCCTCTTTAAATTGTTGGCACAAACAAAACTTTCACCTGTTTAGGTGTTAACGTCGGGTGCATGCTCTCATGGGTAATCACCCATTACCTATCGCTACAGCTGGAGCAAGCAGTGGATCACCTACAAGCTGCAAATACAACTTTAATTATGTACAGAAAGAGTCTATTTCTTGTTGAAATTTGAAGCAGTGGTGCTTGGTTATGTAATTGGAGCTGAAAAACAGTTGTATTTTCCCTCATAGCAGAAAACAGCTAATGATAGTGGTATCACATGGAAGTTTTGATTGTGATGATGGGAAAAATGTTTCTATCAACAACAGTTGTGTAATTGTCATTTCGTCGACACAGCACTACCAAGAACAGAAAGCACATAAAAACTGGCCTCAGCTTTTCATTTCATCCAAAATGAAAATGTTCAATCATATTCATTTCATGTTCTCCAACGCCAAAAAATAAAAGAAAAAAAAAAGATCTGTTTTTTTCCATTATTAGTGCTGTATGTAGGTGGAAATAAGGAAGTCAGAAGTATATTTAAGTATCCTAAATATAATTAGTACCTTACTTAATATGTTTAGTATCACTTCAAGTTTCTCTGTCAAACAGTCTTAATGCTGTGTTATGGGGACTGCCATTTCTGGAAACACAGACAACAGGGAAACTTTGGCCTTTGAATTATCTGAGACTGAAGAAGTCACTTGGATGAGTGATGAAACGTTTCTCCCACTGAAAACGCTACGTACAGATGAACAGAATCAACTTTTGGAGACCTTTGAATTACCAGTTCATTCTGATGATCAGTTTCATTTCAGTGGCTGTTCTGCAGAGTGACACAATGTCGGTTGCAGCTTTGATTGGCATACAAAATTTTTCATTGGCAATTCATTCAAGTTTTGTTTCATTACCTCTGCCAACACAGGTATATATATATAATTATTTTTTTTTTATCATTGTTTGAGTTTCTGTCTGTCTGTTAGCAGGACTGCACAAGAAACTAGCTGGCTGAGTAAATGAAACTAAATTTATTTAGATTTGGAGCTAATGAACAAAATCACTGGTTTGATGTCTATTAGGCTGAACTTGGTTCTCTGGTGGCTGTGCGTTGGCGGACTGTAGTACAACATACAAACAGCTACCGTCTACCTACAGAGAGCATCTATTGCCTGATAAAAGCAATCTCCAATATATGCAGTATAACCAGTCTCTGGACAGCTCTTGCTTGTGTTGCTGTTGGTCTGTCACCCAGACACAGAGAAAAGAAAAATGTTAACATATGAAAAAAAAAATCAGCAGATAACCTGCTCGACCTCCTGTGATACAGTCACCCCTGTCAGCACCTAATGGGTATATTGTCTATCTCCTTTATATCGTTAATTTTTGTATTCAAAGTGCTGGATAAAAGTACCAATAACATTTTAAAAAAAAGTTTAGCACAGCAAAAATGCAGACTGTGCTGCAAATGTTGGTTTATTATTAAAAGCAAAAGGAGCATATTTTTCCCTTCACTGGTACATTGTAGACTACAGTACTTTAAGTCAGCTATGTTTGGTTTTTGGAACTTTGTAATCACAAATCATTTTCCTCTGTAAAAAGCTCCAGGACCATGCTGTCCTGTTAGCTTCCACATCAAATTGATTTTTCTTTTCATTTTGTTTAATTAGCTACAAGCAAAGTATTTCTTTTTTTAATTTTTAAATAATTTTTATTATTATTTATTAGTATTTTGCAGTAAGAGCCAATTTTCAAGCCAACCAAAGGATTTATCATGTGCCTCCTCTGCCCTTGCCCTTCATTAGGCCAGCCTGTCTGTTAGAGTAGACAGCTGAGTGGGTTGATATGATCCAGGTGGGTCAGGGCAGTGGCTGTTAGAGCTCCAAGCAGGTCCTTGAACTCTACATTTTTTTTTCACCAGTTGTTGATAATCATAGAGAGGCCAGCTTGGGGGATCTGAGAAGGAAGAGAGCACTCTGTGGCTGAAAGCCAGCTGGCAGTGTGGTTGTTTTGGGTTTTGGAGGCACCAGTTCCTGCTGGGTATCTGCTCCGGGACACAGCAATGCCCTGCTGCATCTGGTATTTTTACACCAACAGTGAATGTGACAGTAATTTAGCTCATATAAAATAAAATAAAATAAAATAACCTCTTAAACTCCACCATTCCATTTATTTTGACATGGACATGACATTTGTTTTTGTTTAAGCTCATCTGTTTTTCGGTAAAAATGAAATGGACAAAAGGTATGAATTTATAAAAAGGGGTGGTTGATAACTTTACCCCAAACTACTACCCTTAACTCTTAGATCTGTGTATATATATGAGAGAAAGAAATATATTTTTCGTGCTCATGGTCTGAGTTGTTACCTATAGACAGTGAAAGACCAGGGCAAATCAGGAAAACTACTCTTTTTGTGTCATTTCCATCTGCTGTATTTCACACACGCCAGAACCAAAAAGATAAGATAACCTTTATTAGAAGTTTGTTAATGAAATTTGAAATGAACCAACAATCCATCTCACATGCCAGCCCATATTTCAAAGCAAATGTGTACACAAGAGAGATAGTGAAGTCAGGAAAGGTATTAAGAAAAAAAAGCCATTGACAAAAAAAGGTTTGGTGAGCCCAGGTGTATTTGTGTTCTAGCTTAGTCATATCCAGAAACAGAAGAACTGTGGGAAAAGGTTTGTTCCATGTGTTATTAATGCCTACAGCCATGGTTATCAAATCCATCAGATCAGATTGTACTTCATATTACGAGATATCTACAGGCCATGACATGTTGTGTTTGTGTGTGTGTGTGTGTGTGTGTGTGTGTGTGTGTGGGGGGTAACGCAGTAGTTTCTGTCCTGGAAGAAGTTTGCCACCATTCTCTTGTTCTTTGATGTAATCAAAATATAAGTAATGTCCGTAGTTGTAGTCTGCTGCAGTTTTTTCTCCTTTTAAGTTCTGAAGTCAGATGATTCTGCAACAAGTACACACTGAAGTGAAGTGACTAGCAGCAACATGGTGACCAAAAAGTCACTGAATTTGGCTCTTTGACCAGACCTGTGGGCTGGTCAACTAGTTAAACTTTTATCAGTTTCAAGGCAAGTGATTAAAGAGAAATGAGCACAAAGGATACCACTGTTTGACAAAAGATGGGGTAGTAAATGCATTACAGGGTTACCCAGGCAACCAGAGGCTGCGATGTTTGCTAGTGACCAACTATCAGCTATGAAGAGACAAAAACAAGAAAATCTCTCCTTAGTTACTAGCTTTTGAAACCACAAGATTTTTGGGGTATGTTGTGTTATTCCAAAAGAGCCTCTTTCTCAGCTCTAAAATGGCAGATCTTCTGCTTCATTAAGGAACACCAACCTCCGCTGAATGGTTCAGGTAAATGCTTTTTGCCAGGAGCACTTGGTTGGTGCAGCATAGCCAACGTTTGTGTAATTAGACTGAAGGCATAGACATTGTCACCAATTCTGTTCATAATTTTTATAGACAGAATTTCTAGGTGTAGCCAAGTGGTGGAAGGCTTTCACTTGGGTGGTCTCAGAATTTCGTCTCTGCTTTTTGAGCATGATGTGGTTCTGTTGGCTTCATCGGGTTATGGCCCCCAGCTCGCATTGGAATGGTTCACAGCCGAGTGTGAAGAGGTGTGAATGAGAATCAGCACCTCCAAATCTGAGGCCATAATCCTCAGATGGAAAAGGGTGGATTGCCCATTCCGGGTCAGGGACGAGTTCCTGCCCCAGGAGTATCTTGGGGTCTTGTTCATGAGTGGGTTGGTGAATTCTCTGCTTAAGCTGCTGCCTCCAAGACCCAGTTCCAGATAAGAGGAAGAGGATGGATGGATGGCATCGACACTGATGTCATCTCATACAGTGCATGCTGCCAATTTTCATTGGTGATTCTCCATTTTATTGACATCAAAGCCCATCAAAATTCTTAATTATTTCTACAAATGTTGATTTAGATTTAGTGATGTTGTGAATTATATGTGTCCAGTGGAAACAGTCTCGTTGGACCACAACCATTACTTGTATGAAACCACTGTCTCCCTGTCTAATCCAGCTGTAACTGATCTTGAACTATACTTGAAATCAACATGTGTCAACTTGAGGTTGGTTCACAAAAAGGGTAAGTCCCAAATGGCTCCAGTGCTTAAATTAAAAAGGAGGTACAAAGAAATATAGTAATGTGATAAAAGCACCAACCTTCCAGTTAGTATGACTCCTCTTCTTCCTCAGGTACAGCTAGCGATTATTAACACTGACTGCCAAGACTGTGGGCATCAATAAAAATTTATCATATTCTCATTCTAATCTTTTAGGGTTAAAGTAATCACAGATGGTGACTTAAACATCAAGAAGTTAACAGAGCATACAAAATATTAACCTTTTCAGTAATTGCCTAAAGCATTTAGGGAATACTTTGGTCATTCCCTATATGCTTTAGGGAACATATTTGTTTAAAATGCCTCTGTGGATTACCTGCTACTGGTATCTTTGCCTCAATCAACTGTTACCACCAACCAGGCGTCACTCTCAACCTGTAAATAGCTGCACCTCACTAAGACCGGTTCTGTCAGGATTTTTCCTGTTAAAAGGAATTTTTCCCTCCCACTTTGATTGTTGGATTTTTCTCCCTATGATTGTTAGTTCTTGTACTTGCAATATAAAGTGCATTGAGGTAACTGTTGTTGTGATTTGCCACTATATAAATGATTTCAAATTGAAATTGAATGAACCCTGCATATAGTAGCAGCCTAAACACTTCTTTGACATTCTTCTTACCAAACATACAAAGTGATGCTTTTGAGTACAATGAGCACACTATATCTCACTTGTAGTTCACGTTGACCAGTGCAGGGACATTCTTGATTATGTGGCACGCAGGCACTGCCTGGACTTAATCGTATCTGTGGCGCTTATGGGAAACAGGCTGAAAATGTGCCCTATGCACTGCACATCATTGCAACTCTTTCAGTTCAGCAGAGTTTAACAGTTAATCTCATTTGAGCTATTTCATCCTCTTCGACCTTCTTGTTCTGCACTCCATCAGTGGCTAATTGTGGGCCCTGTATGTCCGAGAATGTGAGCTCTCCCACTTCTCGCTCTGGGGCATATGTACATATTCTCTGTGGAATGCTGGTCATTTGTGTCATCTTTTCAAAGTTCTTCTGAGGTCTGTTGATGGTATGTTCCCAAGACCTCTACATGCACTTCTACACTAACTGCTGTAATTGAAGTTTTCAAGAAAAGAATGGGGAGGATATGGTCATATTGCCTCATATCAGCCTTGCCATCGGGACACTGACAGATTAAATGCCCCTTATTGTAGCCTTTCTTTGTCCAGTGTGCTATAAATCTTCAAAGATTTATGCTATATTATTTTAAATACTGGTATTGGTGTTCCATCCCTAATTAATATGGTTAAAATCTGGGAATATGGTTTAAATCAGTGTACTTCCTACTTGCCAGCAGGGGATGTTTACAAAGTCAATATAGAAAACAAAGTCAGTACAGAAATCTGTGTTCTTGGTTCTCGATGAGTTTACACTTGTTTCAACCATGACTCCATCAGAGTTAAAAGGATAAGAAAAAGAAAAACTAGCTACCACATGAGTGTTTTCTGTCAGCTCTGTCCCTTGTTGATTCCAAAAGACTAAGATGCTCAGCTCTAGGCTTCAGGATAAGCCTTCATGACCTAATGGGTGACATCAGCTATAATGAAAGAGGATCATGGTGATCTGTGCTGGCAGTCTGCCAGTTTCAGCCTTATTGTTAGTTATTGTTTAAATCTTCTGTGGTTTTAGCGAGCCTATTTCAAGTTCAGACATTCTGTACA